>NW_006159849.1:1913325-1935425 GCF_000334495.1 Tupaia belangeri chinensis
TCTTCAGTCTTCTGTTTTCCTTATCTTCTCTCTCTCTCTCGTGTGTGTGCGTGTGTAGTTATATATGGCATACATATGTGAGTATATATATGAACATGTACATATATATTTGAATTTATATATGCTATATATTTGCATATATATATATATATATATATATGGTATAGATTGGTATCTATAACTATGTACTATAAAGGATTCTGTTTTACTTTCTTAAGCCACAATGATCTGATTGTTTGGCATATACTTGAGGATATCAGAGCAAGGTACTATAGTTAACTGTTGATCAGAGTTAACTTAGGGGCAATGAACCCCCACACAGTTGAAATTTGCATATAATTATGACTACCCCAAATCTTAACTACTAATAACCTACTTTTGACCAGACACTTTGTTGATAACAATTGACTGATGCATATATGTATTATATACTGTATTCTTACAGTAAAATAAGGCAGAGGAAAGGAAGTGTTACTAAGAAAATCATAAGGAAAAGAAGTAAGAAGGGACATGATGGCCAAGTAGAGACAATCAGTGTGGCTTCTTTCCAAGTAGAAGAGCAATAAAAGTTGAATAAATGACTAAACTTCTAGCAGAGGAGTGAGGAGAAACCAGCAGAGTATAGAGAGTGATAGCAAGAGGCTTCTGGGGAAGCACAATGGAGGGAAGCAGAAACAGACAAAGTTCTAAAACCAGCAAGACTGTGGAGATGATGGGAGCTAACCACTAGGAGACAAAGTAAACAAGATACTACTCTGGAACTCCCTCCTTCTGCCTTGAAACTCAGCAGTCTTCATCTGCAAGTGAGAACAAGACCAACACAAAGTTCATACCCATCTTAGAAAGTTGCACATATATACTACCTTAGAGAGTACAACACAGAGTTCATACCTATCTTAGAAAGCTGCACATACATACTACCTTAGAGAGAACACTGGCGTCCTACCTGCCCCTAAGCCCCATACATGCCATCTTGAAAGCAGGTCCATAGGTGGAGTATGCTATATGATTGTGATCAAGGTAGCTGAAACAACTACTTACCTGAAGTGCTGCTGTCATGCTAGTGTGCTCTCATGCAAGAAGGCAGACCCAGACCAGGATATTTCTTTTGAGAAGTGGTGACCTAATACCCAACTACTGGTAGCAACTCACATTTTAGGGGATTGAAGACATACCGTAGAAGAGAATACACTGCTGCTGTGGTATTGAGAATTAGGGCCTGTGCCCTGAATGACCGATGCCTACAGATCACTTTCTCACCAGAGAGCAAGAGCTCTAAATGTCTACTCTTCCCTACCCCCTTGCAATAGAAAATGGTGTTTGAGTGCACTGCTCTCTCCCAGAAGGAACTGGTCCTGGCCATTTTCCACTGAGTCTGAGAAATCTGCACTCTACCTCTCAAAGACTTAAGAATTCAAGAGCAGCTTTCTTTCTTCTCTGATGCTACCAACAACACAGCTTCCTGGTACCTCCCTGAACTACATACACACACACAAGGGAAGGTTGGGGTGACTAAGGGAGAGGAAGGTGCCATGATCCCCACTGTGGGCAGTTGAGAGGAAGTCAGGAACAGATGGGCTTCCCACCAGTGCCATTGGAGCCAGAGGTTGGAGCAGCCTACCCACGTGGTTCACTCAGACAGAGCCTTCACAGGCCAGGCACCTTCTGCCCCACCCATATGCACTGAGTCTCTGTGAGTCATGTGCTTTCCACCCACACAGACTGAGCCACCTGGGGCTGGGCATCTTCCATCCACATAGATTGAGCTATTGGAGATGAGCACCTTCCACCCACAAAGACCTATTCTGTGACACCAAAAACAGATTAGGATGTAACACAATAAATAAATAAAACTACAGACCAATATACCTGATGAAACAGATGAAAAATCCTCAACAAAATATTAGTAAGTCAGTTCCAACAACACATCAAAAAGGTTATACTTCATGACCAGGTAGGATTTATCCCAGGGATGCACGAATGGTTTAACATTCACAAAATAATAAATACAATACATCATATTATCAGAAGGAAAAATAAAAATCATGAACAAATGAGTTGATGCAGGAAAAGGATTTGATAAAGTACAACATCCCTTCATGATTAAGACTCAACAAAATATCTATAAAAGGTACATTTATTAGCACAATAAAATGCATATATGACAGACTCACAGCTAACATCATACTGAATGGGGAAAAGTTGAAAGCTTTTCCTCTTAAAATTGGAATAAGGCACAGTGTCCGCTGTCTCCATTCTTATCCAGCATAGTACTGGAAATCCTATACAACTCACACAGGTAGGAAAATGAAATTAGAAGGGATCCAAGTTTGAAAGAAGTTAAATTGTCCCTATA
This sequence comes from Tupaia belangeri chinensis, assembly GCF_000334495.1. Lineage (NCBI taxonomy): Eukaryota > Metazoa > Chordata > Mammalia > Scandentia > Tupaiidae > Tupaia > Tupaia belangeri. Next base: position 1,915,682 of record NW_006159849.1, read on the forward strand.
TGTAGGCTACATGATAATACACATATGAAAGCTGAAGAATTCACCGAAAAACTCTTAGGTGAGATACATTAATTTAGTTAAGTTGCAGTATACAGTATAAAACATCAATAGTTTTTTTTTTTGTGTGTGTGTGTGTGTGCACTTAAAATGAATAGCTGAGATAGGAAAGAGGAAAGTAATCCTATTTACAGTAGCCACAAATAAGTAGATAAATTAAATACCTATTAATAAATTTAGTCAAGGAAGTAAAACATCTCTACAACAAAAAACTGTGGGGGAAAAAAAGAAATTGAAAAAGATGCAAAAAGTGGAAAGATTTTCTTTGTTCTTGGATTGGAGAAATCAATACTGTTAACATGGCAGTACTACCCAGAGTGATCTCCAAATACAATGCAATCTCTATAAAAATACCAGTGTCATCCTTCACAGAAACGGGGAAAATAAATTATCAGCATTAAAGACCTCAATCACCAAAGCAATATTGTGCAAAAATAGTTAAACTGGAGGCATCACACTACCTGATTTCAAAATACATTACAAAGCTATAGTGACCAAACTGCATGATAGTGGCACAGAAACAGACACATAGACCAATGGAACAGAGCAGAGAATCCAGAGGGACAACAGATGGCATAATGATTATGTTGCTGGACTCCCACATGGACGACCATGGTTTGAATCCTGGACCCAGTGGCTTGCAACTCATTTTGGGTGCATGTGCATGTGTGCCCAAAATCCTAAGAGGAGACTAGAGTAGGGATTGCAAGGGACATCCCTCCTGGTGGGTGAATTCTCGCATTCTGTCTTTCTCTTTGTCTCTGGTGAGTGCACACATCCTATAACAAAAAAATCTCTTAAAAAATAAAAAAATAAAGAATACAGAACCCAGAAACATTTAAGAATTTATAACCAACTTATTTTTTATAAAAATCTCAAGATAATACATTAGGAAAAGTCTTTTCAGTAAATGGTGCTGGGAAAATGGAATATCCATTTGTAGAAGAAAGCAGCTATCTCTCACCAGATTAAAAAAATTAACTCAAAATTAATTAAACACTTAAATATAAAGCCTCAAACCATAAAAGTACTTGAAGCTTGAAGAAAGCATAGAGAAATGCTTCAAGATAGTGGTTTAAGCAAAGATTCCTTAAATAAGATCCCTAAGCATGGACAGCAACTTCAGTAGTAGACAAATGGGATTCCATCAAGCCAAAAAGCTTTTGTACTACCAAGGAAATAATTGAAGACCTATAGAATGGGATAAAATATTTCCAAACTAGACTTCTGACAGGGATTAATAACCAGAATATATAAAGCCTCAAAACAACTCACCTCCAGGAAAAATAAAATAAAGTAAAATAATCCAATTTTAAAAATGATCACTGAAGGACCAGCCAGTGGTATAGTGGTTGGATCTCACATGACTGACTGCATGGTTTGAGTCCCAGACCCATCAACTTGAGAAACATGCCAGGTACATGTGCATGTGTGCCCAAAATACTGAGAAGAGATTGCAGGAGAAGGGATTGTGGTGTGACCATGTCCTATAGGGAGTAACTTCTCACTTTCCCTCTCTGTCTCTGTCTGTTGAGCACATGTACTCTATAACAAATGTTTTAAAATGGACACTTTATCTAATTGAATATATAATTCTCAAAGGAAGATATACAAATGACCAAAAAGTATACAAAAATATGTTTAACATCTCTATTCACAAGGGAAATCTAAATCAAAAATTGCAGTGAGGTATCACTTAACACCAACCAGAATGACAATAAATAAATAAATAAATAAATAAATAAATAAATAAAACAAAAACAAAACAAAAGCAAAAAAAACAAAGCTGGCAAGGTTGTGGGAAAAAAGAACCCTTGTGCATGGAATGCCAACTAGTACAGCCACTGTGGAAAATGATATGGACTTTTCTCAAAAATCTCAGAGTAGAATTATCCTTCAACTCAGTAATTCTGCAATAGGGTATATACCCAAAGGACAGGAATCAATCTTTCAGAGAGACATTTGCACTTCCATGTTTATTGCAGTATTATTCGCAATATCTAAGACATGGAATCAACCTAAATGCCCAACAAGCAATGAATGGATGAAGAAAAAAATATAGTTAAGCTCTTGTTTACTGGTGTATAGAGATGCAACCTTGCTTAAAAAGTACTCTTGAAAGAGTCTAGGAAAACCCAGCCTTTTGGGCCAGCTGGTAATATGGTGGTTCAGGCAGCTAGATCCCAGATGGTCAACTACACAGTTTGAATCCTGGACCTGGAAGCTTGAAAAATACACAGGGCACATGTGCTTGCATGCCCAAAATCTCAAAAGGAAAAATGTAAGAGAAAGGATTTTAGTGTGGCCATTTTCCATGGGGGCTGTATTCTCACTTTCTCTCTCCCTCTGTCTCCAGCAGTGCATGCACTCTCTAGAAATCAAACATAAAACACAGCATTTTGATTCATTGTTAGCGAAAATACAAAACGATTACAACTCCATGGAAGAGAATTACATTAAAATTTATATATTTATTTATCTTTTGAACTAATAATTCAACTTTTAAAAATGTATCTTGTTGAGAAACACCTCAACAAATACAAAACAATATCAATATCAGATATTTATTGTAGTATTTTTTGTAATAGCAAAGTATTGGAAGTCCAAATGTATGAGAATAGAGACTGGTCAAATAACCATGGCATATGCATACAGTTGAGTACTAGGAAGCTATAAAATCATGAGAAATGGGGGTCAGCAGGTGGCTTGGTGGTTAAGGTGCTGGATTCCCACATGATTGACCAGAGTTCAAGTTCCAGACCTGGATATTTGAAATCATACCAGTCAAAACTGCATGTGTACCCAAAATCCCAGGGGAAGAGAAGAGATTATGACATGGCTATCCCCCCTAGAAGGGTGGTGATTTTTTTGCTTTCTCTCTCACTGTCTCTGTCTCTTTCTCTCTCTCTCTGGTGAGCACATGTGTCCTATGGCAAAACCTTAAAAAAAACTATGAGAAATGTTTTCATAAATTGATACAGTGATATACAAGATAATTGTCAAATAGAAAAAGGCAAGAGTGGGTATAATATGCCACCTTTTGTTTAAAAAAGAAAGCAAAATATCTATGTGTATATATGTATGTATGTGTGGTGGGTGTTTATTTGCTTGATTTTGCAAAAAAGAAATATAGCATGGAGCCAAAAAGTAATGAAAATGGTTGAATAGATGAGGTGGGTGGCAATTGGAATGAAAACGATAGTAACTAGAGTGTATCTATTTATATACTTTTGACTTTTTTTTTTTGGAGAGATTTTCACTGTAGGGCGTGTGCGCTCGCCAGACAGACAGAGAGAGACATAGAGACAGAAAGCGAGAAATCACCCCCCAGGGGGGATGGTCACGCTGCAAACCCTTCTCCTCCATTCTCCTCTCGGGATCTTGGGCACACACGCACACGTGCCCTGCGTGAGTTTTAAGCCACCGGGTCCGGGACACGAACCGCGGTCGACTACGTGGGAGTCCAGCAACATAGCCATTACGCTAACTGCTGGTTCCCTATATACTTTTGACTTTTTAAAGCTCTTTATTTTATTCATGTTAAAGAATGCATGTGCACACATGAGAGACAGTGAGAGAAAGAGAGAGAGAGAGCGAGAGAGCGAGCGAGCGAGGAAGAAACACCCTTGGCAGAGCCATAATGTCATACTATGATCCTCTTTCCTTGGTCCTCCAGCTTGTCAATATCTTGGGAGCGAGTATTTTGCAAGCTGCCCTGGGGCTCTGAATTCACAATTGGTCATGTGGCTTTCAGCACTGTAGTTTAGTTTACTATCAGTTACACCATAGTTTACTATCAGGCTGGGTCTAGTTTTGAGTTTTATGCTATATACATCTTTTACCTAATGAAAATAAAATTAATACCATAAAGGATGAAAGAAATAACAAACTTTAAAACAGAATAGAAACAGAAAGAAAAGAATCCTAACAGTACATCAAATAGTTAACATAATCGCAGAGCAAATAACTAATCCACATGATTTTTTTCGGAGGGGGGAGATTTTTTTGTCAAAGGATGCGTGAGTTCGCTGGAGAGACACAGAGAAACAGAGACAGAAAGCAAGAGATCACCCCCTGGGAGGGATGGCCATGCCATAGTCCCTTCTCCTCCATTCTCTTCTTAGGATTTTGGGCGTGCACGCACATGTGCCCAACATGAGTTTCAAGCCAACAGGTCTGGGACTTGAACCACAGTGGGCTATGTGGGAGTCCCGCTACGTAACCATTGCACCATCTCCTGGTCCTAATCCACACAATGTGTAATATAATGCAATGAATATGTATTCTCATGGGATGTATGTGGAGAGCTCAAAAAACTCATGGAAAATGGAATTAAAGTATGTGTTTATTTTGATGTGATTAAAAAATTCATACATGGTTTTTCATAATGGCATTTTCCATGACTTTTTGAAGATCCCACATATTATAAGAACAAAAAGACCTGAGAAGAAATCTTAAACTCTGCTTAGTAGGTTTATTGTTAGTGCTAATATTTGTATTGCAATTATGAAAATATGCATTTAGTAGGAAATAAATATGTGAATTAATTATAAACCAAAGTTTTTTACTACAAAGGAAAACAGATGTAGATATGTAATAAAATAGTGTAAGAAAAACTCTATGATACTAAATTTGAACTGGCTCTATCAGATAAACTTGGAATATAAAATAATATTTTTTCTAACTTCATACATTTTAAAGACCTGGGAATAACACCTCATTAACAATAAGCACATACATCTTGGTTTTTAAGTACCATTTTTTCTAAAAGGAGATAGGACTTTTTATAGAAGTAACTAATTCTGAATCTGTAATACGGAAAGAGTAAGATGAACTGGATCATCTTTGTGAACTAGAAAGTAAAGAAATGCTTAAAGAGTGATGGGGATCTTGTCACGAGGACATGGGACCTGTTCTAAAGGTATTTTCACCAACGTTTGGGGTAATTTAAGCACTGGAAATAACAATGATAATGATAGATTATCATGTAGTGATAAAAAGGAAATAAATGAAGTTTCTCTAAATTCTTAATCCAGATAATTTGTAGATTCTGAAGGTTTTTTATATAAGGTTATATTAATGCACATCCAATGATGTTCATGTCTTTTTCTAATCCTGATATTCTAATTCTTTTTCTTGATTTATTGTATAAACTAGAATCTTCAAGATGATGCTGAATAGAAATGCAGATAGCACAAATCCTGATCTTATTTCTGTGTCCCTGAAGGGCATTTTAAAAAATATTTTACCACTGAGTATGATGTTTGCTGCATATTTTTTAACTGGATAATATGTCCTTTTTATGCTTAGCTTGCTAAGAGTTTTTATCCTGAATGTTTGCATTTTATTAAGTATTTTTTTCTATAGAGATCATCATGTTCTCATCTTAATCTCTCAGCGATGGGATTGTTAACCTTATGTTCCTAGAAAAAATGTTCAGTCTGGTCATAACGCATTTTTATATGTTCAATTATTTAGTTTGCAGTACTTGAAAATTCTGGAATTTACATTCATGAGTGAGGATCACCTAAAGTTTTCATTTTTTGTCTCTTTTCTATTCTCTGATGAATTTATGTAAGTTTGGACTTTTCTGTTTCTTGAATGTTAGAACTCAACTATTAAGTCACCTAGACCAAATGAGAAGATTTTTAATTTGTGATTTAACTATCTTAATGATAATACCATTTAGGATTTCTGTTTCTTCCTAGAACTGTTATGGTAATTTTTATTATCCAAGACATTTGTCCTTTTTTAGTCTCAGTTTACAAGTTTGTTGACATGAAGAATTATCATCTTTTTAACCTTTGTGGCATCTGTAATCATGTCCCTCTTTCATCCCTATTATCATTAATAATATTTTTTCTTTATTAGTCTTACTGATGATTTGCCAACTTTAAAGAACCTCTTTTGGATTTCGTTCATTCTCCATGTTGTGTTGTTTTTGTCTTCTACTTTATTAATTTTTTTCATCTTTATTGTTGTTTTCCCTCTTCTACTTTGAGTCTATCTGCAGTTTTTTCCTAACAGTTAATAACTTGTTATTTGTTAACATAAGCACGTCAGGTTATGACTTTCTCTCAAAAATGCATTATCTCGGGAACCAGCAGTTAGCGTAATGGCTATGTTGCTGGACTCCCACGTAGTCGCCCGCTGTTCGCGTCCCAGACCCAGTGGCTTAAAACTCACACCAGGCGCGTGTGCGTGCGTGCCCAAGATCCCGAGAGGAGAATGGAGGAGAAGGGATTGTGGCGTGGCCACCCCCTGGGGGGTGATTTCTCACTTTCTGTCTCTATGTCTCTGTCTGGCGAGCGCACACACCCTATAGCAAAAACCTCTCCAAAAAAAAAAAAAAGCATTATCTCTATCTCAGAAATTTTGACATCTTAACATGCATGTTTAGTGTAACAAAAATAAAGTAAATCACTTAGCTTTACCTTTTTTACAAACAGCACTTTAACTCAATTTATTCACCTCCAGAATTGTATCCAATCATTCAAAACGTATCAGTATTTCTTAATTCGATAAATTAATTCTTATTGTATGCTTTTAATGGTCAGTATTTGTAATTACCTTTTTTTTTCTATTTTCTTTCTTTTATATTAGAATTTGATTCTGAGATAATTTCATATTTCTATTTTTCCTGGAGGACATCCTTTAGAAGTTCTTTCAATGAGGACCTTTCAGGCTTTATTTTTCTGAAAACATTTTTCATTCTCATTCTTGAACACAGTTGTAACTTGTATGCATTTTAATAGTTATTTTTCATAGCATTTTGAAGATATCATTTCTTTTGATATTGCTGTTGAGTACAAAGTTGTGTCTTTATAAATAATCTGTCTTTTCTTTTGGGTTGCTTTTAACATCTCCCCTTATCTTTGGTGTTTTGCTGTAATGTGCTTAGCTATGAATTTTATTTTAGTAGTCTTCTTTAAAACTCACTAGGATTCCTGAAACTTGACATTGTATCTTTCTGAATACAGAAAAATTCTTTTTTTTAGGGTTCTTGACATAGGACTCATGCACTTGCCAAAGAGAGACAGAGGGGAGAAGTGAGAAATCACACACATCCTCACCCCCTGCCCAGGGGAGATGGCAATCCCTTCTCCTCCATTTTCCTCTCAGAATTTTGGATACACACGCATACACGGCCAGTGTGATTCTAAAGCATCCTGGTCCAGTAATTGAATCATGGTTAGCCATGTGGGAGTCCATCATTAACCACTATACCACCTACTGGCCCCCAGAAAAATTCTTACTCATTCTTTCTGTTGCCACCTCCTAGTAGAAGGCTGCTTTAATGTCTACCTTCTGGGTCTTTTAAAGTGCATTTTATAATTTTGTATCATTTTGTCTCTTGGCTATATTCAACCTAGCTTATACATTTTCCAGACTACTATGTCTCTTTTCAGTTATGTCTCTTCTGCTGTTTAATTCCTAAATTAAGTTTTTATTTTTATTCATTCAATATTTTTAGAAGTAGATTTTATTTTTCAAAACCGCATAGTCAATTTTTACATTTCTTGTTTCTTTGTCATATACTTATTGTTGTTTCTCTTTTTTCCTGTTTTTTTCTTTTCTTTTCTTTTTTTAGTTTCTTTCTGTCATGAGAGGGACATAAAGAGATAGAAAATGACGAGCACCTTCCACAGGGTCTGACAATGCCCCTAGCCCTCATAGCCAGCCAAGATCACAGGAGCACATCTGTGTACCTGGCATGTACACGTCAACCTGGGAACTGAGCCTTACCCTTCCACATGACTTCCAGCATCGCAAGGTGGCACACTACTGCTATACCACTAGAGCTGGGCCATCTTTCTCTTTTGTTCCATAAACATTATCATTCATACTTGTATTTCTGGTATTTTCATATTCACATAGTCATCTTTTCATGTCTTATTCTAGGATGTGTGGTTTCTGGCAGTGGTCACAATGGTAAATCGTTACTATAACTATATCTTTAGGAGTTACTTGAAGCCTAAGTTTAATATTCTTCCAGAAAATACTTGCCTTTGTTATTTTAAAAGCTTCAGACTATCAAGTCTGTATAACTTTAAAACATCATTTTGAGGTATTTCTGACCACACAGGTCACATAAATTCGGAATTCAAACTCAGGTTTTATAATTATGATTTTTTTTCCCCATAAGGTGTGTACACTTGCTAGAAGAAAGACAAAGAGGGTGAAAGTGAGAAATCATCCCCTAGGTGGATGGTGACATCACATTCCTTTCTCCTCTGTTTTTTCTCTCAGGATCTTGGACACACATGCACACATATCCAGAAGGATTTTCAAGGCACCAGGTCCAGGTTTCAAACCACTGTTGGCCATGTGGGAGTCTAGCGCCTTAATTGCCTTGCCACCTGGTAGTACCTAGTTATGAATTCTTAAGAAAGCCTTTTCTCCACTGAGAGCCAAGTCATCTTTGCTTACTGCTTTCCTCTGTCATTTTTGTTTTTATTTTGTTTTATTAAGGATTTTTTTAGCTCATTTTGCTGTTCCCATTTAGAAATTCATACTTGATTAATGGGTATCCCTCTTTACTTAAATCCAAATCTGGACCCATGCTTTGTGTCTGTTTCTCACCTGGTACCTTACAAGACAAGCCTTGGGTGGTTAGGATATCCCCAGCTCTTTTAACTGCTCTCAGTTGCTGGGTTTTCTCTTTGCTTGCTTTTGGTCTCTGAGACATTCTATCATTCTACTTCTAGGTTAGTCATACATTTAAAAAGATATTCTTTGAAGCATTTCAACCACCACTTTTAGATGTGATGCATCAGAAGTGGTTTCTCTAAACATTTCATTTGTCGTTCTGTGGATCAGAAGTAAATAATTTTTATTTTTTAGGAAAGTAACAGTGGCAGGGGTAAGCGTAGGCTGATAGAAAGACTAGAGGCCAAGGGGCAGTTCTGGGTCATAGTGATTCATACAGTAATTCAGAAATCTTGTGTAAATACTTAGATCTCATTAAACAGGCAAAGTATTAAAAGAACTCGAAGGTATTTTCATCATTAGTTATGGAAATAGTTGTTTACCACTTGTGTGTTAAACTTGATTCGTGAGTCGGAGTATATTTTCACAGTCTGACCTAAAGGAAGACATATACTTGCCAAATTTAGAGCGAGAGAAAAGAATGCCAAATCTAGGTGTAGGTGTCAAAACTGCAGTCTCTCCTGCCAACATTACTTATTTGCCATATATTTTCAACATAAAGAAGGTACCTGTGCACATGCCAGGATGCGGACTGTGCATCAAAATGGCAATTGAAGCAGGTTTTTAGTTCTCTGTGGGAGAGTCAGAGGGAACAAGACCATCGTGAGAAACCACTCACTGCATCGGTTTCAGAAATCCAACAGGTGCTTTTTTAGAACAGCAATTCTCCACATGTGGTTCAGACCATGGAATTTGTTGAAATCGTGCGCCTTAATTGCCTTGCCACCTGGTAGTACCTAGTTATGAATTCTTAAGAAAGCCTTTTCTCCACTGAGAGCCAAGTCATCTTTGCTTACTGCTTTCCTCTGTCATTTTTGTTTTTATTTTGTTTTATTAAGGATTTTTTTAGCTCATTTTGCTGTTCCCATTTAGAAATTCATACTTGATTAATGGGTATCCCTCTTTACTTAAATCCAAATCTGGACCCATGCTTTGTGTCTGTTTCTCACCTGGTACCTTACAAGACAAGCCTTGGGTGGTTAGGATATCCCCAGCTCTTTTAACTGCTCTCAGTTGCTGGGTTTTCTCTTTGCTTGCTTTTGGTCTCTGAGACATTCTATCATTCTACTTCTAGGTTAGTCATACATTTAAAAAGATATTCTTTGAAGCATTTCAACCACCACTTTTAGATGTGATGCATCAGAAGTGGTTTCTCTAAACATTTCATTTGTCGTTCTGTGGATCAGAAGTAAATAATTTTTATTTTTTAGGAAAGTAACAGTGGCAGGGGTAAGCGTAGGCTGATAGAAAGACTAGAGGCCAAGGGGCAGTTCTGGGTCATAGTGATTCATACAGTAATTCAGAAATCTTGTGTAAATACTTAGATCTCATTAAACAGGCAAAGTATTAAAAGAACTCGAAGGTATTTTCATCATTAGTTATGGAAATAGTTGTTTACCACTTGTGTGTTAAACTTGATTCGTGAGTCGGAGTATATTTTCACAGTCTGACCTAAAGGAAGACATATACTTGCCAAATTTAGAGCGAGAGAAAAGAATGCCAAATCTAGGTGTAGGTGTCAAAACTGCAGTCTCTCCTGCCAACATTACTTATTTGCCATATATTTTCAACATAAAGAAGGTACCTGTGCACATGCCAGGATGCGGACTGTGCATCAAAATGGCAATTGAAGCAGGTTTTTAGTTCTCTGTGGGAGAGTCAGAGGGAACAAGACCATCGTGAGAAACCACTCACTGCATCGGTTTCAGAAATCCAACAGGTGCTTTTTTAGAACAGCAATTCTCCACATGTGGTTCAGACCATGGAATTTGTTGAAATCGTACATTCTTGGGTTCAACCTTCTCAGTTGAAAAACTTTGGGGGTGGGCCCCAGAAATCTGTGCAGCCTTCTGGATGATTCTGATGCACATTAGGGCTGAAAATTACTCCTAAGGAGGCTGGGTTGAACAAGAAAGGAAATGATTTTTTCCAAAGATATTAACTTGTATTCCCATTTTCAAAATGTAACAAAGCAAATTATTTATAACAGAGATAAAAAATGGAAGCCGCCCAAATGTCCTGTAATAGGGGAATAATAAAATTATTATGTAACAATTTAATGAAATGATATAGCCATCAAAATTATTTAAGGATATATAATAAGGAAAATGCCTATGATATGTTTAAATACATGTTTGTATACCTACACAAGCATACATGCTTACCATGGAATATATATGGAGATGCATTAGGATCCCAGGGAATTCATGCTTGTTCTTGGAAATATGTGAAAATGATGTTCTCTGTGCATAGTGACATTATGGAGGATTTTTATTTATACATATGATATACATTCATCACTTATGTATTTCTAAATTATAAGCAAATAATTTCATAAAGTGCTGTCAGTAAGAAAATGCACTATTTTAAATGGAAGTAGAATTGCATTGGATTTCAGGTTTCAGTGATTAACTATGACACCTGCTGTGTTGACTTTCCTCAAAACATCTGGGGGAAAAGTGGTACAAAGAGATCCTGACCTGACAAGCAGTCTGAGGCCCAGGCATAGTGAAGTACATTGTCAGTGGATTTTACTCTTGGGATATTTTCAGACCAGTTCATGACACTGTTGACTGGCCATAAATCTTGAAGGTTTGAGAGCTGGAGTGAGAACACAGGAAATACAAAAACCTTCTTCCCCACGATTCTGTAACTGAAAATCCCCAACATCTGGCTCACGTGTAAAGCCAGGAAAGATATGATTTACCCTGGCAGCCAGCCTTATTAAGAGCCTTAGCCGGTTGGCTCTGTGTCACACAAGGAAAACACTCTGCAAAGGATTTGCTGAGGATTTTATTCCCAAGTGGAAAATCTTCATACACATCAAACTAAACTAAAGAAAATTTTATATGATGCCTCCTAGGGGATGAAAGAGTTTGACCTTGTCAGAATTGGTCAGCATAGAGATTATTAGATGTCACACTGTCTGGTCTTTTGTGTTACACCTGTTAAATTAAAACTGGAATAATATTGAGAGAGCAAGGAAATCTTTACAAAGATACTGAATTCATTTTTTTTTAATTTTATTCTGGAAATTCACAAAAATTGTCAAAAGTAGAAAGGATAGTTACAGTGAATCACAGCTTCAACAACAATAGCTCCTTAGTAATAGAAATAAATATGTGTATTCATACTAAGCTTCTGGCTTAATAACTTTATCAACTATATTCCATAAATGAGCATCTCTTCCTTGAATTTGAGAAAGATTTGGTTTAGAATCACTGTACATTTACCATTTACCCACAAGGAGAGGGAGCCAATGTGAATTCATTGAACTCTTCTCAGTAGAACTTTTAACAAGGAAAAGCAAAAACAAAACAAAACAAAACAAAACAAAACAAAAAAAAACAAAAAAAAAACCCAACTCCTATTCCCCAAAGAAAGCGATAATCATTAAAATAGATGACTCACTTTTTATTAATTCCTTTTCTTTGGCTTTGAACTTGCATATTTTGAATAGCTTTAAAAATTTTCCAAGGAAGAATATCTTCTGGAAGACCTTTTATTCATATATTTTGTTTATACGAAGTATGGTTGTAGACCCCATATATGATGAGAAAAATGGTAGTACTCTTGTACTCTGTCCACGTTCAAACATCAGTAGCTGTGACTGTGACAGCAGCAGGCAGAGCTGTCCTCCAGCAAAGTTTTAAAAGGGGAATCCTATTTTCTTATTGACTTTCCACTATAAATTTTTAGAAGAATTATTTATTTACTTAACTCCATTTCTTCTTATTATTTTTTAATTTGACCAGAGAGAAAAAGGGAAAGTGAGAAAACAAACCACCAGGTCCAGGACTCAATCTGTGGTCAGCCATATGGGAATCCAGCACCTTAACCACCATACCATCAGCCAGCCTCTACACTATAAAATTTGACCTTCGTTCTTCTAAAAGTAGTTGCCCTTAAGATTCAATGAGTTTCATTTAAAAATTCAACCCACTTTAATTATGAACTATATGATAATGTTATTCAATAGTAGCTTCCAAGTTAAGCAGCAGTTAAAGTGCAAAAATAAATTAAAACAAAGATGAAAATATCAGTATTCCGTTGATCACCATGCAAAGTATGGCAAATGAAGCTACAGGAAGCATAGTAAACAGACTACGAGACATGATAATTTTCCTAAGTGTTCCTATCATATTAAATCTTCAAATGAAATAACAACTTGAGCTGTTGCAACAAGATTTTTAAATTACTTGATTCATTTTGTTTTATTTCTGCTATCTGTTGCATTTACTAATCTCTTCACTTAGGTTCAGTGAACTCCACTAAAACTCATTTTTGTGTCTTCATTAAAGAAACTTTGGGGGAAGGTAAAAGTAAAACTCAAAATGGTAATTTGTCATCATGATGGTTACTGGTGGGCCTATTTATACACTGACCTCCGAGGCATCTCATTACAACACCCTCCAAATTTACAGGCAAACCATTTCCTATTGCAAGATATCTGATGGGTCTTTGAACACCTTCTCCACAACAGGTGGTTGCAGAAGCTGAGAGTTACTGCTAATATGCTGCTAGCTTTCTGCTTAAGATCAAGGGATACCGACACTGTAAAACTCTTGTCAAATTCCGTTGTCTTGAATTTTTAAGTCAGAAACAATCAATCTGGTTCCCAGCTAAACAATATTGTTTTACGTTGACATTCCTGGACATTGGATCCAGGACTCAACCCGCAGTTGGACAGGTGGGAGTCCAGTGACATAACCGCTATGCCATCTGCTGGCCCCAACATACAGATAGATAGATAGATAGATAGATAGATAGATAGATAGATAGATAGATAGATAGATAGATAGATAGATAGATAGATAGATAGATAGATAGATAGATAGATAGATAGATAGATAGATAGATAGATAGATAGATAGATAGATAGATAGATAGATAGATAGATAGATAGATAGATAGATAGATAGATAGATAGATAGATAGATAGATTTTAAGCCACTGGGTCTGGGACTGGAACCATGGCTGACTACATGGGAGTCCAGCGATGTAACCATTATGCCATCTGCTGGTCCCAGTCCCAACATATTTTTAAATACAAAAATAAACATATATATTTGGTTATTTGAAATATGTCTTGAAATTATAGCTATTCTTCAGGTTATTGCTCTCTAAGAATCAAGTATTCCTTCCCTTTTCTGTTTGGTAGCAGACAACTATTTTAAAGGGAAATTTTGATAAATGTAGGCTTCAGGACATTGCTATTTGCTATTTGTTCAACGAAGCCAGAATTTTATAAACTCCTAGCTGGCAGGAATATCTTTCATATGCCACACACTGTGGTAGGTGTGAATTTATTCCTTATTCACTGATCAACTCTACTAAGTTCTGCAGTGAGTCGAGGACTATGCCAGGTGCAGATCAGCCGTCGGTGAATAAAGCAGATGTGTCAATGCCCTCTGGAACTCAAGAACTATTGGTATCGGTAATTGCTAATTGACTGACAGGATGTTTACTAGCGTCTCTCTTCCTCTTGGCTGATTCTGATATTTTATGAATGTAGCATTCCCTTCCCACTTCCCTTACAAATTAGTAACTTTTCACTGATGATTAACTGAATGATGAAAAACTACAATCCACACAAAAGCAATTCACCTGTGGCCATTTACACTGTACAGCAGGCTTTGGTTGCTACGTGCCATGTTTGAAAATGACCTTCATGGAAGGAATATTACCTGGTTTCACCATTCGCCAGAGACAGTCTTCAGGCATTCAAGTGTTTAATGAGATCATTGTAGATGCACATGAACTTATGAGAAATGAGAGAGAGAGAGATCTTTTGTATATGTTGCCAACTTTCTGCCAATGGTAGCATTATGTCAAACCAAAACACAATAGCACAACCTGGATGTTGACCTTGATACAGTTTGTCAGACTTACTCAGATTTCCACAGTTTTTTACTCCTACGTGTGTGTGTTAGTCCAGAATCATAACAGTTTCTTCTGTTTCTCTTTCATAACCACACCCACTTCCTTCCCATTCTCTCCATCTCTTACCATTCTGATAACCACTTATCTGTCCTCTGTTGGTAAGTTCTTTTGTTTGTTGTTTGTTTCTCATTTCAAAAATGTTACACAAATGGCATCATACATTATATAACCTCTTTGGATTGACTTTTTCATTCAGCTTAGTTCACTGGGAATTCATTCAAGTTGTTGTGTATGTCAGTATCTTATTTCTTGTTCTGTGTGAGTGGTGTGTGTGTATGTGTGTGTTGTTTTAGATGAGGTCTAGCTGTGTCCAAATCCTCCTACTCCAGACTCCTGAACAGTTGGGACTACAGGCGTGCGTCCCCACAGCTGGCTTTTTAGGGTGGACCAGCATCAAACTTGGGCCTCTCCCATGGCTTCAGCCTGCCAAACAGCAGCAAAACAGCAGCATTCAGTACATACCACCACAGCTGGGTCTTTATTCCTTTTTATTGTTCAGTCAAATTGCATTTTATATTTATTCCACAGTTTGTTTAATGACTTACCTGGTGAAGAACATCTGGGCCGATTTCAGTTGGGGCTGTTACAAATAAAGCTGCTTTGAACGTTTGTTTACAGGCTTTTATGTGGACATAAATTTTCATTTCCTTGGATAATTGCCCTATATTACAATCACTGGATCATGTGTAATGTTATGTTTAGTTTTGTAGGAAGCTGTTTTCCAGAGAGGCTGTGCATTTTAAATTTTCACTAGTAATGTATTCATTGTCCAGTTTCTTCACATCTTTGCCAGCATTTAGTATTGTCACTATTTTTTATTTTTTTGCCATTCTGATAGGCAGGTAATAATATCTCATTGTGGTTTTAATCTGCTTTCTCCTTATGGCTAACGATGTTGAATATCTTTTCATATGCCTATTATCTATAAATCCTGTTCAGTAAAATGTCAACCCATATCTTTTTCCATTTTTTATTTAATTTAGATTATTTGTTCTGTTTAGGTAGTTGAATTTTGAAGGGTTTTTGTTTTTTTGAAGAGGCTTTTGCTATAGGGCATGTGTTCTTGCAAGAGAGACAGGGGGACAGAAAGTGAGAAACCACCCCCTCCAGGGAAGATGGCCACGCCGCAGTCCCTTCTCCCGGGATCTTGGGCACACACGCACACGCGCCCAGTGTGAGTTTAAGCCACCACGCCCAGGACTCAAACTGTGGTCAACTACATGGGAGTCCAGAGACAGAGCCATTACACCAACTGCTGGTCCCAAGTTTTGAATTTTTAAAATATACTCTATATACTGGCCCTTAGTTGGGTATGTTTGCAAATATTTTCTCCCAGTCTTCTCACTTCTTTCATTTTCTTCCCATGAATTTTCACCAAGTAAAAGTTTTTAGTTTTGACAAGGAAAAATTTAACAATTTTGTGGATCATGCTTTTGATATCAAGTCTAAGAACTCTTTGCTAATTCTAAATTCCAAAGATTTATTCCATTGTTGTTATGGGGAAAGTTCTTATGGTTTTATGTCTTTCACTTAGATTTATAATCTGTTTCTGTATGAGTTATGAGGATTAGGTAGAGACTCGTGTGTGTGTGTGTGTGTCTATTTGTGTTTAATTGCTCTAGAACCATTTGTTGAAAAGGGTGTCTTTCCTTCATTGAATTGCACTTGCGTCTTTGTCAGCTATCTGTTGAGCATATTTGTATGGGACTGTTTCTAGTTCTCTGTTCTAGTCCAGTGATCTGTGTGTCTCCTTATTACACTGCCTCATTTCCTGTAGCTTTTCAGTGAGCTTTAATATCAAATAAAGTAATTCTTCCTGCTTTATTCTTCTGTGTTAAACTGTTTCAGCTAACTTTAAAAAAAAAATTCAGAGGGAGATTTTTGCTATAGGGTGTACGAGCTCACTAGAGAGACTGAGAGACAGAAAGTGAGAAATCACTTGAAGATGGCCACACCGCAGTCCCATCTCCTCCATTCTCCTCTTGGTATTTTGGAC
Organism: Tupaia belangeri chinensis; assembly: GCF_000334495.1. Taxonomy (NCBI): domain Eukaryota; kingdom Metazoa; phylum Chordata; class Mammalia; order Scandentia; family Tupaiidae; genus Tupaia; species Tupaia belangeri. The sequence goes on from NW_006159849.1 coordinate 1,932,387, forward strand.
CTATATACACACATGCCTGGCATGAGTTTTAAGCTGCCAGGTCCAGGACTTAAACCACAGTTGACTATGTGAGAGTCCAGAGATATAACCATTACGCCATCCTCTGGTCCCCTCCACTAACTTTTGAGTGAAGTATGAAAACCTCACTTCTGTTGAGGTCTCTCTGCCTTTCTCACTTTTAATTATTATTTTCTTTCTTCTTTTTGAGAGACTTTTGCTATAGGGTGCATGCATTTGCCAGAGAGACAAAGAGATAGAAAGAAAGAAATCACCCTCCAGAGGTGATGGCCACACCCACAATCCCTTCTTCTCCACTCTACTCTCAGGATTTTGGGCAAATACCTACACGCACCCAGCATGAATTTAAACCACCAGGTCTGGGACTCAAAGCAAGGTTGACTACATGAGAGTATAGTGATGTAACCATTACACCATCTGCTAGTCCCTAATTATTCTTTCCTTGTGCAACATATGGTGATGTGGGGGTGAGAAAGGGGGTGTAGAGTGCTTATGTGAATTATGGGCTAAAGAAACTTCAGTCCATATTTAAAGTTCAAGTCATACTAAGCATCAAAGTCTCAAAACAAAGTCATCTGCACCACCATCCACATCTCCATTCCCCAATCCTGGTGGGTTTCTAAATAGCTACGCAAGTACATTGAGCTTTGCTCTGCTCACATGAGGTTTTAGCAAAAGACAGAGGGTATTTTGTCAGAGAAAGCACAATCTGCAATGTAGAAATACGAAACATCACCCTTTACTGGACCTAGTAGCTCCAAGGTATTAAGAATTGGTTGAGTAGTTTTAATTTGGGGGGAATTATTCTATAATTTAACTAAAGAAGACTTCCTTCTCCTTCAAGAAAATTATTCTTGACAGCTCCTCTTACTTAATTTTTTAAAATTAACATGACTGATTTATTTCTTTTCTTTTTCTCCACAAATGAATTTATAATTGATGTGGGAAGAACAAACTACGCAGTTTATAGTTTAGCAATATTATAAAGTTTTTACTTAAATTGGAAATGGCAAAAACTAGAGGGAAACATTAAGAAATCATTTTTACAGAACTAGATTGTTGCATCACTCCATCATTTGGATTTATACATAATATGCTGAACACAGACGACCTCTGCTTCTGGGGAGTGTTATAATTCAAGAAACCTTTTATTTCCCAGTGTAATCTTATATTTCTCACATGAAACCAAACCTTGCTTTCTTTGCTAAAATTTTATATTACTTGAAAAATCTCTCACTATTCTCAGTTGACACTGTATCTTAAAACAAAATAGTGAGTCCTGTAGTTGCTGTTGTATATCCACACAATTTGTAGTTGTAGAAAATCATATTCTGGAGAGGAAGATATGTCTATTTTTTGGCTCCAAGTATTCACATCCTAGGAATCAGTGCTTTGATCAATGAATGATCCCTTAAATTTTGGAAGCTCCTTTGTGATGGAACTTTCATCAAATTTTGACTAAAATGGTAAAGAGGAATAGGAATTTTCTTTTGGAACTCCATGTATAGAGAGTAAACTAAATGCAGGAGAATGTTGTTTGTTGGCATAAAGAAAATCTCAAAAAGATCTCTTTACCTTTATTTTGACTCTAGTTTCTTCTAATTCAGGAAAGCTTAGATTTTGCATCATTCCTTCTTGAATTTAAGAGCCAGTAACACCATGGTAAGCTGGGCCTTGATTCTCCTATTGTCCTTCTGACTATCTGCCTGAAACTTTCTTTATAGGAGAGGGAAACAAAAGAAGTTGAGATGCAAAGCAATTTCCTTTATTTTTCTGGGAAAAACTTTGGTGAAGAAGTGTTTGAAACTATCCATTGACTGGAAACAAGTCAGTGGATCTGCATTGTATTTGCTATGCTTGGCCCTCTGACTGACTAGAATGGAAAGAATCTTATATATTTATTAGTTTGCACTTATTTAGATATCAGATTTATAGAACATCTTTTCCTGTACTCATAAAGGGTCCCAGGTTTATCAACAAGAAAAAAAGACACTTCTCTTGTTTTCCATCATAGACCACTTGTTAAAGAGAAATGCAGTCAATCATATAAACACTGTAGAATGTAACAAAACATTTGCTCTTTATAAGGGAAATGGGTAGAGCTGTAATAAGCTGTTTAGAGCCTGGCACAAGTAAGCATGACTTTCTTGGGGTGGAGGAACAAGAAGGAAAGATGGAGTCTCCATGCCAAGATTGTCCTACACAAGAGCTGTGTTTAAAATGCAGAAGTAAAAAAATGAGACAAAAAGAGCTAGTGTAATCATGTGGTTTCTTTTTAAATTTATGCCACAGTGTAGGGGAAATAAAAAACAACAACAACAGCAGTGAGGTAGAGGCACCCCATGCTGGTAGAGGAAGGGCAAACCATGAGAAAGAGTACTACATTTTGGAATGTCATGTTCTTTTCTGTTCTCTGCATTAGCATGTAAATACAATAGCAGTATGCAGAAACAACAAAGGAATTAAAATGTGCCATTCTGTAAAGGCATAATAAAATCAGACAGGCCAATCCAGCAATTTTTTTTAAGTGTAAGCAATTATTTTGCAGGTGGAATAAGATTAAAGCTGTTATCTGTCTCCCTCCCTCTTTTAGATATGTGGAGCTCAAAGCCTGACAAAGCTTTCTAGAAACTCTTGAGATATCTCTTGAAGTTTTGATTTTCTTCTGTGAAAGCAGTTGCTAGAAAGTGGCTAGGCATTCCCCTCAGAAGTTTATAACCTTTTAGCCCTGCCTAGTAAGGTTATATGATACAAGAGGTCTTATGAAAAGTATTGGCTATGGGACCAGCAGTTAGCGTAATGGCTATGTCGCTGGACTCCCATGTAGTCGACTGCGGTTCGAGTCCCGGACCCGGCGGCTTTAACTCACACTGGGCATGTGTGCGTGCATGGCCAAGATCCCGAGAGGAGAATGGAGGAGAAGGGATTGTGGCGCCCTGGGGGGTGATTTCTTGCTTTCTCTTTCTGTCTCTGTCTGTCTGGCGAGCGCACATGCCCTATAGCAAAAAAACTCTCAAAAAA
>NW_006159849.1:1935682-1965412 GCF_000334495.1 Tupaia belangeri chinensis
AATGGATTATGGCATGGCTATTCCCCCTGGGGGTGAGTTCTCACTTTCTCTCTCTCTCTGTCTCTCTGCGGCCGCGCTATACCCTATCGAAAAAAACCATAAAAAAAAAAAAAAAAAAAAAAAAAAGTATTGGCTGTGATACCTTCCACAGCCCCAGAAATCAAGATGGCTGCATCACAACCCCAATCTAGCCAGTATGCTTGGGCTGGACTTAGATTTATCATAAATTGTAGGGGCCAAGATTCTCTTATGAAGTCTCTTGTTAGAAAACCTTCCAGCAGTATGAGTATGCTAGCAAGAGGGAAGCCTTTAATAGCTCCCAGCCACCTACCCATCCATTCATTTACCCATCCAATCATTCATCCATGGGCTTGAATTTTTTATTCGTTTAGAGTGTGGAGAGATGCACCGAATTTGTTAAGTCATTAAGGTGCTAGACAGCTGTGCATTTTAGTGTTTTGTCACCTTCATTGCAGTGCTTTGTTAATGGCCCAGGAAGAAGGTAAAGCCTCCCCCAAAGTGCTCCACATAACTAGTAACTGTAAATGAGACACATTTTAGAGTGCACATAGGGTTAGTTTCTAAATACCTCTTGATTTCCAGAATAAAAGGTATCCTGATAAACTGATACCATAAGTGGCCATAAACCAGCCCTAAAATGAATACATAACTTCTTCACACATTTTGGAAAGCAGAGCTACACTGAGGTAAACAAGACAGGAGTTCTCCTGGCTTCACTTTACTTTGTCCTTGCCAGATACTGGTAAGTCTGAACAAAATATCAGTTCTTTCCAGTTTGATTTGTTGATTTCTTGACCTTAGTTTTCATTGTATACTACCTCTAGAATTGAATTTTGATGCTTTCTGTTCCTTTCCTCTCTACCTATCTGGTCACATTCAGTTTTATTTGCCTCTTCCCTAGTAGAAGCAGCTCTTAACACCAGCTCTCTGACCTTCTTGACTGATAAGCATTTAGTATGCATAGGTTTTCATGTCTCAACTCCTACTCTATCCATTTTAATCTTTTTCTTCCAAGTATGTATGAAAGTCAAGGCCTGGAGAACACTGAGGAATTTGTTCAGAAAGAATTCCACAGTGGCCTAATTTCCCTGTCGAGGATCCCAAAAGCTCTCTGTGGTCTGTGAATTGAAATTCCTATTCTGTGTTCAGCCTGTGCTCCCTTATCCCTCTTCTGCTGCAAGATCACTCTGTCCTCTCCCATCTACATGTCTGCCAATCTCCTGCCTTTCCCAGGATCTTCTTCCCAATGGCAACGGACTTACTCCTTTCTTCCTTATCCCAACAAATTGTTCAAGGACTGCTCTACCTGACTCTCCACTGACCCTTTTGATATCTCAATCATGATGTTCTTTTTCTCAACTTCCACTGCCTTAGCCTTAATCTCCCTAACTCTTTGCATTTAATTATTCATTCTGTGTTTCATAAGCTCTTATTTTTTACTCTCCAGCAACATTGTAAGTTGTTTGAGGATAGGAATGAAGTTCTTCTTTTTTACATTAATTATTTCAAGTCACAAGTAAAATTGTATATATCTATTGTGTACAACAGTATGTTTAAAATTGTGTACATTTTGGAATGACTAAATCAAGCTAATTAACATGAGATTATTCTCTAGGATCTTTTATGGTGGTAGTACAGGAGACCAGATATGGAGAATTATTACAGGAGATGATGTCATCAGCAAGACTTACAAATGCTCTTTTAGACCTTTGCTTGTGACAGTCATTCAGTGGTACAAATTGATTGGTGTTCTGACTTGATGGCCATAAGGGGACCTAGATCATGCCTCCAAAGAATCTCTGGATTGATGCAGAAAAGGAACAAATATGTGAAGTTGGCCCCATGTCACTAATCTCTCTGGAGGCCCATCTTAGTTCATTTTGTGCTGCTATCAAAGAATACTTGAGACTAGGTAATTTATAAATAGCAGAGATTTGTTTCTCATAGTTTTGGAGGCTAGGGAGTCCATAGTCAAAGCGATAGCAGGTTTGGTGTCCAGTAAGACCACCCGTGTCTTCCTCTAGGGTGGTCCTTGAATATTACATTCTTCAGAGGGAAGAGACTCTGTGTCCTCACAAGACAGAAAGTGAAAGAAAGTAAACTTCCTCCCCCAAAGCTATTTCATAATGATATTAATCCATTCATGAAGACAAAGTCCTCAGAATACCTTCCATTAGTTCCTGCTCAACACTCTTGCACTAGGAATTTAGTTTCAACATAAGTTTTAGAGAGGACAAAACATTCAAACCATAAGAAGACCCTGGAGGGAAATAAAGAAAGTTGGTTTTAAGTAGTAAAGAAGAAAATATTCTTGAACCCCACTTGAAATTCAAAAGATTTAGGATTAGTGATAGAATCATACTTTATTCATAAGAAGCATTTTTGTTCCCTCTAAAGCATGAAAATGTAAAAATAATCTTAAACTAGGCAACTTTTAGTAAGATTTACCTGGACCAATAATTTTCATATCTCTTATATCTCTCTTTCTTTGAGATGTTTTTTCTTTCTGCATCATTTAAGTACTTTCTGTGTGTGGCCATATCTGCTGATTATAATTTTTCAGATTGATCTTTCCTATTAAATTGTAATTCTGTGAAAATAATGACCATACCTGTCATATTATTCACTACTGTCCTTGTAAAAGGGAAATACTTAGTGTGTCTTTAACTCAGTCGATTTTGAGTTCAAAATGCAAGCAAGGTAAGTGTTCTGATTGATTTTCTCAACCTGGGGTATAGCAATAGGTGTCGGGAACTTACTACATTCTACCCATGAGCAGGATAGAGAGGAGATGAAGATGCACGCAGTGGGGAGATTGCAGTCAGGAAAAACAAGGGTATTTTTCAGAATTTTTAATTCTATAAATAGCTATTTCATACTTAGTAATAGCAGGAACATTGCTAGTAACCTGAGAGTGGAGCTGTGAACAACACAGACAAAATCTCTGCCCTCCTGAAGCTTGCATGATGGAATGATGGAAAATATGAAAGTATGTTAAGCGCCACAAAAGAAAAATAATGGGGTGCTTTAAAAGTACATAAGAGGAGGTAGATTTCCACCAAAGTGTTTCACAGAGAAACCAGTCAAGATTCAGCTGGTCCAAAACTAATCTGAAATGCCTTTTCTTGGTGTCAGTGAAAAACACCATTCTCATGTCAGGAAGAATTTTCCAGCATTGGGAACCAGTGGCATATTTATAGCCTCTTTTACGTCAACTTGTCAAGCAGCATCTTTAACACAGCCAGCTCCCTAGAAGTATCTCATGCTTGTTGCAAGCAGTGACGACTTTGAAGTCAGACATTCTGTGGTCTTCATTTCAGTGTAGCAGAGGATGCTGGGAATTAATCTGCCTTTAGCATACTGTTAGCATAAGCATCCCAAGTGAGCCAAATGACAATAACAATCTGATTCCCTGGAGCCCAGAGGTACTTTTATGGCCAGCTAGTCTCTTATGTAAACCTCTAGCCTTTGGAACTGAATATCGGTAACTGATCGAGAGGCTTAATTCTATGGTCTCATTTGTGTTTTTTGAATAGTGATGATGACCATGCAATTTTTAAGACTCTTAATACACCTCCAATGGTCGATTGTTAGAATTTTTGTTGCATAATAGCTTGTCAGGTCTAATTCAGAGGAGTGTGGTGATGCTTAATATTATTGGAGTAATTTATGTTATAGAAATGTTCCTATTAAAAAAGAGTTGAGACATGTTCTGCAGAAGAATGATATTATTCCCAAATGAAACCTCAAAAGAATATCAAAATGAAGACTATAAAGAAAAGATCAACCAAAAGCCAGCCTTGGTTACATAGCTAATTGGGCTGAGAAGAACAGCCAAACAAGGTTCCACCATTGATTAGACTAAATTAGCTTCCATTAGCAATCAAGGTGATTTGATTTCGTGCACAAGTCCACATAGGAAAGCTCAGGGTAAAAAAATGATATATTGCTCTTCATGAAAAATCTCAGCCCACAGTCCATTGGGAAGCCTGATCCCATTGCTCTGTGCAAAGAGGAAATTATATTCATGCAGGTGCCTAAGCCATCTCAGCTCTTCTGTTTAGAAGATTGGGCTTTCTTTAGATTTTCTTATGGAAATCTGAAACCTGGATCCATCATAATAATTGCTTTTAAATGAGCTGACACTCTAAAACATAACCCATGTGAGAAATGGAATTAGGGGTGACTGCCTCTGTAAGTCAGAAGAGGCTTCCTGGAGATGATACTTGAGCTGCATCTTTCAGGATATGCAGGTTATACCCAGAGCACAGAGGTGGACAGGAGAACATTCTTTGTAGAGGCAGCATATGTGCCAAAGTACAGAGGTGCAGCATACATGGAAAACAGCTAATAGTGTTAGTCTTACCTACAGATAAGATCATAGCAGGAGAGGTGGGAGAGAGGCATTCGAGAGCCTCATAGGCCTACTTCATGACTTTCTCCTGAAAGCACTGAAGAAGCATGTAGGCAATTGTAGCAGCAAAGTGACAGAATTCCATTTGTTTTTCTAATAATTATATTGACAAGTCTAGAAACCAAAGAAGTAAGATTTATGATGAAGCCAATATGAGAAGTGCTGAAGACCTAAGGCCATGTGGGGAAGTGGGAAAGGGAGGTGAGAACAAAGTCAATAGCTGCTTAGAAGGGGTCTCAGTCAGAATGTTTGTCAGCAGAGGACACAGATAACTCTAGGAAGGTCTCCTGTCCTTTGCAGGAGACCAGATATGGAGAATTATTACAGGAGATGATGCCATCAGCAAGACTTACAAATGCTCTTTTAGACCTCAGAACCTGTAATCTGGAACATTTTTTTTTCTGGAGCTCCAGGGTTGATGATGAGAGAATTTAAGGTTTACCAAGCAACTGGCTCTGTGGTAATAAACACCTACTGGTGTTATCTAATTGAACCTTTACTATAGAGTAATGATACATTGTTCTTCATGAAAAATCTCAGCCCAGGGACCAGCAGTTAACATAATGCCTATGTCGCTGGACTCTCGTGTAGTTGGCCATGGTTCAAGTCCTAGACCCGGTGGCTTAAAACTCACGCAGGGCACATGTGCGTGTGTGCCCAAGATCCCGAGAGGAGAATGGAGGAGAAGGGATTGCAGCATGGCCATCACCCCTGGGGGGGGGGTGATTTTTTGCTTTCTGTCTCTCTGTCTGCCTCTGTCTTTCTGGCAAGCGCACGCACCCTATAGCAAAAACCTCTCCGAAAAGAAAGTCTCAGCCCACAGTTCATTGGGAAGCCTGATCCCATTGCTCTGTGCAAAGAGGGAACTGTATTCTTGCAGGTGCCTTAAGCCATCTCAGTTCTTCTGTTCAGAAGATTGAGCTTTCTTTAGGTTTTATTTGATGCATATCTGAAACCTGGATGCGTTATAATTGCATTTAAATGAACTAGTACTCTTAAACCATAACCCATGTGAGAAATGGAATGAAAGTACTAGTATGTTCTCCATTCTGCATGTGAGGAAATTAAGTCTAAGAACTAGGTAATCTACCCAGGACTTCAAATTTGTATGTGAGAGCCCAGAGCCCAGCCCCTTGGTTCCAGCTCCCACTGCCTAATAGAAACATTTCCTTGGGCCGAGCCGCAAGGATGTGTGCTGCTGAGAATGTGTTGCTCTCTACAATCTGGGACTACATGGAAGGCCTGTGTTCAGATAACTGATCCAGCCTAAAGGATAGGCATGGTGGTCTGTGCGTGTAAGCCCAGTAACTCGGGGAGGGTGGAGCAGGAGGACTGTGGTATAGTGAGACCTTGTCTTCAGAACAAACAAGAAAACCACATTGATTTATTTTCCCAGAGGTACATGAAAATAAGTCTCAAATAGAAACTCCTGTCTCTTCATGGCAGCTTTCCCTTCTCCTTCATTTCTTCGCCTTATTAATAACAACACACGTTTTTTGGGGGGCAGTTTTTTGTTTGTTTGTTTGTTTTGCTATAGGTCGTGTGCACTAGCCAGAAAGACAGAGACAGAGAGACAGAAAGCGAGAAATCAATGGTCACACCACAGTCCCTTCTCCTCTTGGGATCTTGGGCACTCACGCACACTCGCCTAGCATGAATTTAAGCCACCGAGTCCAGGACCTGAACCATGGTCAACTATGTGGGAGTCCAGCGACATAGCCATTACACCAACAATTGGTCCCCCCCCACACACACACACTTTTTTTGTTGTTTTCGTTAAGTTACAAAAACTAGAAAACATGGAAGACCCAACTCTTCCTTCTTCCCTTTTTTCCTCCTGTATCTCACTGTTAGTCACCAAAACTGAACTGTTTTCTTACTAATACTCCATTGTTGAGGTGTTACTTCACTGTGAGCAAGTCCTTCCTCTCAACCTCTCCATCCCATACAAAGACTTTGCACACTCTATAGGTTACTTGTCTCACCTTCTCCATTGGATTGTAAACTCCTTGAAGGTAGGGACTTGAAGTGTTTTATGCATTTGTGTGCCTTGTGGCTTCAAACATTCATTCTGGGTCTTAGCAATAGCTGAAGCTTAAAATTATTTACTAATTGGTTTAGTTGAAGGAACCATTTATAATTGAAACTTTTCATGTTTTACTATTTACTTTTGAGTTAGTCCCAAATTGGGAATATTGTTGGGAGTGTATATGATACAGAATAGCCATCAAATTTCACGTGAGCTCCAATTTGAAGATGGCAGGTGAAACCAGTAGGCCCAACATAAAGCCAAAGATTGTTTTCTAGTCTTTATCAAAAGGGTAGATTTCTATACGGAAAGTCTTGGGAAAAAAATGTGGACCTCATACATGATTCAGGTCATAAGTCACTTTAAGGGTCGGGGTGGGGTAGGAAGTAGTGTAGACTTCAAAATTAACACATCCCTTGTTGATGAGAGTACAGAGGACATATGAGGATCTTCAAAAAGTCCACAGAAGTGTACATTATGAAAAAACTATGCATGAATTTCAAAAATTTTGCACCAAAATAAACTTATATTTTAATTCCATTTTTTTCTTGAACTTTTTGAAATCTCTTCCTATACTTACTTTAGGAATGCCTCGAAGAAGAGGTTCTTTTCTCTTTTTTCCTCTCACTATCTCCATCCACTTGGCATTTTAAAATGACATATGACATTGTCTGAGTTTTTAATTAAGAAAGGAAATAAGTTTCATATTAAATTACTTTAAAATTACAGACATTATTTTCATAATGAAGTAGCCTGACTTTATTTATAAGTGAAATTTGAATTTTCTCAGATTTTCTCTCTTGTATTTAGTGATCATTTTCAATCTGCCACATGATTTGCATTTCTGCCTTCCCTGTACTTTTTGAAACTTCCACTTTAGTGTTTGATCTGCTCAATCATTAGAATTGTAGGCAGAATATAGGCTAATGATTTTTCATGCTCTTTAATTTATATTCCATTGTTTTGAGTTTATGATAATTTAGGCCTGGCAAATGTGACTAACACTGAGTAAACTTCTCTTATGTATAAAATTATCTTTTTTTCCCCACTAATTTTCAGAATGGTAGAACCGAAAGAACCATAAGTGCTCTTCGTAGATACCTTACTCGACAGATGAGGAAACTTAGGTACAGAGGTGGAAGAATGCCTGAGAGTAGAAAGCCCCAGTCCTCTGGCCTCAGGTTTTCATAATACCATGGCAAAGGAAATACCTTTTTATAATTCCTAAACAGTCCTCATTTTGAACCCTATATTGATATAAGCAAGGCTTTTGTATCCACCATTTCCTTACCCCACTCCATATCATGTTACTCTGTAAAGTTATCCTTATATGACAGCAGGTGTTTTAATCAGTCCAGAACTAGTTTGAAAACTTTGACCGTACTAAGAAGGCAGCCTCTCACATTGTTTTTTTTTGTTTGTTTTTTCAAAGACAATCATGAAGTGGCCACTTCCAGTAGAACTAGAAAAGAGAGAAAACCTGGTGGTCATCTCTGCTCTACAGCAGATGGTACAGGCTGTAAATAGAGCTGGCTGCCTCCTGCCAGCAAGTCCTTAGGTGAGCCACCAGCCTACTAGACTGGCCCCAAGGTTAGCCTTGGGATTTTGCATGTTCTTGAAATGTGGGAACTTGCTCTGAGCAGCAGCTGCCCTGAGAACTATTTCCATTGTTAAGTCCTGTCTCAGCATCTCAGAAAAAGCATTTGGTAAGGCCATAAGTTATTTATACCTTTTGGAAGGAATGATGCCTTTGGGAATTCAGTGAAGGCTATAGACCACTCCTGTGCCTGGCCCAAATACAGAGATGAATGCACACAGCTTTGCATGCTATTTCAGGTGGTCGTGGATTCTTTGGAGTATAAGAATCAGTCTCCCTAAGCTAAAGATTTCATATTTATGATGAGTGCTACCCAAGTTTACATAGAATTAAATGGTAATGATACCTTTGACATGCAGTATGGCATTTGATCCTGAATAAAATTCATGTGGTAGATATTTTCCCATTTAGTTGATGCAGTCTCCAACAATTTCTTTTAAAAATGGACTTATTTCTTCAAAATGGAATGCCCAGGGGAGTTGGTTCAGTATTGGCCCAACTTTTCTGGAGAACTGGTCTCTAGCTCCTGAAGAGAATGGCCAGTTCCTGGGTTACCATTATACTGATGCTATATAACACTGTTTGCACTGTACTTAATGGGATAGAATTAATTATCCCAAAAGAAGTTGGAACAAGGAGTGTGATTGCTAGATTGTGTGGTTAGAGTATGTTTACTTTTGTTAGAAACCACCAAACTGTCTTTTAGAGTGGCAGAATATAGGCTGGTGATTTTTCATGTTCTTTTATTTGTATTCCATTGCTATATTGCTAATCTACATTCCTACAAGCATCAAATGAAAGTTCCTATTGCACCACATCCTCACCAGCATTTGGTGGTGTTGACGTTCTGGATTTTAACCGTTCTAATAGGCATGTGTAGTAGTACCCCATCATTTTTTAATTTGCATTTTCCTGATGAATCATGTGGAACATTTCTTGTATGCTTATTTGCTAGCCATATGTCTTGTTTGTTGAGGTGTTTGTTGCCTAGTAGATTTTTCATTTTTCATTTTATTTGTCATTATTATTATTTTATATATGCTATAGGGTATGCACATTCACCAGGGAGAGACAGAGAGAGAGAGAAAGTGAGGAAAGCAAACCACTAGGTCCAGGAGTTGAACTGCGGTTGGCCATGTGGGAGTCCAACGCCTTAACCACCATGCCACCTGCTGGCCCTGCCTGGTAGTTTATCAGATGCAGACCATGTCAATTTTCTCTTATTGGGTACTTGCTATTGTTAGATGCATTTCTATTAATATTCTTAAACCTTGCTTTAGGATGTAGGTAAGTTACTTGAAAATAGCTTTATCCTTTCAGGTCTTTCTTTTATGATTTACTAGGCACCCTGGGATAACTCATTCTAGGGCCAACTATTCTGTCTGTCTTGAATACTGGATCAGTCCTCTATGAATTGAGTTTTTTCATTCTGGCTGGTAGGAGTAGCAAGGACTGAGTCTGTGTGCCCCACACTGTTCTCTCTTGTTCCTCACTTGGATGGTTTACCCACATGTATGTACTTCCTAATTCTCTTCTGAATACTTGAGGGTGTTGGGATATTTTCAGTATTGTTTGCTGTTCTGTCGTGGGAACTCTGGCTGTGCTGGTGTCCTCTTACTCTATTTCCTTGGCATGACTAGAAACAGAGTATCCTAGTGGGAAATACGGTATGGAGGGTATGGAGCAAGGTAGGTTACCATTTAAGGATTTGTAGCCTCCTTGCAGGTTAGTTATTGATTTCTCAGAAAGATAAAATCACTGTAGTTCATTACTGCCATGTAGGTTAGTGATCTTCTCTTTTTAATGCAGCAGTGTCTAGCAAGTTCGCAGTTGCTCTTTTTTTTTTTTCCCACTTTTTCACAAATACTTGCTGAGCATCTACTGGATATTCTGTACTCTGTGAGGGATTGGCAATACACAGAACCACGTGATGGTTTCTGCTTCAGACTCTCCGTGACGTGGTTATAGATTGACCAGAATTTTCCCAAAAGCACTTGTGAGCCAGTTTCTTGCATGTGACCTGTGAGTTGCCTTTTTTTTTTTTCTTTTTCTTTTTTTGGAGAGGTTTTTATTGTAGGGCATATGCGCTCACCAGAAAGACAAAGACAGAGAGACAGAAAACGAAAAACCACCCCCCCCCAGGGTGATGGCCATGCCACAATCCCTTCTCCTCCATTCTCCTCTTGGGATCTTGGGCATGCACACCCACATACCTGGCGCAAGTATAAGCCACCGGCTCTGGGGCTCCAATTGCGTTCGACTACCTGGGAGTCCAGCGACATAGCCATTACGCTAACTGCTGGTCCTGAGTTGCCTTCTTGACTGGAGAAAATACTCTTAAAGAAAGAAGAAAGACTATTTAAGTAGCAGATCCTTTGGACAATGCCTAGAAAATAGTAGGTACTTAATAAATGTGCTGCTTGGATGGATAAAGGAATGAATAAAAATTATCTGAGAATGTAATAATCATATTGATAATTTTAGGACTGTATTTAGCTCAATGTGGCTTGAAGGGACTTGAAAACACACTACCAAGTCACTTACAGAGCTGTTTGGTTAGAGCTGCATATTGCAGCCTTGATAATCTCTGGGCACTGCACTTGGCATTGGAAAGTGGCAATGAGGGAGACCAAGTTCCTAACCCTGAAGCTGATGGTGTAAGACTATGCGAAGTACCAGCTCTATCAGAGCACTGAGTAGGACCCTTAACCCAGACTCAGGGGGTTAGGGAGTGCTTCCAGGAGGAGGTGATGGCCAGGCTGCAGCCTGAACATATGCTACTTGTAGCAAAGAGGTGTATTTTGAAAGATGTAGTTCTTCAAGACCTAAACTACAGCTTTGTAAGCCAACATCAGACTTTTGCATCAAGTGTCCACCGCTGTGTTAACTAATAGCTTTGAAATAAAAACAGGTAAGCCATAAAGGTGAAATCACTTTCCAATCCTGTGTAATGCAAGATCCTGGCAGTACCTGGTTGAAATGAACAAACCAAAAGTTCTGTTCTCTTTAATGCAGAATCCATTTTAAATGTATCCCAGCAGAAGGCTGAGCACAGAGGGCTGAGGTCTTAACAAATGCTTGTTTAATTGAATTGAGGACATAAACTCCAAGAGGTGACAAGGAGCGAAGTTGGGGAATCTGCTGACTCCCTCCTCACAGTTCTGGGCTGCTGCCCGAGTTCATCTTTCTTCAGTTCATCCAGCTCTGTAACAAAGGAGTGCTTCAGTTCAGCAGAGCAGCATAGAGCTTGCACGCATGCTGAGCAGGAGGGCTGTCGAGAGAGACCGGGTAGTAAATACAGAGCGTTCATTGAAATGCCAAGTGTCACTGCTTTGGCATTTAATTATCTGACTTGCTGGCAGCTGGAAGTAAGGAAGCAAGCAGGAAGAAGAGGAGGAGGAGGCAGTGAGGAGCTTTAAGACAGAACCGGACAGTGATCTGATGTAGACAGTAGAGTTAAGAGCAATACTTCCTAGGCAAGTCCTGAAAAAACACTCACCTTGTATTTACTGTTAAAATTACCTACACTTTTTGAAAGGAAATCTCAATTAAAATGTCTTGAGTTTAAAAAAAATCATCAGTTTGAACTTGAGGCATAATCAATGAACTCTTAAAGTGAAGATCATTTTAGGTTATGTTCCATGTGGCTGTCAAAGGTGTCCAAACACATAACAAGGCCATGTGGGAAAGAACTAGGAACAAAGCAATACCGATATTGTGGCAGCGCCATCAAATATCAATTAAAATGCTTTGGCAGCCTCCTGGGCCGGCTTACATCTTGGAGTGGAGCAGAGAGATGTGGGCTCTGGAGGGAGCAGACCCAGAGTTTAATCCCAGCTCTGCCACTCACAAACAGTGAGAACCTGGGCCCTTTGGCATATCAGTTCCCTCAGTACTTGGGGTTTCTGCCTAGAAGTTCCCATTGTTTAGGAAATAATGCTGACTTAACAGTCACTTTACTGGGTAGCCAGTGGTGTGGTGGTTAAGGTGACTGGATCCCATATGACCATCTGGGCGGTTCCAGTCCCAGACCCAGTGGCTTACAAACACACCAGGTGTATGAATGCGTGTATCCAAAATCCCACAAGGAGGGAGAAGAGGAGGGATTGGGGTAAGACCATCTCCTATAGGGGTTGCGCACTCTCTCTCTCTCTCTCTCTCTCTCTCTCACCAACACACATGTCCTCTGGCAAATTAAAAAAAAAAATTCTTTTTATTTAATGCCTAGCACAAAGCCATTTATATGAGGGGTTATATTTGGAAATCTTTGTCTAAAACCAATAGGAAAAAGCTAACTGCTTAAAGGAGTTAGATAAGCTTCTTCCAACTCTAGGCACCTTCAGATCTTTCTTCAAATGTCACATTTCTCAGGGAGACCTTCTATGACCCCGCATTCCTTCACAGCAAGCCCTCTCCACTCCACTCACAATACTGGCATGCCTATCCTCTGACTCTGCTCCCCCCATTCCCTGCCTCCAAAGTCATTACTGTTACTGCCATATTCTATATTTAGCTGTATTCTATATTTAGCTACAGGCTGCCCCTCCCCCACTGGAATATATGCCATGTGAAAGCAGGGATTTTATTTATGTTCTTTAACCCTAGTTCCTGCAGAAACATCATTTGGAACTCACTATTTATCTTTTTAAATTGGCACCAAATAATTATGTTTTTCAATGAGTGGTACATAAGTCATGACCCATATCTTACTCTGATAGCCTAGTATAGGGGAAAGACAGAGGATAAGTCACTGTCCGAAAGACACATAGTCTAAAATTTGGCAGCGCTGGTGTAGAGCAATGAAATGGTCTTGGTCTCTATTTTAAATAAATGATACTGCAAGAAGTCAGTACTAAGACGTAAGGACTTTAATCAGGTCTACAGGGAGTCAATAATATCTGTGGCTGCATCACTGAGGATTGACCAGAACGAGGTGACTTGCGGGGACTGGCTCTAGACAGTGCTCACGTTCTGGAGAGAGAACAACACTGCAGAGGAAGTGGAGATGAAATTACAGATTTATGTGATGGTGTGAAAGTGATAGTAGCAGGTTTAGATTTTGTCAGGATCCGATCCAAGGAAAATGCTTTTAAAAAACACATTCTATCTCTAAGCATTAGAATAATGGTTTTAGATATACAAAATCTTTTCTTTGAAATGCAGATACTTCAACCTAGAAGTTTCAGCTCTTTTTATCCTAAAATCATGTATTGAACATAATAATCAAATTATTATAAAGTTTCACATATATGTAAGTACATGTTCATGTACTCTATAATAGTATTTTTATATATGTGTATATATATACACGTACACTTACTTATCATTGCAAAAAAATTGAGACTATCTAAATGTCTAAGAAGGGATTGATTTATTTATGAATTCACTTTATAGCAGAATATTATATAATTGTTAAAATGTTAAAATGACTTTGAGATATATTTATCAACTTGACATGGAAAGAGAATATCCATAGACTATTGTATGCAAAAAAGAAAAAAAACTTACAATATATATATAGCATGATTTCATTTTTAAAGAAAATTATACATATAAACACATATAGGTTGAGTATCCTTTATCCAAAATACTTGGAGCCAGAAGTGTTTCAGATTTTGTATATTTTTGGATTTTGAAATATGTGCATATACATAATGAGGTATCTTGAGGATGAGACCCAGGTATGAACATGAAATTCACTTATATTTATATACAAGAGGACGTCAAAAAGTTCATGGGAAAATGGAATCAAAGTAGGAATGAGAGATAGGAGCACCCTCCATAGTGTCTGGTCACTCTGTGGTCCCCTTCCTTCAGTTTTCTGGCCCACTGGGTTTGGGACACTTGCACGAAATGCGTGGTCTGTTTCAGGCTAGGCAGGCTAGGAACTCAAAGTGTATTCACCTTGTGGGATCCCACTTCTCTTGAGCACTGCATTTCCTCTGAGCCATGGAATTAGTCCCTTCCGCGAACTTTTTGAAAACCCTTTATATACCTTATACAAATGACCTAAAGGTAATTTTATACAATATTTTTGTATGTAGCATTTTGACTGCAACCTGTCACATGAAGTCAGGTGTAGAATTTCCCACTGCAGTATCATATTGGTACTGAAATAGTTTGGGATTTTGGAGCAATTTGGAAATCAGGATTTGGGATTTGGGATGCTCAATCTGTATTTTCATCAAAGTATGGAAGATAGATATATCAATATGTGAATAACATATTATATTATATTAATATATTAATAGTGTTAATATAAATGTGCAATCAATAAGTTTTTATTCATGTAGTAAGAATCAATGGAAGTGATGGATATGTTAATTAGCTTAATCGAGTCTTTAATTGTAGAATTACAATTAAATTCATTACAATTAATTATAGAATTACAATGTAACTTCTACATTGTATACATTTAATATATCAAAATACCAGATGGTGCCACATAAAGATACACAGTTATGGTCCAGCCTCTGTGCTGCAGACTGTGGTGAACCAATGTAAGAGCTGGAAAACACATGCTGACCATGGCCCAAGTCCAGGCCCAGTCAGTTTGAAAACATTCTGGGTACATGAGCATGTGCTCAGGATCCTGACTGACTGGAGGACTAGAGGAGGGGATCACAGCATGACCAAGCCCTCTAGAGGGTCTCTCTCTCTCTTACTCTCTCTCTCTCATGCACTTGCTCTATTAAGAATAAACATAGGGGCCAGTAGGTGGTGTGGTTGTTAAGGCACTGGACTCCTACATAGCCAACCACAATTTGAATCCGGGACCTGGGACCTGACAGCTTGAAAATCATACTGGGTATGTGTGTACATATGCCCAAACTCTGGAGAGGAGGATGAAAGAGAAGGGACTGTGAGTGTGGCCATCCCTCCTGGGTGATGGTGGGGAGTGATTTCTCACTTTCCCTCTATCTCTGTTTCTCTCCAGCAAATGCAGACACCCTAGGGCAAAACCTTAAGAAAAAAAAAAGGAATACACACACACACAATTGTCAATTAAAAACAAATTTGGAAAAAAAAATAAGATCAGTGGAAAGAAATACAATAATTCATTATATATCCTCCACCCTGTTAAAAATAAATAAGTAAATAAGGTTAGCCCTTTGGCCATAGTTTTTCACTGAGGTTACTGTCCACTGTCCTTTCTGTACCTGTCTGGGGAGTGTTTACAGTGGTATGTGAACTTCTCAAAGTCCTTTGCCGTACCTCCTGGTGGAGGAGTCCTCCCTCCATTCTCCGGAGGTCCATGAGAAAGACCATGTGTCAGTACTCAACTGAGACTGCCATTTGTCTCTCAGGTTTAGACCAGTGGAGGTTATACCCAGCGGCGTCAACTGGCCTTTTGCTGTCATGAAATATTACTGTTTTATGCTCACAAATAAAAGTTAGCAGCATTTCATTGCTGTGTGGTGTGAAATTAGACCTCCTAACCAGCTGGGTGCAACAGCCTGGTGTAGAAATGGTGATGACTGCTAGTGTTCGTGGTTTAATTCAATTAGGAATATTTTTTTTCTCTTCCTTGGTGAAAGGGGTAGTCAGGATGAATGCCTCGCAAACTTCTGAAATATGTACTTGTATAAAAGAACTATTAAAGTAGAGTAACATCTCTATGATCTTTGAACTAAGCCGTCATTCTGCCATTATTGATGTAGCTGCTTTAAGCCGTCTAATTAAAATCGGAGTGACAGATTTGTTATTGAAAATCTGAAACCCAGCTCACATCCTGTACAGCACATCTGAGCAGGGTATATATCTGCTATTTTGATGGGCTCTCAAAATTGCTAAGCTGTGCCGGGTGCCAAAAGGAATTCAATAAATCTTTTCTTTTCTTACCAAGCAGCTCTCATTAGTCTTTTTAATAATAGCAGTAGTGGATATCAACTTCTCTTCTCCAAAATAAATTAAGTGTGTCCATTAGGGTTGTAATTATAGCATCAGATATGAGTTTATTCTGCCTCAAAGAGATGGTAAGGCTGATAGAGCCACGACTTCTCTTCTCGGTCCTTACATTTTAAACATGGCCTGGTGTGTGAAATGTGGATCCGATATTGGGGTGGGGGAGGGGTGACCTATCACAGTCTTTTGTCTTCTGAACTGACAGTATTTCTCTCCCCTTGGAGTTCTGAGCGTACAGTATCAAGTGGTGTGAATTTTGCAGCTACTAAGTGAAAACTGGTCAGCAACTAGCAGCCTGTGGTTCAGTCTGCTAAACAAACCACATAAACCTCGGAGTAGGAGAACATGACAGAAGGCTGTGTTATCTGAAAATTTAGCTAATTTTTTTTTTTTTTAAACTAGCAGGAGCCATCTGTCATGGTTATTCTGATTCAAGGACTAAATTGAACGGAAGGCATTCATTGCTGGGCGATTAAACAAGTTCTCTCAAAATATTTTCATACCTTTTTGTCTTGTCAGAAGCTTTCCCCGCCCCCCCCACCAAAGATGTCATCTGATTGTGGTTTTTCTTTTTCTTTCTTTCCTTTTTTTTGTAAAGTTTCTGTCTTCCATGCCACAGAGATCCTTCTTGATTCTAAAGAATGGTATGAAATACAAGTGAATGGGTATGTCGTACTTGGAGTGTATTCTTGACTTTTGGCTGTTTGCAGTCTTATGTCATTCTCACCCCTGTTTGAGATATTCTAAATTAATGCATAAGAGATTTCTGCAGAAGTTTTCAGAGGGGTTCATTTAAACAGAATTCTTTTTTTTTCTCTCTCCCTCTCTATGCTTAGAAAATGGGGGAGGAGTTGTACAGAAAAAAAAAAAATTAGGCAAGGGGGCAGAAGGCTGAATTTCATGGCAAGAATCTGCCATCACTTTTCATATTCTTCCAGTTATTTTCCCACTTCCTCCTCCAAGTTGGAAGAAAAGTTTCTGTGATTTCCTATGTCATGAGCAGTAACGCAGATTTTGGAAGCTTTATCCTCTTGGGCAAGTGTGGAAATACAAAGTTAAAAAAGATATTTACATCTTTTAAATATGTATGGAAGGTAACCTTCCTCCCCTCCCATCTTGTAACTTTATTATTAAAAGAAAAAAAAATCACGTGTTGATGTGAAGGCAACTGGGTGTCATTTTCCTTTAAATAGTACAAAACATATGGGGGCAGGATTGCATTTGTCACAAATTGTCAAAATATTTTTTTTAAGAAACCAAAATCTTCTAGGGATGGTTCCAAATGTGCCTGATTTCCCTGAGCAGTGAGCAGCGCGACCTTTACATTAGCAGATATATTTATAAATACACATATGGCCTGCCAGGACCTGATTGGATACGAGCTGATGAGACAGCGACAGAATTATGGTGTTTCACCTACATGGAGCTTAGTTCTCTAAAAAAAAAAAAAAATCACTGATTTACCTTAGCAGTTTTCACTTACCGTCACCTAATTTATCCACGTCCTATTGACAGGTGCAATTTTTTAATGAGGGCTGTGGAAGCAGAGATGTTTTGAATGTCTTGATATTTTTGTGGGGTTTTTATATGATGGTAGATTTTTCCTCATGAATCTATGAGACTTGTCAAGATGGACCACAACCAGTGACAGGAAAAAAAAGAGCCAAACATGTTGATTTGAAAAAGTGCAGGTAAAACTGTTAGGAAGTATTACTGGTTTCTAGTCTATTTTAGCAGGTTTTTTTTTGAAGGGTTAAAAAAGTAAGCACCTATGAGGTGCTTTGAGCTTCTCAAAAAAGAGATGCCACACAAATGCAAAAATAGAATCAAGTACCCAACTCAAGGATCAGGTAGGTACCAGACATGGTATTCCAAAAAGTTAAGTGTACTTCCCTAGGAAGGGTAACTTGATGGCTCTTAATGAATAGAGTTCTTTCTGAAAGAGTTTCTTTTCTGATGACTTAGTATGGTGATTTTTCAGTCTTTGAACATCAAAAACCCTTTTTTGATGAGCATAAACAAAACCTCTGTCTTCTCCACTATTCTTGCGCCTCCTGGACATGTATTTGTTTTGGACGTCACTCGTCCAACTGCCCACTCCCTTTCCTGTTGAGCATCTTGGCTGCTGGCTTAGAACTGGCTTATCTCCATCAGCCAAGATTTTGTAGAGCCGAGCTCACCCAGGTTTGTGTTACAAACATGAAAGGTATTTTTCTGCATTTGAAAATATAAGATTATAGTACTTAGTATTCTTTATCATGCTACACTGCAACACTAGGAAATGCTAATCTTTTCCCACCCAGCTGAGACCCCCTGAGTTAGGTGGCTTCTCTCCCTTCATGCTTCTTCCCCCAAATGCCATGCACCCTCTGCGTGCATCATCACCTTTTCTAATCCCATCACCTTTTGTGCCTTTCTTTCTTTTTTCCTTTTAACTTTAACATTTCTGGTGCTTTTTGATTCCTGAATATCCATCCTTCTCTAGCTGATGACATTAAAGGACACTTTCCCCTACACTAAGACAATGAAATAACTGTATACTTTTGCAGCTGAATTCATTTCTTTTTCAGCTTCACAGACATAGGGAAATGTGTAAATAGAGACCTTAATTCTCCCTCAGCTGCAATCTATAATCTTTAACACATCCTAAGTGGAAAAAACATGTGAACGCTGTTCTTTTAAACTCATACTACTTCCATTGTAACTTTCTCATGTCCTCTCTGCCCTCTGCGTTCTTGAGCAGTTGGTTCTGCTCAAGGCACAAATGGTACTGATTGACTTTTAGGAAGTAGCAGAGGCTGGGACCAGCAAATAGTGTGGTGGTTAAGGTACTGGACTTCTGTATGATCAACTGCAGTTCAAGCCTGAACCTGGTGGCTTGAAACTCACACTGGGTGCTTATGCGTGCATGTGTGTGCCCAAGATCCCAAGAGGAGAATGGAGGAGAAGGGATTGCCACATGGCCATCCCCCCAGGGGGTGATTTCTCACTTTTTCTCTCTCCATCTCTCTCTGTCTTTCTGGCAAAAGCATACTCCCATAACAAAAATCCCCTCCCCCCCAAAAAAAAGAAAGTAGCAGAAGCTACATGTATCTATCTATAGGATAGTTTTCTATTCCAACCCAGTGTCTCACCTGCATTAAAATCAGTAAGAAAAAATTTCGAATAGGACAGAGATTCTTTATGGAACTTATTTTTTTTTAATGTGTGGACAAGATAATCTAGCAGCTTCTGTAACAGAGATATAAGCCTACTCTTAACTGCAACAGAGGTAGGGTCTGCATCTAGAATTATTTCCTAAAGAAGAAAAAAGGTGAACTCAAACAATAATCCCTCCATATATATCAAATTTGTTGATGCAGTAGAAACCATTCATTAATGTATTCAAACCTAGTTCTTGACCTGCTACTGTCACTGTATGTAATTCATAAAATTTCATGTTGGGAAAGAAAAAAAGGTGTAAATCCAGAACTCTTTACTCTGTTTTCATGTATGGTAGGGAAGGTCTTGAAGAGCTTTACACATCTCACTTACAAAACAAAGTAGAAATGAGTGAGAATTTATACCATATGTCCACTTATTTTTTATACTTACAGGAATCAGAAGTGATCTTAGCTCATAAATTGTTGATTTTTATAAGAATTTGTTTTTCTTTAAGGACTCTAATATGGGCCTGTGAGGCTTGACATAGGCTACAATTAAAAACAAACAAACAAACAAACAAACAAAAACAGGGTCGGCAGGTGGCGTGGTGGCTAAGGACGCTGAGTTCCCACATGGCTGACTGCGGGTTCAAGGCCTGGACCTGGTGGCTTGCTTTCTCCCTCTCCCTTTCTCTGTCTCTCTCTCACGCATCAGATTAAATACTATTATTTGGCGGTTACTTCCTGGTTTTGATAGTCTTAATTTTATTATTAGGGCTATTTATTCTCAGATTTAATTTGTTTCTCACTTAAAACTTTTCCAACATTTTTTGTTCTTGTTTTTTATTTGTTTATTTTTGCCAGAGGGCATGTATATTCACCAGAGAGAAACAAAGACACACACACAGAGAGAACTCTCCCATGGGGTGGTCATGCCAAGATCTCTAATCCTCCATTTCTCCATCCTGTCAGAATTTGAGGCACACACACACACACACACTCACACACACACACACACACTTGCCTCCCATGTTTTTCAAGTCACTGGGCCTAGAATTTGAACCACACAGTTAGCCATGGGGGAATCTGTATTTCCTTAACTACTAGCCCTCCCAATAGTTTTCAGTGAAAATGATTCCCTTAGGAAAGCATCATAATAAGGAACAGCCTGACATTAGCATGGTTAGTAAAAACAGGTAAATATTTAAGTAAAAAGAACTTGGCCTTGCCCAAAGAGAGTCTTTTCCTTAATCTTCTGGGAGGTAATTTTTATTCACACCTAATAGGAGTGTTTTTGTTTTGGTTTGAGCCAACCATTCTTGACAGTGTTAAGGTGGAGCCAACTATTCCAGGGAGACCAACTATGTGATTAAGAGGGGAAACTTTGGATCCCATGACGTTCATCAGCCTGGACACTGAGATCAACAACCTGAGCTGTTAATCAGTGGAGCCCTAATAAAAGTTCTGGCTACCAAAGCTCAGGTGATCTTTCCTAGATGGCAATATCACATGTGTGTTATCAGTCATCAGTCCCAGGAAGGTAACACAGCCTGAAGATAATGGACATACTTGCTTTTGGAACCCTTCAAGACTTGACCCTGTGCATCTCTGATTTTGGCTGATTTTAATATGTATGTATCTTTTCTCTGTAATAAACCATGACTATCATATATATCCATATATTATACATATTCATAATTATGAATATAATAGCTTCAGTGAACTCTGTGGATCCTTCTTGTGAATTATTGTACCTAAGGGTGTTTTGGAGTTAGCACCCTCACCCCAGCACTTGCAGGTGGTGTCAGATGGAGTACTGTGCAGTTTGGTAAACTCTTACACGTCACAACAGAAACAAGATTCACTAGAACAACTTTGACTCACTGAAACTTGTGATTTAGGAAGACTCTTTATAATACAAAGATAAAAATCTTTTCTCTAAGTAAAGTCTTGTAAATGATTTTTGAAATAAGTTGAAGAATAGGTGAATACATATGTATTACAAATAGCAGTGAGGTAAAGATATAAGCCAAACACACAGGTAGAATGAGTTTTCTGATTGTACTGTAACCTGAAGACCTAACGCTTTCATGCCTGCATATTTCATGTTAGTGAGCAGGGAAGAGTAGTTCAAGATATCTCATCTGAGTAGCGGCCCCATGGTAATCAGAAATCAGACAAAAAGCCTTTCGGAAACCTCATCTGGAAAGCAGACATACAGTTGAAATGTTCAGCCACAAAACCTAAGGAAGAAGTTCACACTTCCTGTGGGCGCCTGCTCTCTAGGACATCTTATCTGTAACACAAAGCCCCAGGAGCTTGGAAAAGCTAACATGCCCTCCAAAACTGAGCAATGACTACTCCCCTACCCGACCTCATTTAAAGGATTCAGAGGTGACCAATAACCAGAGTATAGAATGAGAGAGGTTTCAAGTTATTTAGACACAAGAATAAAAAATTTAGGTGGTTTGTCACATGCATGGATTTTATCCTAAAGCAGAGAACAGTCTCAAACCTTATTGGAAGAAACAAAAAGGGGAGCTTTATCTGTTTTTGTTTTTCCTATATCAGGCCCTACTCATCAAAGCAGAATTATTTTTGTAAATATCACAGAAATGTATCATTCCATTTAACAACATCCCTCTTATGGCATTCTAATCTAGACATGAAAACAAGTAGAGAGATGTAATGCTAATGCAGTACTGTGTTATATGTCCTAACACATCTTTCTTTTTTTTTTTTTAGTTTTATTTTTAATCAATAAATAGTGATTGCGTATATTTATGGGGTACATCATGATATTTCTGTACATGTATACTCTGTAGAATGATCAAATCTAAGTAATTAACATATCCATTGCTTCAAATACTTATCATTTCTCTGTGGTGAAAACATTTAAAATCCTCTTTTATCTATTTTGAAATGTACAATACATTGTCATTAACTATATTAGTTTGCTGTGCATTAAAAATACCATATGATCCAGGAATCCCAGTACTGGGCATCTACCCAAAGGAATTGAAGTAATTAAAGCAAAGAGGTATCTACATTCTTTTATTCATTGCATCGTTATTCACAATAGCCAAGGTAGTATGGAAACACCTAAGTATGCATCAGTGGATTCATGGATTTTTAAAATGTAAGATAGATTTAAAATGGAACACACACACACACACACACACACACACACATAAATATATTGGGTCATTGGGAAAGTCATGACACATTTTTACATAGAAAAATACGCCATGACTCTCCCAAAGACCTACTACAATGGAACACTGCTATTCAACCCTAATAAAACACAACAGGGGGATGAGCAGTTTGCGTAATGGCTATGTCGCTGAACTCCCATGTAGCCAACCGTGGTTCAAGTCCTAGACCTGGTGGCTTAAACTCATGCCAGGTGCGTGTGCATGTGTGTCCAAGATATCACGGAGAAGGGATTGTGGCATGGCTATCCCCCCTGAAGTGTGATTTCTCACTTTCTTTTTTTATTGGAGAGGGTTTCGCTATAGGGCGCGTGCGCTCGCCAGACAGACAGAGAGAGACATAGAGACAGAAAGTGAGAAATCACCCCCCAGAGGGGATGGTCACACCGCAATCCCTTCTCTTCTGTTCTCCTCTCAGGATCTTGGGTACACACGCGCATGTGCCCGGCATGAGTTTTAAGCCACCGGGTCCAGGATGCGAACCGCGGTCGACTCCAGCGACATAGCCATTACGCTAACTGCTGGTTCCCTCACTTTCTATCTCTCTGTCTCTCTCTGTGTTTCTGGCAAGCGCACACACCCTACAGCAAAAACCTCTCCAAAAAAAAAAAAACACAAAAAAACATACAATAGGACATTCTGTAATTTGCAACAACATGGATGAACTAAAGGACCTTTTGTTATGTGAAATGAGTCAGAGAGACAAATACTGTGTCATCTCACATGTACGTGGGATCTATTTCACCTCTCCAGAAGAAGCCTCTTCTTGTACCACAGACAGCAGGAGTGTGCCTGTTTCTCAGAATTTTCTCAGTAGCAAACAGGTGCTACTCAAAATACTCAATAGTGTACTCAATAGTATTCTCAGTATCCCCAGTACTGCCTCCAGTGGCCACAGCTGAATCTGAAGAAGGGCAAGTTAACTCTTTTTCTTTCAATTCTGGGAGGGCATCAAATGGTCCAGCACTCTGAATTGTAGTAAGATTTCATTGCTGGAGCTGGTCATTGATTAAATACAAGACAATCCTTGGGACCAGCAGTTAGCGTAATGGCTATGTTGCTGGACTCCCACGTAGTGGACCGTGGTTCGAGTCCCGGACCCGGTGGCTTAAACTCACACCGGGCGCGTGTGCGTGCGTGCCCAGGATCCTGAGAGGAGAATGGAGGAGAAGGGATTGCAGCGTGGCCATCCCCACTGGGGGATGATTTCTTGCTTTCTGTCTCTCTGTCTCTCTCTGTCTGGTGAGCAGACGCGCCCTATAGCAAAAACCTCTCCAAAACAAAATATATGTATATATATACAAGACAATCCTTTTCAAAGAACTGTTCTTACAGGCTCAAGTGTAAATACACTAAATAGAGCAGTTAAGAGTGCTGATCAGGTAGTCGTTTGCCTATCATCCACTAGGGGGGTCCTGCAGATGAGGGTATTTTGCTTAGACCCAGGCTCTGCCTCCTGCAGTTGTGGTGCAGCAGAGCCCTTACATATCTGTTGCATTTGTGTCTTCATTGTGTAACGTTCTTTCACTTCCATTTCTCCTTTCTCACAAACCTGCCATTAGTTTCTCCTAATAGCTCTTTAGAATTTTCTCATTTCTGAAGAATGCCATCTGTAGGTATAAGTATTCACTGCATAGAAATCAGATAGTGACTCTTTTTTCTAGGTGGATCAGTCTTACCTTGACCTCGTCTAGACTGCTTTGTGTCAGTGACACCATTAAAACACAAAATAGAGGGGCCAGTAGGTGGCGTGTTAGTTAAGGCTCTGGACTTCCACATGGCTGACAGTGATTCCAGTCCCTGACCTGGCAGCTTGAAAATCACAACAGACACGTGTGTGTGTGTGTGTGTGTGTGTATGTGTGTGTGTGTGCGCGCGCGCGCGCCCAAAATCCCAGGAGGAAAACAGGAGAGGGGATTGCAGCATAGCCATTGCTCCTGGGGGACGGTTTCTCACCTTTTTTTTTTTTTTTTTTTTTCTCTGTCTCTCTCTGGTGAGGGCATATACCCTATGGCAGAAACTTAAACACAAAACAAAAACACAAAATAGAGTTCAGCCTCAGGTCCCACTGCCATCGGTGACATCAGTCTGAATGTGTGTAGTACCTTCATGTGGACAAGGAGTCATCTAAAATGAGCCCCAAATTTACTTTTTTTTTTTTTTTTGGAGAATTTTTTTGCTATAGGGCGCATGCACTCACCAGAAAGACAGAGAGAGACAAAGAGACAGAAAGCGAGAAGTCACACCCCCTCCCCCCCAATGTGGGACGGCCATGCCCCAATTCCTTCTTCTCCATTCTCTTCTCAGGATCTTGGGCACGCACGCACATGCACCTAGCATGAGTTTAAGCCACCGGTCCAGGACTCGAACCGCAGTTGACTACATGTCCAGCGACATAACCATTACACCAACCACTGGTCCCAGCAAAAATTCACTTTACTTTGAGTGGGGTAACATAATTACCTGGCCATGGCTCTATTCTTTTATGCTATGGGAGCCAGAAGGTTCCTTCCTTCCTTCTTTTAAAATTTTCCCCAAAGATCAAGGTCATATAGCAGGGCAAATGCAACCAATTTTGTGTCTTTGAACTCATTATTTGACTTGAGGAATACTCGTCTTCTCATCCTTCTCTCTGCAGTTACCAACCTCTCGTTAGGGTATTTACATGGTAAATGTTATTGAACTGTGTTAACTGGTTTGAAGATCTTGTGCATATGATTGAAGTGATCCCAGTTTCTGCTCCCACAGATCATCCTGCATCTCCATGCTGTAAGACAGG
This sequence comes from Tupaia belangeri chinensis, assembly GCF_000334495.1. Classification (NCBI taxonomy): domain Eukaryota; kingdom Metazoa; phylum Chordata; class Mammalia; order Scandentia; family Tupaiidae; genus Tupaia; species Tupaia belangeri. The sequence continues at coordinate 1,960,783 of NW_006159849.1, forward strand.
GCTTCTTACCCTCAGCAGTTCTGACATTTTCAGCCAATAGTTTTTTGTTGTCTGGGGCTATTCTGTGCATTGTAGGGTGTTTGGTACATTCCTGGCCTCCACCTACTAGATGGTAGTAGTGTCTCCCCAACTCAGTTGTGCCAACTAAAAATGTCTCCAGACATTGACAAATACTTTCATGGGGGCAAATGCACTCCTGGTTGAGAATCACTGCTCTAGGATGTAACGCTGGTGGTCTCTTCTAAATTATTTTTGAAAAGATGACTATAACAAACTCTCAGGTTGATAAAATAAAAATTTCTTCTTCAAATAATGCATTTGTTTGCCAGAATTGACCAGGAAAAGAAAACAAATGGATTTTATATTTCATGTTCCATAAATTATGAAAGGTTTCTGTCAAAGAAGAATCAAAATTATTTATCTTCTCACAACATAAGGACTTTAAGGTTAAATTGCTGTTGAATTTTCTACCACTAAAAAATCTTGTTTATGACCATTTTAATCCCAAATCTTTACCAGCATCAGTGAAACAGCAAGGGTCTTGTTTATTCTCCTCTTTAGGAAATCTTATGAGCTTAAGCAGAAGGATCTGTGCCAGACATTTTGTGGTTATATGTGTGTACCAGCTCTGAAAACCACCCTTAATAATTGTTTTAAGTTACCTTTTATGCCAGCTTTTTGCAGTTAGGCAGAGACGAAAGCTAAAACTAAATTGCTGACTTCCTGGTTGTGTATGAATGCAGTGCATGTTATTTATTTGGAATACTAAACAACTGTACATTTCTAAATGAAGTATTTTTATCATAAATAGCATTTATCCACCAAGTTACAAGATTTGTCCCCAAACAGGAAATGACAGAATCAATTTAAAGACCCTCGCCTAATTTCTCCCCTGAAAATTTACTCTCAAAATGCCTCTTTTTGAATTTGACTCAATTTCTGGACAGAGGTTCTGGATTGCCTGACTTTCCAGTCGTCAGAAGTAACTTGAAAGCCACCATTTGTGGCTTCTAGAATGAGGCAAGCAAGGAACTCAAAAACAAGGGACCGGAGTTATTTGGGCTAATTCATACACAGCAAGCTGAGTCCTTTATGGTCATCTGTTTGTTGAGAAGAAAAGAGCTCCAGAAGAACCCAAGAGCTATCCTGGGCTTTTAGAAGATTTGGCACAGCTGAAACTACCGTTTGCTCTAAGCAGCAATCACTTGATAGGCCATAGCTCTTGAGCACTCTCCTTTCATGGGATTGATCCTGATTATCTTGTCGATTCTGAGCAAGTGAGCAAAGAGCTGTGTGTCTGGTGTGTGCAAGACCAAAGATGATCTACTTCGGGTGGAAACCTTGGGCATTAATCTTTTCCCAGACCTGTTCTTTGAAGATAATTCCTGCCAGGTCTAGGGAACATAGCACAAGGTCTGCTCACTTTTGAACTTCTGCATATCTAACCCGAATGTGATTCCTAAGCAACCTTTTATGCAAAGAGAGAATAATAGACTGAAAAAGAGATTGATATTTCAGCCTTCTAAGCCTTCACTTTGTGCTGACAAATTAATCGTCTGTTTTACCTTCTTTGAACAGTAAGGCTCATTGTTCAGTTTGCCGGGTCATATGAATTTCATTACACTACACCTTGGTGACAAAGGAAACTTAAGGGTAAAAATGAACCCAGAGATGAGTCAAGGGTTTGACTTCAACTCTGTGACTCAAATGTGGACACGTCACTGGTCCTGACAATGGCTCCTGTGACACAACGGAAAAAATGGCAAGCTGTGTAGATGGAGCGTAACACATTTTTCCAAGGGATGTTTTGTCTGTAGATTCTGTGGAGTCCTATTTACATTTGCTCATTCACTCGTATTTAAATTTTACCCAGACAGCCCAGTCTAAACCCCAAAGGATGGAGTAACTGCCTGAATGTATCACACATAGTTGGCAATTTAGACTTTCTTCCCTGGAATTAAAGACTGACTTTCTTTTAGGAGTAATGATGAAAGGTTCTATTTCTTGATCTATGGTCATTGTATGAGTGTTCCATTTGCAATAATTAGCTGAACTGTACCCGATCATTTGTGTGGCTTTCTGGATATAATACCTAAATTAAAATATTTATTTTAAACAGAATAATGATGCAATCAGCAAGAATAACAAAACTATATAAAAGGAAAAAAAAAAACTTGCCTGTCGGGTGGGTGGGGGACAGAAACACTCACTGTACCTTGGTGGGCTTTCAAGTATCGTTTGGATAGTTTAAGCAAATACCTTCCAAAATATACCTCTAATAACCTTTCTTCTTTCTTTCTTTCTTTCTTCCTTTCTTTCAAGGTAGGGCCTCACTATGGCATGGTCCTCTATGCCTCAGTCTCTCAGCTAGGACTACAGCTATAGGCCTCCATGCCTACTTTTTTTTTAGTTTTAGCTATAGACTGCATGTTCTTACCAGGGGGAGGGAGAGAGAGAAATCACCTTCCAAGGGGGATTGCCATGCTGCGTTTTCTCCTCCATTCTCTTCTTAGGCTCTCAGAGTTTTGGACACACATACACACACACACACACATGCCTAATGGGTCTGGGACTTGAACCAGTCAGTCAGTCAGCCATGTGGGATCCAACCACCTTAACTACCATGCCACCACCACTGGCTGACCCTATTGCCTGTCTTGTTTTTCAAACATGGTCTCATTATGTTCCCCAGGCCAGCCTGAAGCTTGCAACCCTCTTGCCTCTGCCTCTCCAGGTTGCTGAGATTACAGGCATAGGCTACCATGCCCAGCTTTTAGGTTGGACCAGGAATGGATCTTGATACTCCCATGTTATCCTGGCCTGGAGAACAAAACAGCTTAGTGAGCAAAACTTAGGTACTTATTATAGGAAGTTTATCACAAAAATATGTATTTTTCATATATGCATATAGATATCACTTCATTTTGTGATACTGAAAATGTTTTCTCTTTGGGAAAATCCTTTCTTGTTGCTTTTCTGGTAAGTTTTCTGTCTTATTTAATTAGACTACAATGGATATTGAGACAAGTGCTGTCAGACTACATAACTTCACCTCCAGGAGCCTCAGATTTTACACTGTTCCATTCAGTTGCAATAGCTTTGAGAACCAGGAAAGGCTTCATCTTCATTATCATGAGACTCCTGCTACATGACAGACTTGTGTGGTCAAGTCTTCATCTCTTTATACTAGCAGTAGTGGATATGAAATCCAATTTTGAAACTTCTTAAGTTTAACCCAGAGATCTGAAGAATCCATTTAAGATTTTTAGTCTACATGTTTGGAAAAACCATATGAATTTAGATTTATGGTGAGGAGGCAAGGATAAGGTAGTTAATATGAGTTAAGGGAAATGTAATTAAAAATGTTAAAGATAAAATATATGGAGTTTTTCTTTTCAAACAGCAAAACAGTATTCCCTCACAACAATGTACAAAGTTTTTTCTTCACCTCCTGCTCCCCGTCACCCTCCCCCTTCAAATAGAAAGTGTTAAGAGTTAGAGGTGCATCCTTCTGTGCATTCTTTATGGTTACAGAAACATGCAAACATATATACATCTGTGATTTTTTCTTACCAAAATTGGATCATACTATACATACATTTCGTTGCATTGCTTTCCTGTTTAGCCATATGGACATATATGGACTCTTTTCAAGGCCGTTCATGTAGCTCTATCACATTCTTGTTAATAGCTGCATTGCAGTCTGTAGTATTGATGTACTATGATGGAGGATTCTTTTGTGTGTCTTTAATTTCTGCCCCTATAACAAATGAAGCAGTAAGTATGCTGAAATAAATGTACCATACATACATATTTATTCTTATATACTAATATTGATATTTCAGTTAGGACAGAGAATTTTTAAAGAAAAGTAGATTTTAAAATACTATTTTCAGGTACATACAGTAACTGAGAATGAGCTAGCCAGGCATTGGCATCTAGAGATTCTTACTGGACTTCTTTATTAAATGTCCAAAAAGAATTGCACACTCTGCATCAATTGTGTACCTGACTGACCAGTCCTTAAAATGTCTTTTTTTTTCCAGAAAGTTGATGAGAGGTTTTATGAAGTTGGGAAGGGAACAAGGATTAACTGTAAGTGGGCATAGGAACCTGATAGGAGTATTAGAATATCCTAGAACTGGATTATGATGAAAATTGCACATCTTAGTACATCTACTAAAAATTATTGAAATTCACTTTTAAACTGGATGCATTTCATAGTATGTAAATTAGACCTCAGTAAAGTTGTTTAAAAAGGTAAATTTTTAAAGAAGTTCATGTGACATCTTTTTTTATACCATTAATTAGCATTATCTGAGGGGGAAAAATAAGCTCTGCTTCAAAAAAGTCAATTTCAGCCCACCAACACCTGTTTGATTTATTATAGGCTCAGAATTCTTGGAATTTGCTCAATAAATATTTTCTGGATTTAATTAAATAAACATTTTGTTACAACTGATTGCAAGTCATTTCCCAGAGTGGCATTCAAAGGAAGCCATGATCTGGGACCAGCAGTTAGCGTAATGGCTATGTCGCTGGACTCCCATGTAGTCGATCGCCGTTTGAGTCTTGGACCCGGTGGCTTAAACTCACACAGGGTGTGTGTGGGGGCGTGGCCAACATCCTT
>NW_006159849.1:1965499-1982443 GCF_000334495.1 Tupaia belangeri chinensis
AGTAACTGGTCAGTAAAAAAAAAAAAAAAAAAAAAAAAAAAAAAAAAAAAAAAAAAAAAAAAATAAAGCCATAATCTTTTTTTTTTTTTGGAGAGGTTTTTTTTGTTATAGGGCGTGTGTGCTTCCTAGACAGACAGAGACATAGAGACAGAAAGCGAGAAATCACCCCCCAGTGGGAATGGTCACGCCGCAGTCCCTTTTCCTCCATTCTCTTCTCGGGATCTTGAGCACGCACGCACACGTGCCTGGCGTGAGTTTTAAGCCACTGGGTCCGGGACACGAACCACGGTCGACTACATGGGAGTCCAGTGACATAGCCATTACGCTAACTGCTGGTCCCCGGAAGTGATAATCATTTTGCAGCAGTGGTGTGAAGTTTATCAGTCCTGTTCAGGGCTTCCTTCAAAATCATCAGCAAATAAGAGGTGTAGTGAGCACTTGGTGTGTGTCAGGCATTGTTCTAGCCATCAGGGATTTATCAGTATCTAAGAAAGGTGAAGATAGCTGGTGAAGATAGCTGGTGAAGATATCTGCCCTCTTACTGCTTCTACACTAGCTAATGTCTAATAGAGCAGAGAGGACCACTGTTTTGTGTTTCAAACCCAGGTTTCCTGTTAAAAATGGAAATTCTGATTTATTAGACATTGGGGGTCTGGAATTCTGGATTTTTGCCAAATGTCAGGTAATACTGACACTGTGGTCTGAAGATGACACTTTGAGGAGATGGTTTTAACATACAGTGACAAGTATATGTATGATGGTCAGGGTTATATGAAGTTGTGGTGGTCTTCATACGCTTTGTCTCCCAATTCCCTTCATTTCCTGGGGTCCAAGTAACCAGCACAGAATGGGGGAGGATGTGTGGAGTTAGAAGCTGTCAGTCATTAGTCATCTCGTGGTACACCTGGATGAGGGAGATGTGCTATTCACTGCAAAGACGAACATAACTGATCTTGGAAGCAGCATCCTCCAGCAACTTCTTCCACTGTACTGATCTTCTTATCTTCATGTTTGGTGAGAGGTTAGGGAGCGTTTGTTTGTTTGTTTGTTTGTTTCCACTAATATTTTACAACTCTTTTCTAGAATCTTGATGATTAAGATAAAGAGTTTGGGACAGCAGTTGGCATGGTGGTTGAAGGGCTGGATTCCCACATGGCCAACCCCGGTTCAAGTCCCAGACCTGGCAGCTTGAAAATCATGCCAGGTACATGTACTTGTGTGCCCAAAATCCAGGGGGGGTGGAGCAGAAGGGGTTGTACCATGGCCATCCCTCCTGGGGGGTGATTTCTCACTTTCCCTCTCATTGTTTCTCTCTGTCTTTCCAGCAAGCATAGGTGCCCTATAGCAAAAAGCCTAAAAAAAAATCTTAAATTACAAGGGCTTTGTCATTGCCTGTTATAAATAATTTTAACAATATATTTTGTTAAGACAGTATTTGAAAAGATTCTGTTCTTGTCTCTTGTTCTTTTTGCATATTCTAGGATGACAGGTAAGGAATGTTCTAGACACAGGCATTCTTAGAAATATAGATACGTCATCTGTTGGATAATAATTGATTCTTGTTATATACCTGATAATATATTTGCTTAGTCATCTTCAGAAGATCAAATTTAATTAAACATGAAAAGTAACTAAAGTATAGAATATGTTATGGAATTTCTGGGAAATTAGGAAAAGAAAATTTTAAATAATAAGTAGAATTCTCTTTTATGGTTTTTTTTTTTTTTTGGTAGTTCCTTGACCTTTTGTCAAATGCAATCCAAAGAAAATGTAATTAATGCAAGTGTGTTTTATACACCCAGTAATAGATTTTTTTCATCGAAACATAACCTTTATAAGATGCTTCTGTTATTACTGGCTGTCAGGTGAAAATTAAATGAGCTTGTGCTGAGCTCCAGATTTATCTTTCTGTCTAGAAAAGGCTATGTGAGAGACTGAGGAGATACATCACATTCGCTGATGATTCTGTAAATTAGTCCCATCAATCTGTGATAAACATAATACATTCTCTCCTTGAAGCTAATGGCCGGGCCAGCAGTGCTTCTTTGCAACCCAGCACTTTCTCTGCGTCTGCTTAGAAAACACCTCCAGTTACTAGGAACTTCTACCAGTGACTGTACTACCACAGTTGTGTACTCAAAACATGTGCAACAGCCTGAAGCAGTTCACGCAGTCTCACAGATTGGAAAAAGTGTCCAATTTACCAGTGGGAGATGGTGTTCAGTTCATTGCAGCTTCTTGGCAATCAGATTCAGAAATGAATCTGAAAATTGACATAAGGGTAAATGAGTAGAAGGCCCTTCCATGTACTGTCTCCAAAAGGCATGTCTGTTTATACTTCCTGTACTAGAAACCATTGCCCATGAGGCCAGTTTGCCTTGGCCTCACCGTGGCATCACAGTGGCGACCCAGTCCAGCCCTGATGATACAGCTGTAGCATAGTGCTGGTTCCCAGATCAATGTGTGCACACGCAATTGTGATCCTGGCTGATTGGGAAAGGCCAGGAGGGGGATGGTGGCATGAGACCATGTTCTTCTTTCTCTCTCTCTTTCTCTTTATCTAGATCAACGTTTTTAAAATATAAGACTGCATTGGCAAATTTTGCTTTCCTTGCAATTCTTAACACTGATTAACATAGCAATCTCCTAACTGATCCCCTACACACACACACACACACACACACACACACACACACACATTGTGGGTGTTAAACTTAAGATCAAGAAAGGAGCCTCCATTCATCAGCAACTAATATTCCTCATATTTTCTCTCTGCATTGGAGATTGGTCCCAATAGCACAGAGCTGACTTGGACTCTATCTGAATCAAATGAAAATTAGGAAGTGAGATCCCACTTGGCTCAGGACCAAAAAGTTTCCTGATTCTGAGGATAGCTCAGATTTCACAGGGATGCGGAGTGTGGCCTGACATCTCATGAGACCACACAGCACATCTGTAGCAGGACCGGCGGTGCCGGAGGAGCGGTCCTCGCTTCAGGGTTGCAACATGCTCTCACTGCCAGTTTTGTTCAGAGCTCCAGAAGTGCAGGGGATGTGCGAACATGTCGAATTAATGAAAAACAAAGTTAAACATTTCAGAACCTGCAAATGGGTTCAATTCCAGAAATGAGCAAAGGTTTGGGAAGAGCCTTATTTTTTTTAGCAAGGTTTATTCATCCTCCATAGACACAAAAATAAGTCTTTCAAAGAACATGAATATTTGAGGCACTTGGCAACACGCAAGCTCTGGCAACCTCTCCCTTATTTATACCATGTAATTATACTTGCCTTTATATGTATGTCCTTTTCATTACTGAGCCGAACATGGTCTTTTGTTAAATCCCAGTTATTGATTAGCACTGGCATCTCTGAAATGTGGCTTTTTATACATCAATAAATCCCTTTCTCCCCCTTCTTAAATCACAGCAGATCTTGTTGGACATTTGGGGAGAAAACAACTTAAAATTCACATCCAAATCTTGGCTGCCAATTCAGGACTTTGTTACTCTGCAATTTGCCAAGTTTTTAGCTTACTCCTCACTGAAAGTGCAGGGGGTGGGGGTGGGGGATCCCTGTTGCCAGAGTGAAAACCGAGTGACATCATTAGAAAGTAGCTAATCTGTAACTCCCATGAAGTGATGGCTTATGTATTCCCCATTTTTCTCATTTCTCCCCTTTTTACTGTTTTTCAACCCATCCTGTAGTCTCTTCTCAAATGAAAAGCAAACCAAAAAACTGCCCAAAGGCATGACATCAGTGAGGAACTATGGGCCTACAGATCTGTTTGAATAAATATAAGTAAACAACCAAAGACTTGGCCTTTTTTCAAGAGATATAATTCTTTTGCCAGTGGTACACGTACAGTGTTAATTTTCATTAGGGAACTGGGACCCCTTTTAGAAAGAGAAAATTAATATTGCTGGGGAAGAAACTAGTAAGGTGTGAGTGTGAGCATTTGGTATTTCTACTGTTACTTTATATATTGTCATTGCATCTAATCTATAATGCCACCAAGAAAATGCAGTTGCAGCTGATTATTTCAAACTCAGTTTGTAGGGCCGAATCTTGTTAGGGGAAAAGAGTGAAAGTTCTTTGATAATGTAATTTTCACATGTGATGTTTCTATCAAGATACATTGAGATCATGATTAACTTTTTATTTGAGGGAGTTTTATTAGTTCAAGTATTAAATGGTACCCTTGAGCCTGAAAGTGTTAATGAAACTTTTCCTGATGCCTGATTGCCGGATCCCCTCATTCTTTTGAAATTAATAGACTTGTTCTTACCTTTGTCTGAGTGTGCAGAGATTTGCATGCAGACGTACAAAACCTGCCAAATCGAGCAAATGGTTGGTAACTATTCTCAGTATGGGTGAGCCCACAAAGTACTGTTTCAGAACGGGACGCTGTTTCCTCACAGCAAGTTTCCTTCTTCCTCTCAAATGTTGGCAACCTTAATTTTGGAATATTTTTGCATTTACAATCAAGACACTCTCAAAGAATGTTATTCTGACTGGCTTATTAGAGACCCATGATTTATGGCATGTTTAATTCCACCTGACTGCCATTGGGTGGTTGCATGGAGAGAACATGTAATATATTCGGATTTTCTCAAAGCCAGGGAACAGCATATTTTAGTCACAAATCAGATGCAAGCCTGTATTTCAAGCATTTCTTCATTTTACTTGTTTGTTTGTTTATTGTAGTAGCAGGATGATCACTACATGGGTTTGGTGACCTGTGTCACTTAGGGGATACTGTTACCTCATCTTCTGGGGTCAGAAAGCCATTATAAGCCATACAGCAAGAGCACAGTGGGTTCTGATGAGCCATTTACTTTCTTGTAATGCAAGAGCCTATTTAGGGTGATCCTTGTGTTGCTGTCAGAGCAATGAGGGTCAGCAGTTGTGGTGACAAATTAGTTTTGACAAGCTTAATGACCCTGAAGAAGAAAAGTCTGTGGCTCTGATAGCAACTGAGGAATAATGGGTGAGCTCAGCCAAATGGGGAATGTGTTAAAATTCCCCAATTCTCTATGGCAGGCCAATTACACCATTCAGCAAAAGGGTGGAAGGTTGCCATCCGCTTCTTTAGCCTTACAAAAGCATCAGCAGGCTATATTTCAATCAATTGAATCTGGTTTGGCGGGATATCAGGACATTGGGAAAAAAAAAAAAAAAAACTAGATCTTTCAAACTATGCTCACATGGAGAACTTGGGCAAAGAGCAAAATGAGAATTTGTGAAGGCACTGGTAGATGGTGCTGACCTCACTGTTAGTGAATCCTCTTGGTTTCCTGAGGACTAGTTTTCCCTTGTTTGCTCAGGGTGGGTAGGCCCTGTGACCAACTGTAAGTTGATTAGAGTACATGATGAATAAATGAACACCAATGACCAGTCCACCAAAACACAATCTTTTCATTAACTCATTCAATGAAAAACTTACTGTTCCAGGCACATGTGTGTGCGTGTCCAAGATCCCGAGAGGAGAATGGAGGAGAAGGGATTGCGGCATGGCCATCCTCTATGGGGGTGATTTCTCACACTCTGTCTCTCTGTCTCTCTCTGTCTTTCTGGCAAGTACATGAGCCCTATAGCAAAAACCTCTCCAAAAAAGAAAAAAAAAATACTTACTGGGACTTACTGTGTGCCAAGAGGGAGAAAGATGAACCAAGCAAAAGAACCGTGCCTGCGTGGGGCTAGGCAGCAGTAATAGGCAAGCAGTAAGTAAACCAGATGATTCTGGATAGTGGCAGGTGCTACAGAAGAAATAAACAGGGAATGTGGTGCACGTATTTATTAGCAAGGCTTGCCATCACAAAGTACCACAAACTGGATGGCTTAACTAACAGAAATGTATTGTCTCACAATTTTGGAGACTGCAAGTCCAAAATCAAGGCATTGGCAGAGTTTGTTTCAGCTAAGGGCTGTGAGGAAGAATCTGTTCCAGACTCCTCTCTTTAGCTAATAGATGGCCATTTTCACATTCACACAGTGTTCTCCTATATTTTCACATCATCATCTCTTTGTGTATACCTCTGCATTCGAATTTCTTGTTTTTATATAGATACCAGACATTTGGCTTAGTGTCCATCCTAATAACCTCATTTTAACATGGTTACCCCTGTAAAGACCTCACTCTGACACAGTGTGAAGTACTGGCAGGTAGGATTGCAACACATAAATTTGGGAGTAACACAATTCAACCCAGAACTCAGAGAGACTGTCTAAGAGGAGGAGGTGGGAGAAGTCTTTCAGGAAATCGTGGTGGAACCGAAGTCTGAGAAGAAACCGTTCTGAGAAGAGTCAGAGACCGTGTTTGGGAGAGGAAATGGCATGCAAAAGACCCTAACGTGGGAAGGGCATCATGTGTTTTATTTAGGAAGTGTACCTAGAATATTTGTGAGGACAGTGGAAGGGATGAAGTCAGAGATATGGCAGAGACCAGATCACATGGGCCTTGTTGGCCAACAGTGAAGAGGGATTTGCATTTTATTCTAAATTCTGTGGAAGCTGGTGGAATATTTTAATTAGGGGATTTATATGTCCTCATTTTCATTTTAAAGCTGTCTTGGTCTTTTCAGGCTGCTATAACAAAATACCTTATACTGGGGGCAGGCTACCTTATATTGGGGGCAGGCTATAAACAACAGAAATTTATTTCTCACAGTTCTAGAAGCTGAGAAGTCCAAAATAAAAGCACTGGCAGATTTGACGTTTGGTGGGGACCCGCTTCTAGCTGTCATGTGTTTTTTCTGTGTCCTCTCATGGTAGAAGAAGCTAACTAGCTCTCCAAGGTCACTTTTACAAGGGCCTTCATTTCATTCATGAGACCCCCACCTTTATGACATAATCACCTCCCCAAAGCCCCACCTCCTAAAACCATCACTTATAGATTAAGATTTCAAAATGTGCATTTGGGAGGGAGGGACACAGAACACAGCAAAAGCCCCTATCTACAGACTAGCTACTGAAACAAAACAAAACATCAGGTGTAGAGTGGGGTTCACGGCTTTCCTACAGTCTTCACTGCAGCCTGACCCAGACCTTTAACCCTCTATTTAACCACCAGGGAACGGCTCTTGCAGCTTGCTCCCACATGTTACCTATTTTCCCACCTGAAGCTTGACCAATATTATTTCCTCAGCCTGGATGTCCCTACATGATTTACTCAGTACTTGAGACTCCTAGTCATATCTTGACACCCGTGTCAGAAGTTACTTTCTTTACGATATTGTCTAGATTCACGCAGTCTCTGTTTTTGCTTTTGTCTTTGATTATATCACATTGAATTGCATCTGTTTGCATATGTGCCCACATAGCCAATTATTTGTGAGTTTTCTGAGGGCAAGGACTCTATCCCATTCTTCACATGCTGAGATTTTACCATAGTATCTAGCCTAGAGTGAAACCCAACACCTGTTTATTGACTAAATGAACAATGAAATGAAATCTTAAGGCAGAGCCCTGTGCTTAAGAAGAGAAGCTTCTTGGGGTCAGCCGGTGGTGTGGTGATTGGAGCACTGGACTCCTACGTGGCCAGCTGTGATTTAAGTCCCAGACCTGGTGGCTTGAAAATCACACTGGTCACTTGTGTGTAAGTGTCCAAGATCCCAGGCAGAGAATCGAGGAGAAGGGATTTCAATGTGGCCATCCCTCCTGGGGGGTGATTACTCACTTTCCTGCTGTCCCTCTCTGTCTGTCCTTGGTGAGTGCATGTGCCCTATGTCAAAATTCTTTAAAAAAAAAAAAAGGTAAATTTATTAAGGACTCTCAGGATAACAGGGTAGAAGGAAGAGAAAGAGGGCTCTGTTGGCACACCATTCTTAGTCCAGTCCCTACTACATTTACTTTTAGGCATTATTGCTTGCCTTTTTTGAGTTTCCAATCCTTCACTAGTAAAATGAGCCTCATGACTCACAACAATTTTTTTAGAATTAATTTAGGAAAACTTTCTGATTTTACCTGGCCTGTGGCCTAGTTTCTACTAGATGCTCAATAAAATGGTGCTTTCTTTCTCTTCTCATTTACAGAGAGCCTTATTGTTGCTACACATAGTGGGGGAAAGCACATGAAACTCTGAATTGAGTTGTTGTTCTCATAAGGGCTTGGTGGTTGCATATGACAGACATTTACTTCCAAAATATGCTTCCAGGATACTGAGGGAGTAGAGGCAATGTTGCAACATTCTGGGAGAAAATCAGGGCTTTGGGTGACTGAAGGAATCACAGCCTTCCATTACCAATCAACTTTTTATGAAGAACTTTAAGAGTGTAGCATTTGCTACCCCTGAGTTCCCACACTGAAGGTCTGATTCATGAGCTGTGATGATCCCTTTGTCTGAGGCCTCATTTCTCATTCCCAAGAGGCTGCTTGGTTTGCCCCATGGTCACTTCAGGAAGAACATTTTGCACAGTCTTGCAACATTCACGGTGTGAGTCTTTGTGTGGACCTGATCAGATGATGTAAATGCTTAATTTTTAAGACAAAAGGAAAAACATTAAGAAGCTTTTTCCTTTGTGCATCTAAGCTGGACTGGGAATGAGAATTAAAGAAACCTCACCAAGAAGCCTGTCAGTGCAGATTTCTTTCTGTGTTTTCTAGAGTCGTAGTATATGTATATGCCTAACAGCAAGGTTTTTAAATATGGCTTCTATTTAAAATCACATTCTCTAGCATTGCCTCTGGGATGAGGATCTAATTTTCGATGTCAGTACTGCCCTGGTGGTATATCCTTAGGGCTGCCTGATAAGTCCCTTGGCTGACATGTCTGCAATATGCAAATTCCATCTCCGGGTTCATCTCACAACTCCCTGTAGTTGGAGTCTTTGTTCCTTCTGCACACAGTCTCATGCCTTCTCTTCACTGCCACCTCAATAGCAACTTTTAAAATCTTCTTTTTGAATGTGCTAATTATAAAGGTGAAAGCAAAGACATTAATTGGCTAGGCAGCCAAACTGGGGAAGTGTTATTCAATCCAAATACATTGATTACTGCATAAACAAGAACAGGTTTAATGTGTAGGCAGTGTAAAACACTCTCAGGAAAGGGCTCCAAACCCACTGCTTGATGATTATTTTATCCTGTTTTCCATTTGAGACCCCTAGGCCACACCTTCAAAGAGGGAACAGATATATAGATATGGAGGCACTTTGAGATTTTCTTCCCGTACTGTGGCACCATGGGAGGCAGGTGGCTTAGAGGCCTAGTGAAGATTTTTCAGGTTTGAGCTCCAACTGCTTATGCCATGCTGCGAGTTCCAGGGCAGGTTCTCCAGGACACTTCTTAGACGATTTGCCAGGGAAGATGGGGGAGGTTAATCAGCTTGGGGCTGCAAGTGAAGATTGTTCTTGTTATTGATGTGCCTGGCAGTTGAGGCAGAAACGTGCCCCTTTTGGAGGAGCTCTCACCATGTCAGGGAAGCTGCAGAAGAAAAAGCAAGATAAAGACTAAACACCCCAAGTTATTAAAGCCTGATCAGCTCTCTCATGTACACGGCCGTTGTTGTAATGCGGTTACTGTTGAGGGATTATTCAAGTTGGCTCAAGGAGGAAGCTACTTTGGTAATGAAAGGAGAGAAAAAAATACAACTGGCCCATGGGATCAAAAGGAGAGAGAGAAAAAAATGTAATGTCTTTTGGTGTGCCCTAAAGCTGAGAGTTAGATCCAGTGTGTAGAGTTACTTAAGAATGAGCTGAGTATCAGAATGATGTGTCCAAGCCCTTTGGCTTTCTGGGAAAGGCATTTATTTGACCAGCCAAAAATATTCCACTCGAGGATTGGGTCTCTACAGAATTAGACAAAGGGCATCAAAGCCTGTTCCATGGTGATCTGAAGGCTTCTGTCCAGGACGTTTCTGTTGATTTGGATACCATCAACAGTCTCAAACCCATGGCGGTTGGTTGTAACATTTTAATAGCCAGCCTGGATTTCTGGCAGGCTTTTGTTTAGTTTATTTTTCTCTAAGCTTGAGACTTAAGGAATTGAAATTTGAGAGCATTGCTGTGTCTTGGAACTTAAAATTTAACCATTGGAGGCTTTTTCCCCCCTTTCAACTAATGCGTTGGAAAATGAACTTTAACTTTTACAAATAAATGGTGGTGGTTTTCTCATGGACAGTGTAAGCAGGTGGTTTGATAAGAGTCAAAGAAGCCTTTTCTTTTTTTCTTCTTTTCTTGGGGGAGGATGTGGATTGTGGGGGGAATATTTGTGGGAGAAAACAGACCATGGTATGCTTCTAGCCACTGACTTGCATGCATACACTAACTAATTCATTCAGTTTCCTTGTCTTTCCTTTAACTGTCATTAAAGGGAGACTTTTATTTCCTAATTGTATCAACACCTTTCTTTTTCTAGAGTTTGCTTCTTTTATTTTATTTTTTTTTAATTGTATATTTCATTTATTTATTATTATTATTTTTTAATTTGACCAGAGAAAGAGAGAGAGAGAAAGAGAAAGTGAGAAAGGAAGCTGCCAGATCTGAGATTCAAACTGTGGATGATCATGTTGAAGTCCAGCACTTTAACCACCATGCCACCTGCCAGCCCCTGAAGTTCGCTTCTTTATACTTGATCTCTTAAGTAACAAAACTTAGTATGAGGATTTCTGAAGAGTTCATTATATCACTTAATCACGAGGTGAAATATACTTGACTGTAATTTATCAGTTATTGTTAACTATAATTTATCAATTCTTTTTTCCTTTTGAATCTCTAAATGCCAGGAGAGAAAATTAATCTAACATTTTCATACATTTTATGCCCGACTCTTCACAGCCCAATTTGGTAAGAATCTGTTTCATGATCCTGGAAGCATCCAGGATATTTCCTTTTCTTTAATACAGTGCCAACCATAACTGCTTCTTATGACCTCTCATTCATTGGTATGATGCTTTGAAGTTTGTGAAATATCATATACGCTATTTCTTTGAGCTTCACAATAGCCTCTTGAAGCAGGCCATTCTTAGTGGCAGAAATTCCTTCTCAGGCACCAGGATGGAACATCCTGTCTTCCATGGAATTCAAGTTTAGGGTTTTGGTTTGTTGGTCTCTCTCTCTTTTTCTTTTTTTTTCTCTCTCTCTCTCTCTCAATCACTCAGTCAATTAACAAATAGAACAGGTCCGTAGCTAACTTGACAAATCCTGATTGAAACCTAAAGGAGGCAAGCAAACACCAATCTTCAAGGGTGTAGTTGCTGAAGATATAAACACTTGGTTTTCTCTCATTGGTCTTCCCTGGCTACTTCCCTGAGAGGCTATACCTTTGTGACATCTCTTCAACTTGCAACTCTGTTTCTTGGGTAACCTACATTGGACATAAATACTAACTTCAGCTATTTATGCCTTTTCTCACTAGCCTGTCCTCCTGTCCCCTCCTCATTGTGTATTCTCTTGCTTTTGCAGAACTTCTGCTCACCAGGTGGGTCTTTTTGAGCTTGCATGTCTCTTTTATTTATTTATTTTTGCCCACAGGCTTATTCCATGTGCACCATTGTCTGAATTGTCATGAATTTTGAATTTAATTCCTGATTGTCAAAGGCATGTTTTCAGCTGAACAAACCAAATGAAGTAAAAAGCTTCAGCCCCCTTTTTCTTTATTCTCATTACTCATCCCAGCAGGGAGGATGAGTAAAGAATGCATCCTCTAGATCCTGAAAGAATTTCTAATATTCATTCTTTCTCCATAAGATACAGAGCTTAATCCTTTCTTTAGACATTTTCTTTTTTTCTAAATAAACAGGCCCTAATTGGAAAAAGCTGAGAGAGCTAAGCAGAAAAGAATAGAAAACATTTACTGAGCTTGGAAGTGCATATTGAATACTGCAGGAAATTTGCATATGGATTACTTGGTGAAAAAATAGAAACATTCTCAGCCCATTAGTTACTGTGATGGACTCCCACCGACTAAAATCCAAGTACTTTTGCCTTGTTTTCTCCAACTGTTCTTTTCTGTAATCATTTCTCTTTGACCACAGGGCACCTATTCTGTTACTGCACTTTGTACAAAATAAGGAATGTAGCTGTGCCTAGAATGTGAGCAGGCTAGCCCTGACTTAATCCTGAACATTGCGCCATTATTCCTCAACTTTGGCGAGAGGACTGCTGCTTTATCAGAGGCGCTTCTAAGTCACATTTTCAGCTCTATAGTGGTACTTGACAAGCCATAGATTCTGCCTTGTGCCTCAGTTTCTCTAAATGCAAAATAGAGGGCCACGTTTAACAGTGCTAATGGAGATGGGAGGGGGGATATCAATGAATATTTATAAAAGTAAATTGAGTCTCTGGAATATAAGATCCCACAGAAATTGAAAGCATAATTAAGGTAGGGAGAACAGATTAGTGTTAAATATATGTGTGAAACACATTTTACATTTCCTTCCAACAAAGGCTGAATTTAATTTACTTTAAGTGAGGGGGAGAAAAAAGGGGGAAAAAAGTGGTATTGTGAATTAGGATGCTAAATTTGGATTTTGATATGTTGATTGGTGTACTACAGACATAAAACCACATGTTGACTTTTTTAGCAAATGCATGTGTGTATGTCTATGTGTGTCTAAGGTGGAAGAGGGATATATATATAAAATGAACACATCTAATTATCATTGGCAATAATCCTCCAGGCGAGCTGACAGCAAGTAGTAGCGAAAGAATTGTTGTCAACAAAGTATTTTAAACTATTTACTTTTAAATCCATAGAAAAGTCATTAAACATGGATCTGCTCTTTGCATTATGGTATGAGGCAAGACCATTTGTGTAAAATGACACTCAGATATTGTCTGCAGGAAACATCTATATCATTGCATCATTGTTTAAGGAAACAGCTCAAAACTTCATCACTTTACAAAGGAATTATTGAATATTAAGAGTAGAAATCACTGTAAAGTTTTAAATATCAATATCCATCTGCTCATTTCACGCTGGTCACAATGACTTGGAAACTGTTGGGCAGAAAAATCTATGCAATATAGATCCGATAAGTCGAAAGAAATCCTCATAGATAAGGAGGACCCTCTGTATATGATAAATACATAAGTGATGCATATGCACTAATTTCTCTAGAAAACTAAACACTAATATTCTCAAAAGATTTTATCATACAAAGGATGCTCTATAGAAAATCCAGGCTCACTTCTCCCCCCCATACCAGTCAAATTCTCTTGATGCAAGTGAATTTTTCATTGGAGTAATAAAGACATGGATAAATTTTCTGGTGAGAGGCAGAATTCACCAGAGAATATAGAAAAGGGTGGGGGAGAAGGTCTTCAAAAATTTTGTGGAAATACAATTATGAAAAAAACTATGCATGGATTTCAAAAACTTTCCCATCAAAATAAGCATGTACAGTTTTGGAATTAAGTCTCTCTATATGTAGTGCAGACCCCCAAGTCCCAGAAAAGAAAAATAAAAAGATCACCTTTCATTTCCCCCAAGAAAATATCCATACAAATATCTGAATTAGGGACTACCTAAGTAATAGTCACTAAATATATGTGTATATATATATACACATATATTTTTTAGTGAAAGATAAATAAGATTCCTATATGGGAAAGCTCTATTTGGATTGTCAATTAGATCCTGTAGGACCTTACTATACAAAATGTGGCAGTATCATCTGCATCACTTGGGAGTATTTTAGAAATGTAGAATGGGCCAGCAAGTGGCATAGAGGTTAAGGCTCTGGGTTCCCACATGGCCAACAGCAGTTCAAGCCCAGAACCGGTAGCTCGAAAACCACAGTGGTTTTGTGTGTGGCTTGCCCAAAATTTTGAGAGGAGAATGGAAAAGAAGGGATTGCAGCCAGCCGTCCCCGGTCCCCCACAACTCCTCCTGCCACCTGGGTGGGGGTGATTTCTCACTTTCTGTCTCTCTCTTTCTCTCTCTCTGGCTCTCTGCAGCAGGACATGCACCCTATGGCAAAAACCTAGGAAAAAATAAAAAGAAAGAAAAATAAAAAGAAATGCAGAATCTAGGCCCCACTCAGACCTGCTAAACCCTTCTGGATAAATTGCTGTTTCAAATCTTAGGTCCTATCTCCATGGCAAGTGTCAGGTACTGTGCTGGACTTAGAAACAGAAGGATGAACAAGATAGATGCAGGATTCAGGAGATAGCCAAGAAACGGATGATTACTGAAAGGTTTATTTAATGCCTAATGGGTAAAGAATTAGGAAAGAAAAAATACAATGTACAAAGAAAGTACAAATTAAGTGAGTCTGGTAAGGTCTGGTCAAGTCACAGAACCCTAGAGATACATTGGGTGGTACTGCCCCTTCATGGCTTTAGGTCCAGATGGACCATCAATAGGCAGAAGGGCACCAAGGTAAATTGCAAGCTCCTAGTACTAAGATGGTTTAGAAAGAAACTAATGTTATTTAATTAACTTTTTCCCCCTAATTTTTTAAAAAACTTATTATGTATTTCTTTGAGAGTGAGAGAAAGATAGGCAGAGAGACAGTACGCCTGACCAGGGTCTTGGTTCTGTGATTCATCCCCAATCCCAGCCAGCCGAGACCATGGGCCCTTGTATGCTTAGGAAGGTCCCTGTGTTGAACCAGCAACCTTTCCATTAGAGTCTGCCTCACAGAGCATCACCTGTTACTGCTGTGCCACTGCCCTTCCCCTAAACATTTTTGTTGGCCAGATGATTTTATTTTTGAGGTACCAAAGGCTTACATCGTTAGTTCATATTAGAAAAATAATAAACACCACAAGTCCAGGAAGTATGCAAACAAAAGCTCTAAGATCTGTTTTGTTGATTGTCATTCTCCAAATCTTGGTCTGTGTGGTGAGGAAACTTGCAGTTTTCTTGCCCTCTTTCCTTCACCGTGGTTGTCTTACAGTCTCTGCAGAGTGCCAGGGATCACTCAGTCCAGATCTGTCTTTATGTGTCTTCAGCTCACCTCAGATCTTCCAGAAAGGTCAGGGTGGCTGTGTGTGTGATTTTTCCCAATGCTTTTTCCTCTCCTTCTCTCTTTCCTTCTCTTTTCCTGTTGAGGTTGCTTTTCCATCTCAGTCATTTCAAGTCTGAATTTGATTTGCATATCTAAACTGCTAATTATACCAATTACTTGCAGTGCTTCTGCGTTCTAAAAAGGCGTCTGAAACTGACCCTTTTTATTAAAGTCAGTGTCAGTTCGCCCTGAAATTTGGAGCTATGGAGACCGGTCCTTTTTCTTTTTTTTTTTCTTCTTCTTCTTTTTTTTTTTCTCCTTATAAATATATTTTTTAAAGGCCAGCTGCCAAAGACCATAGTTCTCAGGTCTCAAGTGCTCATGTTTCTGGTCATGTTTTTCTGTAGTCCAGCATACATTCTTTAACTAAATACTACTCTGAAAGATCAAAAGGAGTGCTCCCTGCTTTCAGTTTGTTCTTGGCTGTAGCTCATGGATTGCTTGCTTGCTTTCTTTTTCTTAATTTATGAAAAGCTTTCTTTTCCTTCAGAAGAACAAGTGGCTTTGTGGATCATAAAGAGATCATTAGCTTTTACTAATACAGTATGTTCTTAAGTTGCTTTACTACCACGTCCTTTCAGTATTATTTACTGTGCAGCTGAAATAATTGGGCTTTGAATTTTTAGATTACCATAAAGCAAGACCTATTGTCACTTATCGCTGGGTGTAATTGCACCATATGTATTTAGTGAAGCTATTTATTCATCTCCCTAGTGGATAACTTTGTCAAAATGAGTTGAGATATTTCTGTGTGTGCAGTTGGAATCTAGAAAACATGCATTTCATGTAGCACTGAGAAATTACAGAGGACTTCACAAAGAGACCTGAAGCTCTGTGCTTTAAGTTCTACTCATCTTTTCTTATTCCCCATTGTTAGAATGAGTGCCGTTCCAATGAGTAGACAGTTATTCTGAGTGAATTTTAAGAAGCATAGTGTTAAAAAGAGAAAGCGAAGGAAAGATAGTGTTTTAATATGAATAACTTGCATTTTAATTTTTAATAAGTCATGTGTCTACTATTTAATAAACCTAGTAGCTTACTGTGCACACTACCGTGCCATGAAAAGGACATGATTGGTCCCTGTCCTGCTGGAGTTCACATTCTGTGAGCATGTTATAAGGGCATGTGTATGGAAGACTGAACTTCACCTTGGGGACAGAGAGTGCTTTCCTGGAAAAGAAATATCTCCACTCAGCTCTGAAAGATGGATAGGATTTAATCAAGCAAATAGGAGGAAAACATTTTTTTCCAGGCAAAGAAAATAGCATGTGCAAATACCCCGAGGTGAGAAAAGCATGGTGCCTTTGTAGAGCAGAAACTGAGAGAGCAAGGAGGAAGGAAGGAGAAGTAAGAATGAGACTGAAGAAGGAGGTAGGAGACATGTCAAGGAAGACTTTGGGAGCCATGACAAAGCTTTGGGCTTTTTATGAAAATCAAAGGGAAACTTTTGACGAAATTGACACAAGGAAGTGATGTGGTTAGAGTCCTAGTTTTTGAAAGTTGATTCTGTAACAATGTGGTCACTAGTGAATGGAAGAGATCATCGAAGTAGACCAGGTAGGAGATGATGGTGACTCAAGCCTCAGGAATGTTGGATTTTTATGGAAAAAAGTACTTATGTTTGAGAGATACTTGAGAATTTAGAGATGAGAGGTAGGTGTATGAGTGAAGGAGACATTAAGGATGACTTTCAGTCTCTGGGGCTGTATTGCTGGGTTAATAGAGAACATGGAGTGAAAATCCTGTTTTGGGGGAAAAGGTCATTGTTATGTGTTGGGATGTTTCCGTTAAGGTGCCTATGACCACTCAGTAAAGAGATATTGAATAGGCAGAGGAGCCCCAGAAGAGAGATCTAGAGTGTAATAATGAAGGGACCGGCAAGTGGCATGGTGGTTAAGAGTGCTGGGCTCCCACGTGGCTGACCATGGTTCGAGTCCCAGACCTGGTGGCTTGCTTCTTCTCTCTCTCTCTCTCTCCCCCCATTTCCCTCCCTCC
>NW_006159849.1:1982915-2056484 GCF_000334495.1 Tupaia belangeri chinensis
GCCGACTGAGTTTCAAGTCCCATACCTGGTGACTTGCTTTCTCATTTTCTTCTCTCTCACTCTGTCCCTCTCTGGTCAAAATAAAAAATAAAATAAATAAGTAAAGTTAAATAAATAAATAATTCTTTAAAAAAAACCAATAATATGTGTTCTGATGTGATGCAGGCTATATTCTTACATCCAATAATATATGGCAAAATGAATTTTTTCTCTTTCTCAAGGAATTTTGCCTCAAATGGTATTGGAAGTGCTTCAGCAAATATTAAGTCACGTATTCAATCAATTAATCATTTTTAAAATATATTTATTGAGCACCAAATATGTATTACGCACCCATAGATTATTGAAATTTCTAAAACATCCTTCTTTTCTCCATTAATAGAGTCCCTGAAGAGAGGCTATATCTAAGTATGAATATAAGAAGGACCAAGTTTTTTTTTGTTTTTTGTTTTTAAAAAAAAGGACCAAATTTTCGCTGGGCGCGTGTGTGTGCGTGCCCAAGATCCCGAGAGGAGAATGGAGGTGAAGGGATTGCGGCGTGACCATCCCCCCAGGGGGTGATTTCTCGCTTTCTGTCTCTCTGTCTCTCTCTGTCCGTCTGGCGAGCGCACACGCCCTATAGCAAAAACCTCTCCAAAAAAAAAGGACCAAATTTTGTCACAATTGGTAAATTGGTAGTAATATCCAGGACCCCTACCTTTGGCCAAAGAAAAAAAAAAGAAAGGTTCTTGCCATAAGGCTGAAAGCGCAACCTTGAGGTCCTTCTAGAATTGTCACGTTAACTCATTTATGCCAGGTCTCACTTCACATTTGTTTCTCAGCAGTCAGAGGTTCTGGGTGGCTCACAGTGTGTGTGTGTGTGTGTGTGTGTGTGTGTGTAGATATATATATATATATTTTTTTTTTTTTTAATTTGAGAGCTATAGTTAGTTAAAATGAAGATTATGCAAGGACCATAAGGCTCATAGTATATTCTAGCATGTAGACAGTGACTGAATGACCTGTGGGTCTCAAAACCTAAAAGGTTATCCTTGGAAATAGTTAAAGGATTTCATGGCACCTTCTTGCCCATGACTAAACTGTGTACATATGGAAAGAAGGGACTAGGTGTGAGAATGATTCCTTCATCAGCCAAGAAGGAGAAGCATTCAGGTATGAACTAGAATAGTTTAAAATCAGAGCAATGAAGGAGAAGAGCAAGTGGAAGGAATAAAGGATTTTCTGATCATCTGCTATGTGCCATTCAAGCTTGTGAGGGAACGTTGTATAGAAATGCCAAGGCTTGGGGCCAGCAGGTGGTGTGGTGGTTAGGGGTGCTGGACACCCCATGGCAGACCATGGTTCAAGTCCTGGTCTGCTTGCTTTCTGACCACCTGGTGGCTTGCTTTCTCACTTTCCCTCTCTCTCTCTTGCTCTGTCCCTCTCTGGTCAAATTAAAATAAATAAATAAAAGAAACAAATATATTTAATAAATAAATAAATATAATAAATTTAAATAAAAATTATTAAAAAAAATACTAAGCCTTGAAAGAAAAGGAACTGGAGGGGATGCATTTTGGAAGCAATCGAGTGAGTGGTTTTGATGAGCTTGTGTGGGTTGTCATAAAAGATTGTCAGTCCTTGGGCTGTGGAGCAGCACTGAGGTATCACTCTGTAATGGCCGTCAGGCTAATTCAAGATTTTCAGTTCCATTATTTTCCTATCTTCTTCTCTTTCAAGCCACAATTCACAGACAACTTTTAGCAAGAAATATAGGACTTACATTTAAGCAATGCGTAATGGAAATTGATGGCTTTTTGTTGAGAAAAGCAGTGTCAGAAAAATATCCCTGCCACACTCTTCCCCCTGTTCCAGTGGTGAAATTTTACATTTAAAAGTGAAAAGGCTTAAGATGTAATTTTTTAATCCTATCTTTCCTTCCCACTTGCATTTCTTCCAAAGCTTGTCAGGGCCAGATCTGGAATAGCAAGAACCATTAAAAATTTGGCATCTTGCATTCCAGTTTTTGGAATAAATTCAGTCTGGGCCAATTTATGGTAAATTATTCTCTTCGTGTGTGAATTTCCTTTCTCTCTTGGCAAATTTGTGCTTGCTTCTACACCCCTGCACACAGATCTTTAACACACACATTTACTCAGAATCCGTGTGGGATATGTGTGCAAGTGTTAAAGTGTGTGCTTGTGGTTATACCCACAAGTGCATATGCACATATTTGCACCTATGTGCCTATATGATAAGCAAATGACTTAAACAGTTTGTCTGGGAGGTTTGTGTTGCTGTATGTATGTTAGCATACATTCTGTTTCAACCCGCAAACAGTTTCTCAGTCAAGAGATGACAGAATTCAGCAATCATTTTGGGAAACACCATAGTAAATAAATATATTGCTTAGTTCTGTTGAACCAAGCATGCCAATTCTTAATAAAACTGAAGGCAAGCAGTGGCATTTCTCATCTTTGCAGTCAGAGACAATTAATTTCTAGGCAGCCAAGCCCACTGCCAATGGAAAAGACGTTGCTACAGCCCCTGTCATCTGAGCACAAACTCTGTAGCTAAGTTATAAACTGGGACATGAGATTGGAGTCTCTACCTCCCTTTCAGAGAGGCTGGCTCTAGGATGGTTGACTGAGACACACATCAGTTCTTTGGGGATACTTGATTCAGGGCAAGGTCCCAAAGATCTTTTTTCTTCTAATGAGAAACTCTGATGAGAGGTTCTTTCCTGGCGTATTTGAGAGCATATTAGTTCCATTTAAAAAAAAATTAAATAGTTTTATTTTCCTTTATGTATATAGAAAGCACACATTTATGTGCCTTGAATTATTGCTAATAACACATTCCCAAAGGATCGGTGGATGTTTAGTTGAAGTTTGGAAAAGGGTGTGAAATGAAAACAGCTCACTCTGGGACCATCAGTTGGCATAATGGCTATGTCGCTGGACTCCCATGTAGTCAACTGTGGTTTGAATCCTGGGCCTGGTGGCTTAAACTCATGCCAGGCCCGTGTGCATGCATGCCCAAGATCCCGAGAGGAGAATGGAGGAGAAGGGGTTGCAGTGTGGCCATCTGCCCTGGGAGGTGATTTCTCGCTTTCTGTCTCTCTGTTTCTCTCTGTCTTTCTGGTGAGCACACAGACCTTATAGCAAAAACCTTTCCAAAAAAAAAAGAAACAGCTCACTCACTTTAAGAGTAATGCTCTTAATTTCTCAGAACATCAATAAATAAGTTAATACATTTTCGCTACCAAAGGGAAAAAAAATACAATATGTTGTTATTAGTATTTTTACCCACATGGTTAGATATTAAAATAATTGAATGTAAATTTTTACAGTAGTTCTATAGGACGTTAAATTCCAACATCTAAAACCCATAAATGCATTTTATAGCTTTTGCAATGTTGACCATTTGATGTCATCATGAGCAATAACTAGCCCTACCTAATTAAAAGGCCTTAATGAGCTTACTACACAAGGAAGTCTACGAAATCAATATACTTTCTTACAAAGAGTTCATTCTCTCCATTTCGTTTAGCATTTATTTACCAAATAATCTGTGATCACTTGAGTATATGCCAAGTACTGTACGTAGTGCCGGCAATAAAAAGATTAATAAGACTCAGTACCTTGTCCTCATAAAGCTCACAGCCTAGTGGGAAAAACAATCCAATTAGTGTATTCCCATGTGTTTTGTGAACCAATGGACAGAGCGTGGTGGCATATGTGGGACTGACCCATTGTGCCTTAATGAAAGCCTAAAAGAAGGCTTACCAGAGGAGGTGGCACCAAGCTAAAGGGTCTCTAGGTTGTGACCAGGCACAAGGAGTGGCAGTGCAAAGGCAAGAGGCATGAAGGAGTGCATGCTTAATTGGGGAACTGCAGCTGGGCTGGACTAGAGCCAGGTGGGAGAGGTGGGGACCTAGAAGGGAGGAAAGGCCTGATCACATGCATATATGCTAAGCCATGAATCCATCCTACTTTCGTTCTCCCTCTTCCCCTCTTAGACCTTTATTCTCTCTGTCCTTGTTTTTCTCCCCATTTTCCCTTTCCTTTGGTTTCCTTGGTTCTTTTTTATGTCATCCATCCCTATCTGTCTTTTGAGAGTTGAAAATGTATTTCTGAGCCAGACCTTTCAGATAAACTAGAGATTTAGAGAATATTTCTTTTCCTTTTTTAGGTATGAAATAATTATTTATTGAAAAAAACACTATTTTGGATCCATGTGGAAAAAGTACCTCTCTTTGCACTCCACATTAAAAAGAAAGAGATTAATCAAAACAATCTTCGTTAACGATTCTCTTTCCATAGCCTTTTTAAAAATTTCTTCTTTACATTTAATTGTTGTACATCTCTATGACACACAATATAGTTTTTCAAAAACATCATTATGTTACCATCAAATCAAGGATATTACCATATACTTCTTTTCCATTGGAGAAATTTACATTCTTGTATCTGTGAAGTACTACCTCCTTAAGCCCTTCCCACCCCCAGCCCCCATCTCCCACCTCTAGCAAATCAAAACCACAATAAGATACCACTTAACCCCAGTAAGAATGACTATGATCAAGGAAATAAAGAATAAGGCCAGCAGGTGGCACAGTGGTTAAGGTGCTGAACTTTCACATGGCTGATTGTAGTTCAAGTCCCGGACCTTGCCAAGACCTGTTTTCTCTTTTTCTCTCTCTTTCTAGCGAATGACTGTGTCCTATAGCAAATTTTAAAATAATAAAACTAACTAATAAAATTAAGTAAATAATTATTTAAAAAGAAAGAACAAGTGCTGGTTAGGCTATGGTGAAAAGGGAACCGTCCTACACTGCTGGTAGAAATGTAACTTGGTTACTGCTGCTATGGAAAACAATATGAAAATTCCTCAAAAACCTACAAATTGAGTTTTAGAAGCTGTTTCTCATGGGACCAGCAGTTGGCTATGTCACTGGACTCCCATGTAATCGACCGTGGTTCAAGTTCTGGACCCCGTGGCTTAAACTCACACAGGGCACCTATGCATGCATGCCCAAGATCCCGAGATGAAAATGGAGGAGAAGGGATTGTGGCATGGCCATCACCCCTGGGGTTAGGGGGAGTGATTTCTCTGTCTCTCTCTTTCTGGCGAGCGCATGCTCCCTGTAGCAAAAACCTGTCTATTTTATAAAAATTTTAAAAAGGAAAAAAAAAAAGGTAACTGTTTCTCACATTAAAAAATATATATATATTGTCTAAAATCTAAAGGACAGTTTTCCTCCCATTACTCAGTTTCCTTACCTCTACAATGGTCACCTTACCTTTAGTATATAGAAAGTAACTTAGAGGCATTAAAACAGCCTGGGTCAGATTCCAGATTTATTCTGGATATAGTCCATCTCCTGAAGTGCACTGTGAACGCAGAAAAGGTAGCATTGAGCCTTGTGTTTCTTGTATCATCCCCAGAGCTTTATAAAATGCTGAATGTTTAAGAAAGTCAGTATGTGCATGGTCCATTTGTGGAACAGGGAATTGGTCACTTGGTATACTGATGCATACTTAAAGAGTTTGAAAGAATTCTTTAATATAGAATAATAAAATATCTGAATGTTGCTTTCATTTGTTTGCATTATATTACTTCTTAGAAGTATTATGCTTATGTAGATAGATGTAGAGTCTAGCAATGTGGTCAGAAATACAGGTACATAGAAAATTAAATACTTTAATTGCTTTTAGGTATTTTGATGCAGAACTAATTACATCACCATAAAACATATTTGGTCTACTGGCATGTAATCAGAGTGCATTTATTGTGGTCTGTCAACTCTAAAGTGTACATTCTCTCGTGGATATACATTCACAGATTGCATGAAATCAATGCTAATAAAAAACAACACAAACTTTTTGTTACATTTACACAACCTCCAGACATCTAGTTTTTCATTATTTGCCCTCTCACATCAATAATTATTGGCAGTTATTGTAGTTTTCTGGTGTTGTATTGATACAATATGAAAAATATATGACACCTTAGATTTGTTGACTAATTGCAGAGGGCCATATGATCTGTCTTAAATATCAGTGTTACTTAGAATTATTTTTCCAGTTGTGAATGTAATGCCTATGATGAGGTTCCATTGTCTCAGTCCTTTCAATTGTTAGAAACCAGACACTTGATAATTTCCATAAAAATTTAATTTGGCTCAAATGTTGGCACAGAAATAACATATTTCTCTCTACGTTGTCATGTGGCTTCTTGAAAACTGTTTTTCCTTTTTTTTTTTTTTTTTTTTAACCCTCATTTATTTTGCCACCTCATTTAGAGTACCCTTTTAAGGGTCAACTGCTACCCATGACCCAACTATTAAAAAGGAATGGATTGCCTTAATCCAAGAACAAACACAAACATACTGCCCATTTAAGTGACCTTTGTTTTATGCAGATTTCTTACTAATCAAAAGGAAGAAGCACAAGAAGCCAGGAAGTGGTATTTATGTGCTAGTTAATCTATTTGTTTTGTATATCAGAATAATAAGAGAAAACACAATAAAGAAAAGAAGTTTTTGGATTAATGCTATACAATTTTTAATAGTTCCAGAAAATCTGGATACACGGAGACTGTAGGACACACCAAAATGCCAGATGAATTGGTTGACTCAGTGAAGCCAAAGTGTCATCATTCCCTGCTCCAGAAGCCCCAGTCAAATCCAAGGGCAGGAAATGTTGATGATTGCAAAGGCAAATCTATTTAGATACCTGGAACCTTTGGAAACTCAGTTTGGGTTGCATTAATTTCCCTGAA
Organism: Tupaia belangeri chinensis; assembly: GCF_000334495.1. NCBI lineage: Eukaryota > Metazoa > Chordata > Mammalia > Scandentia > Tupaiidae > Tupaia > Tupaia belangeri. The sequence goes on from NW_006159849.1 coordinate 1,989,681, forward strand.
GTCAAGAGGACCCAGATTAATCACTGATAATCCTATTGTGCCTTTGAATAATTTTCCACTGAGGGCACTATTACCCTTAATAGAACCTTTAAAGTGTTACAAAATCAGATACTACTTTTTAGAAACCAAAGGGAAACACAAAAGCTCCTATATATGGTCTTGTTATGGACAAGAGAGTGATTCAACTGCAGACATGAGTAAAATCACAAATTGCAAACACATGGAGACATGTTCTCTGTTCTCATTGTGGAATAGGTCATCAAAAAAGTCATGACGCATTTTTGCATAGGAAAATATAGAAAAATGTCATGACTTTTTTTACAACCTCATATTAGCCCAAATGTAATGAGAACAAAGGAATTCCACGTAACTCAGTGTAAGGGACTCACTAACTAGATAGTTTTTAGAAGCCTCAAAACATTGGAATAATTTTCTTTTCTCCCTTGATGTAACACTTCCTACAAATCGATGTGGTAATAGTAAGATTTGCTAGAGCATCCAATACTAATTAGAATACACTGGAAACAGAAACCAGAGTGGCAATGGGAAAGCCATATGTCCATTTACCAAGTCACCTGAAGGAGAAACAAAAATCAGATGGCCTCAGTGTATTTCTGTAGTCTTTCTGTTTTGGTTCTTTGTCCTTTTTTTTAATCCCTGACTTTTCTTCTACCCCTTCCCTGCTCTTGTCTGTTATTTTCTCAGCCTAACTTTTAAAATTAGATTTTACTGTTCCACACTCTAAGAACAAAGCTGTCACAGGCTCAGCAAAGGCAAGCCTTTTCTTTATTCTTTTATTTGTTCTCTAGTTCTTTTGTTTATTGTGTTTCTTTGTTCAAATCCCACCTAACTATACATTTTCAACACAAGGGTCTTTTAGTGAGCCTAGGACTCAGCTTCTCAAAGTGTAATCTTTGACCATTTAACATTTAGGGCCAGTAGATAGTGTGGTGGTTAAGGCATATGGCTGACTTACATGTTTTGAGTCCCGACCTGGCAGCTTGAAAAACACTCTGGGCACATGTGCATACATGCCCAAAATCTAGGAAGAGACTGGAGGAGAAAGGATTGCAGTGTAGCCATCCTCCTTGGGGGATGATTTCTCACTTTCCTTCTTTCTCTGTCCCTCTAGTGAGTGCACGTGCCTATGACAAGAATCTAAAAACAAAAACAAACCAGAAATATCACCCCCACCCCAAAACTATTGAATCACAATCCACATTTTAACGAGACTACCTTGGTGATTCATGTGCAGAGAAACCTGGGAAGCACTGTCTTAGAAAGGGACTTGTAGAACTAAGTCTAGCTGAATGTATGCATCTGGTTTCTTACCTCTCCTCAGGTATATAAGGTAACCTCAGGCTGTTCCTTTGGCCACCTCTTTTTGAGTCAAAGAAGAAGTAATCTCTGGTTTTCATGTTTGGAAGGTATAAGCTTGATTCAAGTGAACTTGAACTCTTGGGTTCACTGTGGAATTCACCTTGACTGTGTTCATGGTATAAGAAATATTTGCTGACCTTTCCCTCAGTGCCTTTCATCTCTGTTGTCTTTGGGCTGTATGTGGAGATGTCAACCAGCATATAATTCATCAGTCAATTCTTACTGCACATCACAGCATCAGGCATCACTAATGGGATTAATTGGTCTTGACTAGTGAAATTGTAAAAGCGTATACCTCCAAGGGTCGTAAACACTGAGGCTTAATTGAAATCAAATGCCCATTTTTTTAAAAAGCATGTCCAGCACTGTAGACTCCTTTCTGTTTGGGTTTTGTTGACATTAACAATGGTATAGAAGCCTGATCAAGAAAGATTTGCTGTTGTTCCTACTTTGAATATGAACTTAGGCTTCTCAGCACTCTAAGGAGTTGATTAGGGGAGGGAATAATATTCCACTTGATTATTGGTTACACATATGGACTAAATCCCATTTTAATGGTGCCTAATGAGCCTTTCATTTTTAGAACCTTACACAAAAGCCTCTAATAGAAAGGGAAAGTAATATTTCAAAGGTCATCTTAATGCTACTTAATGTCAACAATCCGTAATCAAGCCAATATATATAGACGGTGATTACAGTCCAGTTGTGATTCCTTAAATATGAAATAATCTTCTCAATTAGCAAAGTACTGCAAGCTAAGGTTCTTTAGGTTTAAGGCAACTTAAACTTTCTAATTAAAGTTTGTTACTTGAAAACAGCTTCAGAATTAAATAGCTCTTTCTTCATGAAATGCATTATTTTCAAAGCCTACGAGATTTAAAGTTCTGTCACTTACAGTTTGGTGCTCTGTCCTCAAATGTGCCCGTAAAGCCACTGAAATGTGCAATTGGGAAATGATGGCTTCCCTTCAGTGCTTTTCTCAATGGGGGAGTTAATGGGCAATAGAAAGGTGGAATATTTGGTTGGTCGGGAAGCCACTGAGAGATTATGTGGGCATACCTATTTTAGAACCAGACATCTACCCTGTAGCAGCTTCCAAAATTAGGAGTTTAAACAATCTCCCATAAGACATTGACATTCTAGGATTTTGTCCCATTTGCTATGGGAATGGATATAACCCCACCCTGCCCCAGAATGGAGATGTTCTTTTTCAGTCCTAGAATAGCAGCTACAGCGCTAACTCCTATGTCTGTTGTCCAAATCAGAAATGAGTAAATTCTGCACAATACTTCTATCTGAAGAGTATCGTATGAAAATGGACAATGATCATAATACAAATGATTTTTCCTAACCACCTGTTCACACGGTAGAGCACTCTAGAACCTCTTAGAGGGCTTGTTAGCATTCAGATGGCTGAGCACCACCCCCAGGATTCTGAGTCTGCCTGGGATAAGAGTCAGATAATTTATATTTCTGACATGTACCCAGGTGATGCTGAAGCTGCTGATCCTGGAACCACATCTTTGTGAACCACTGCTCAGGGCCCCTGAGTGTATAACTTGTTATTGTATGCCTTGACCTCATGTTCATCCTCACATGAGCAAAGTTTGAGTTTTGTTCACTTTGTTCTTTCCAGTGCCTCAAACACCATGACATGCTCTTATGGCTTACTCTGAATTTGTTGAAGAAGGTGGGGAGGGGGTGTAGAATGCTGTATAGATAGAATTACTTGAATAGAGGAAGATACCTGAGAAGGAACTCACATAGAAAAAAGGATCAATGAACACTGGACTCTTCTCAACCACCACTGCTCCCCACCTTATTGCTTTGGATTTGTTTTTCTCTCATTTTTAAAGTTGATTTATTTGTTTGTTTCATGAAAGAGACAGAGATAGAGGGAGACAGTCACCTTAACAGTCTCTTCATGCTTCAGTATACTCATCTCAACCATCCCAGATGGATAATAGGCATGCATGCTCCTACCTGGAGTGTGGATAAAGTCTCAGATGTGAACTCAGGACCTTCCTATTTGAGTCCATTTATGCTACTCCTGCATGACTGCCTGGCCTGTCTCTCTTTTGTGTTATACTCGTCCTCCTTCTGCTTCCTTCTTGGACTTTTAGAGTTTGTTGCTTTGGTACTGTCTTCCTCTATGTGGTCTGTTTTTGAACCTGAGATAGCCTCAGATTGCTGATCCAGTTGTGTATCTCTGTGCCATTGAGTTCCCAGTTTCATAGTCAGTCCAGGAAGGAGAGGACTTGAGCTGAGGATATTGGCCAGTTTTTGTGTAGGAGCTGGTGGTGGCATTGACATGAGCCATCAGTGGACCATTTGGACCTTAGACCTCAGGATGGACCTTGTATTTTAGGAACTTCAGTGAGAAAGCATCTGGCCAAACTCAAGGCAACACTTCTAATGGTTCTTGCTTTCCTAAGCATAGATATTCATTTACAAGTTGAGGCACACTAAAAATTTGGAATCCATGAAAAAATAAGGATAAAAAAGGCACCCATTGTCCCAAACACCCAAAGAATCCAGTTTGTATGTTTTGTCTCAATCTGTACATCTGCCTTAGTTTAGCTTATTTTAATGCATTTGCATTTAATTGAACTTATAAATCTACAGGTAAAGGTACCTGAGGAAATTCCTGTGCTGAATTACAGGTTTTTTCCTATAATAAATGATAATGAGTCATTATAAAATCGTTTGTTTCAAGTTTGATCCAGATCCATTAGAGAAATTAACAATGACTTCTTCCTCTTCCAGCAGAATCATTACTGTGGTAAATTCATTTAGGTGTAGTCTCTCCATACGCCTGTGATGATTTGGGTGTTAGGCCACCCATCAAGCTGTTTGTCAATCTGTTAGTGCCTGATTTTTATTGGTCTTGGGTTCATGACTCCTTCAAGTAAATTTCTTCAGCAAGATTGAGTGGGTAGTGTGTATGAGCCCTTACATACATGAAATTGCCTTTCTCCTACTTTTATTCATGCAACTCAGTAAGGCCAAACCCTTTACTCTTAATCTTTTCCTCTGAAAATACTGTAATATTACTCTGTTGTCTTCTGACCTTTTTTTGTTATAGAGGAAATATCTGTTATCAGTTGGATTTTCATTATTTTAGAGATAATCCTTTTGTTGTCATTTTCAGTTTGGATGCTCATATTTTCCTCCTTCTTTGTTATTTAAAAAATGGTCAGAATATTCTGAGATGTTTATTTTTCACTGATTTTCTTAGAATGCAGTGAGCCCTTTGACCTTTGATTATTGCTTTTGTTGATAGTAATAACAGTGATCTATTGAGGTGGGATTTTTTTAAGAATTATTTATTTAATTTTATTTATTATGATGATAATTTTTTTAAAATTTGCTATAGGGCACATATACTCACGAGAAAGAGAGAGAGAGAGAGATGGCAAGCCTTCAGGTTCAGGACTCGAACCACAGTCGGCCATATGGGAGTCCAGAACCTTAACCACTATGCCACCTGCCAGTCCCCAATCAGTTGAGTTTTAACTGACATGTAAGTGGACATTTAACTGCAGAGGCCTTACAAGGCTAGTCTACAGTTTGTGCCTGATCCCATGGACAGTTTGACGTAGTCTAACACAAGTCTATGATACCTCTAATCACTCTGTGGTAGAACCAGAGGTCCAGTTTGACCAATATTCACAGAACCTTCATCAGTCTATTCTAAAGTAGCTCTCCATTCCCATCCTGGTACCGTAACAATGCAGCTTTCTCTCTGACAAAGATCTGAGATGGCCATAGGAGGGAGTGGATGCTGAGGCCTGGCCGAGTCTGGGTATGCATCCCTAGCTGGCTCCAGCTAGGAACTGGGCTTCAGGCTTGGCATGTCCGAAACCACAAGCTCATTTCAGACCTAAGTGTGGTCCACTGGGTGGTTCCAAGTAAAATAAACTGAGTTTCAGGAGTTTGCTCTGAGTCCTCACGCAAAAACAACCTTAAAAACAGGCATTTGGTTGGCAGAGACCCTTTGCTGGAAATTAGGTGGTGTGTGCAGGGTGGGGGGGTGGTAATTTTGAGCCCTTTGTTCTCAAACTTGAAACCCACTTGAAAACTGTAGAAATGAGCCCCTTAACTTCACTCTCCCTCTAGCAACATGGCATTATATGCCTTTCACTTTGCTGAAAAAGTAGTTGGCTTCGTCAGCATTCGTCTTCTGTTCAGGCTAAATTTATTTTTATGTGAAATAGAAATCAGGAAAACACCAAAATTATTTTAAGCAAAATATCAAAATTGAAATAAACCAACATATGTCTGTGAAACATGTATAACTCTCAATCAAAAATAAGTACAACTTTCATAAATTTCTTAAAATACACCAGCATGCAAAATCTGGACAACTTAAATAGATGGAGTTATGACATGTTTGATTATTCTGTCTACTTAGTTCATCCTTTACTGATGGATGAAAATTCCAACTACCAAGAACCTGGCTGTGGATCATCTCTTCATGAACAATGACCTCCCTCATCTATTGTCCTAAGTTAGAGAACCAAGGAGTTTTTATTAAATTTCTTGCAGCACAGTTACACCTAATTTTGAATGAAAACTGTTCTGAACTTAACTTCTTAAGTTATAGCCTGTCCTGTCTATCCTACCCCACCACCTACATTTCTCTCTAAGAAGTAAGGTTTCTTGGTTGCTTCAACATATTATCCTTTGTTCTAGTACGTTTCCCATATATATATTTTTTGAGAGGTTTTTGCTATGCACTCATCAGAAAGACAGGTGTGCACTTGCCAGAAAGATAGAGAGAGATAGAGAGACAGAAAGCGAGAAATCACACTCCCCAGGGGGGAGAGCCATGTTGTAATCCTCTCTCCTGCATTCTCTTCTTGGGATCCTGGGCATGCAAGCTCATGCACCCAGCATGAGTTTAAGCCACCGTGTCTGGGACCCAAACCGCGGTTGACTACATGGGAGTCCAGTGACATAGCCATTACGCCAATTGCTTGTCCTGGTTTCCCATATTTCTAAGTTTCCCTTCTTGTGGGAACTCAAACAGGATTCAAACTGGGGCTTAACACCAAGAAAAGAGTTAAAAGATAAATCCCCATCTCACTTCTATGCTTGATTTATAGGCTTTCTCTAACACACCTTCTGTATTAGACTCTCACTTCCCGGATTGTAATCACTTTGACTCTAAAATATTTGATATTGCTAGTATGATAAACATGATATTTTGCCTACTGAAAACATTAAGTAAATGTTACCATCAAAAGATGTTGACAGAGGGACCAGCAGGTGGCATGGTGGTTAAGGTGCTGGACACTCCCCCATGGCTGACCACAGTTTGAGTCCTGGTACTGCTGGCCTGCTTTCTCACTTTCCCTCTCTCTGTGTGTCTCTCTCTGGTCAAATTAAAATAAGTGATGAATAAATAAAATTTAAAAAAATGTTGATGGGGACCAGCAGATGGCATAATGGTTACGTTGTTGGACTCCCACATAATCAACCTGGTTTGAGTCCGATTCCCGGGAGCTTAAACTTCACGCCAGTTGCACATGCATTTGTGCCCAAGATTCCAAGAGAGGAATAGAGGAGAAGGGATTGGCATGACCATCCCTCCTGGGGTTTGATTTCTCGCTTTCTATCTCTGTCTGTCTCTGTCTCTATCTCTTTGGCAAGTGCATGTGCCCTATAGCCAAAAAAAAAAGAAAGAAAGAAAAACTCTCAAAAAAATAAATGTTGACAAATGGATGTTGCATTTATTAAGATCTTCACTCTTATGTTTAATTGCTCTCTTCATGGGTTAGATAACAAAATTTCTTTTAAAATTTAAGACATACTATTAATTTATTTTGAAAATGATTTAGCGCTAAATGAATGATCTGTGTTCCCACTTTTTTTTTCTTTTTTCTGGGAGAGGTTTTTATTTTATTTACTTATTTATTTTTGGGCACATGCACTCGCCAGACAGACAGAGAGAGACAGCGAGAAATCACCCCCCTGGGGGGATGGCCACGCCGCAATCCCTTCTCCTCCATTTTCCTCTAGATAGAGAGAGATAGAGAGACAGAAAGCGAGAAATCACACTCCCCAGGGGGGAGAGCCATGTTGTAATCCTCTCTCCTGCATTCTCTTCTTGGGATCCTGGGCATGCAAGCTCATGCACCCAGCATGAGTTTAAGCCACCGTGTCTGGGACCCAAACCGCGGTTGACTACATGGGAGTCCAGTGACATAGCCATTACGCCAATTGCTTGTCCTGGTTTCCCATATTTCTAAGTTTCCCTTCTTGTGGGAACTCAAACAGGATTCAAACTGGGGCTTAACACCAAGAAAAGAGTTAAAAGATAAATCCCCATCTCACTTCTATGCTTGATTTATAGGCTTTCTCTAACACACCTTCTGTATTAGACTCTCACTTCCCGGATTGTAATCACTTTGACTCTAAAATATTTGATATTGCTAGTATGATAAACATGATATTTTGCCTACTGAAAACATTAAGTAAATGTTACCATCAAAAGATGTTGACAGAGGGACCAGCAGGTGGCATGGTGGTTAAGGTGCTGGACACTCCCCCATGGCTGACCACAGTTTGAGTCCTGGTACTGCTGGCCTGCTTTCTCACTTTCCCTCTCTCTGTGTGTCTCTCTCTGGTCAAATTAAAATAAGTGATGAATAAATAAAATTTAAAAAAATGTTGATGGGGACCAGCAGATGGCATAATGGTTACGTTGTTGGACTCCCACATAATCAACCTGGTTTGAGTCCGATTCCCGGGAGCTTAAACTTCACGCCAGTTGCACATGCATTTGTGCCCAAGATTCCAAGAGAGGAATAGAGGAGAAGGGATTGGCATGACCATCCCTCCTGGGGTTTGATTTCTCGCTTTCTATCTCTGTCTGTCTCTGTCTCTATCTCTTTGGCAAGTGCATGTGCCCTATAGCCAAAAAAAAAAGAAAGAAAGAAAAACTCTCAAAAAAATAAATGTTGACAAATGGATGTTGCATTTATTAAGATCTTCACTCTTATGTTTAATTGCTCTCTTCATGGGTTAGATAACAAAATTTCTTTTAAAATTTAAGACATACTATTAATTTATTTTGAAAATGATTTAGCGCTAAATGAATGATCTGTGTTCCCACTTTTTTTTTCTTTTTTCTGGGAGAGGTTTTTATTTTATTTACTTATTTATTTTTGGGCACATGCACTCGCCAGACAGACAGAGAGAGACAGCGAGAAATCACCCCCCTGGGGGGATGGCCACGCCGCAATCCCTTCTCCTCCATTTTCCTCTTGGGATCTTGGGCACACATGCACACACGCCCGGCATGAGTTTTAAGCCACTGGGTCCAGGACATGAACCGCGGTTGACTACGTGGGAGTCCAGCGACATAGCCATTACGCTAACTGCTGGTCCCCCCTACCCACCGTTTCTTTTTAAAAGCATGCTAAAAATGTTATTCCATTAGGCTTGGTATCACCCTATTGACACTCTCTTAGGAGTTCAAAAATTCGTACAAATATAGTCAAGGGAGTTTCTGATCATGTCAATCCAATAGACACATGCATTTTTTATCCTCAGTTCTTGGGTCTTTAATTCTCCTTTTTTCTCATACATCTGATTTTTTTGTTAGTTCATTAGTTGTCAGAAAGTTTCTTCCTTCCTGGTTCCTTCAATTTAGACCAATTTGGAAATGGAAAAGTGTGTTAACTTTTTAATAAATCTTTAAGATACACATTACTGTATTTTTATTAACTGAGCCAGATGGCTCGCAGCAAATTTTCTCTGACATAAGTAATCACAGAAATCAGTTTGGGACCCAGATCTGGTACGGAAAGTGGCATGTATATTCAGTGGAAAAATGCAATTCCCATAAACACATGGGTATTTTTAGAAGTATGTGTTACTGTTTGGATTTCAGTTTATTTTATTGTTTTAGGCTAAGTACAAACTAAGGACTTTGCTTTTGTTTTTGTTTTTGTTTTTTATGCCCCAGACTCATTCAAGGTCCTTCTTAACAACCCCAAATTACTTTCTTTTTGCAGTTTGAAGGTTGCAAGAAGGCCTTTTCAAGGCTTGAAAATCTCAAGATTCACTTGCGAAGCCACACAGGCGAGAAACCGTATTTGTGCCAGCATCCAGGCTGTCAGAAGGCATTCAGTAACTCCAGCGACCGCGCCAAACATCAGAGGACACATCTGGACACTGTAAGAATGACAGGAGTTTCCAACTTCCAGCCCAAAGCCCCAGCCTGAGGAAGTGCCAGTTTGATAGCGAGAGGGTGAAAGTGTTTGCTTAATGGTCTGCAAGTTACAGGGATGAGCAGTGTTAGAGACCCTGGGGCAGAGCTGGAAGGGGCCCTGTATGACTGTTTCATTTTTCTAGTTTCAGGTTTTCCTAAATATTACCACTTCCTGGGACAACCAGGTTGCTTGGTCACCTTCATGCACAAAGCAAAAAAGCAACTGGGGAGCTGTTCTGTAGTAAACTATAGTACAGAGAAAATTATCACTAGCAATTGGGCAGTAAAATAAGTGTTTGAGTATCAAGACACATCAAAATAGATCACGTATGCTGTTTCTAGAAAAATGAAGAGAGAGAGAGAAAGTATGTGTGTGTGTGTTTCATCTGACTCTTTTTCTTCTCATCAAAGAGCTCCACAGTTGGCATGGTTTTTCATAGTGAATCTGGCCTTTCACTTTAAAAGCCACCTGGAATTTTCACCTTCAAGCGATCTAGAAAGGAACAGCAAATTTCTCCCAAGAGTTCAGTTTCATCATGCTTCCTATGTGTTAACAGCCACATATTCTTTGACATCAACCCTGTGAGAACAATTGATTTTCATTATTATACCTTTAACTCCCTTACACTGCCACGTTTTGCTCAGTTGCAAATGCCTTTTCTAGGACTCTTGTCTCTTATTTTCTCAATTATGTTGATAGCCCTCCTTTGCGTTTCTCAGGTTTCAATGCCATTTTCCTTACATGAGTCCAAGTAGACTGTATGTAATTTCACTTCACTTAACAAAACCATCAGGATAAATGTATTATACACATCACAGATCTTTTATCCCACGTTCTTGCAAATAATGTATTCATGACAGTACTTTTTCAGTGTTAACATTCTGATGCCTATTATTAAACTACATCAGAGTTTGAATTTTGAAAAGATACTGTTATTTCTACACACCTTCTCATACATATTTAAGATTTCTTCTGATGTTATAGTTGACATATTTATTAAATTTTATATTAGTCTCCATTAGTCATATTGCTAGAAGTTATTTTACCTATATGTCACATAACCTTTCTAAACAGAATTATCTCCTAATATACATAAATCTGATGGTTTGTCTAGTACATATTCAAAATATAATTAGAGCAATGTAGGTATAGGATAATCCCTTTTGGTGTTAGCTGAATCAAATTCAATGATTTTTAGGATCAATAGAATTGAATATTACATGAATAAATTTGGTGAACAATAGGGTTTTTTTTTAAAGTAGAAAACCAAAAAAAAGAATAAATTATGTTAAAATGTCCTATTTTGTTGTATCTAAATAGTCTTGGTAGAATCCAATACATTTTCCAATTTGTCATTAAACTTTATCATGGAAGAATGAACATTCATGAGACAAGATTGTCTTAAGAAATTGCTTCTACTCTAGCTAGTTATCTGTAGTTTGAAAGAACTATTGTGAGACTAAGTGTTATGGTTCTACAATACCCTTCTTTGCTTGTAGCTAATTTTAACTAATCAAATGAAGAACATTTTAAAAAATCACTTTTGAATTTAAAAAACACATGTCTCTTTTAAAAACTTCTGAGGAGGGACCAGCAGTTAGCATAATGGCTGTCGCTGGACTCCCATGTAGTCGACTGCGGTTCGAGTCCTGGACCCAGCGGCTTAAACTCACACCAGGCATGTGTGCCCAAGATCCCAAGAGGAGAATGGAGGAGAACTGATTGTGGCGTGGCCATCCCTCCTGGGGGGTGCTTTCTCGCTTTCTGTCTCTCTGTCTCTGTCTGGCGAGCACATGTGCCCTAAGGCAAAAACCTCTGAAAAAAAATAAATAAATAAAAACTTCTGAGGAAAACTACCTAAGAAAATAATTTAATGCAATAGCTTTTAAAACTCAGCTCTTTTGTTTTGTTTTTAGGAAAATATTATTTCTTTATTAAATCTTTTAAAATCATCATTTTTCCTTTAATTTCTAAACTTGCTCCTGTTTAAATTTTCACTAGATTTAACGTATTAGTAATCTCTTTTAAAATAATACAGAAATTAAACACTTGTTTTAAAAGCAAACTGTAGTTGCTGGAAGAATTTATGATTTAAATTTAGGTTCTTACTCCCTTTCACTAAGCAGTCCTTATACTTAAGGTTGTTAGAATTTTGGATAAAGTATCTTTCTTCGACTGAGCAGTTTCTTTTTTTTTCCTCATGGGAAAGTAGTTTTCCCATTTTTGGCTTTATAATTCTATCCTAGAAAGTTTTATTCATTGATTTCTCTATTAGCATCTTAATATCTAAACAAGGGAAGTAATTATACATTATAGATGAAAAATAATGAAATATCTAGGTTGATGAAGCATAGTATGCCATTTCAAGCGTACTCTGAGACAAAGTGGCAACTTCAACAGTACTACTTAGACTATTCCTTGACTTCACTATTTTGGTAAACTGGTCCCAATGAGAGAAGTGAAGGCTAGCTAGGAAGAATGGTACATATTCAAGGTTTCTCCGAGAACTTTTAAATTCAAATACAAAATGACATTATCAACTCAAATCATGGTGACCACTGTAATAAGAGCACATCAATTTATATGACATGTTAATATTCCCAAAGCCTTTTACTTGCAGCATATGCTGTAATGCTCATACTGTGAGCCAATGTGGTCACAGTGTGACTGCCAGGAAAGGCATTGGCTAATTGCTCTCCTAAAGACAGGCCAGGGTAGGGAAGGCTAGTGTTAAAAAGCCACATGAACTCTGAAAAGATCCCGTCTACAGAAAATCTTTGCTTCCCCATTGAAACTCATCAGCAAGTAATGTGAGCCAGTAACTGGATCACTATTTTGTAAAAATTGTGAGATCATGAGGACCTAGTCCATGCAATATTCAGTGTTAGATCTGTTAGACCTTTTAAAAGTTTAGGAAAATGTGTATTATGAAAAAAAGCTATGCATGGAGTTCAAAAAAGTTTTTGCCCTAAAATAAACTTGTACTTTAATTTCATTTTCCGTAAAGGCTTTGATCTCCCCTCATATGTAACACCGTGCCCAACACATTCTGGTGGGTGGTTCAATTCATCATCAGCTGTTGGGTGGTTCAATCCATCAGTCAGTCAGTCAATGAACAAACACATTACACTTAGAATTCAAATTGTGTGTGTCAAGTTAAGTTATATGTTCATGATTTTACCTTGTTATTAAAATAAAAAAAATACCTAAAAAGGGAGAGTTTGAATCATAAATATGGCTTCCAGCAGGGCAAATAATAGAATACACATGTACATTAGGCCACAAAATTCACATGCCAATGGAGCAAATGCAAATGCACATACACGTGTGTGTGTGTCTGTGTGTGTGTGTGTGTGTGTGTGTGTGTGTGTGTGTGTGTTTAGTCAATTACATAAGAGGTTTCTAGAGCAAAAGTCCTCTTTTACAGACAGGGTTTCACTTCTCCTCTTTACATTTTTATCATTTATGTACCACTCTGATATCTCATGTGATGAGGTGCTAAGTAGATCCTTGACTGCTAATATGTCTTATTAATACATTTAATCCTGTGATTTTATTTCCCCCCCCTCCAGTTCTTATAATAAGCAGAAGGTTTTGATTTATCTTGCAACTGAAGAGTCATAGTCTCAAACCCTTGATACAAATGTTGTCATTTAAGTAGGTGTCAGTGCTGAAATTTGAATAGGTGTGAGGTGTTCTCACTCATTCATTCATTTGTTCCTATTATGTACCAAGCCCCAGGGATACAAAAATAAAACAATCCTAGACTCAGCATTAGGCTTCTCACCTCATATCTCCCAGGACCATGGGGGAATTGGATTAACCAAAAATGTGTCTCCTTACTGCATTCAACCAAGGCCTTATTCACATAACTCTGGTTAGCACCAAGACTCCTCTGCAACTAATAATATTAATGTTTCTCTTGCTGATTTTTCATGTATCTGTTTGAAATCTACTGTCTCTTGCCCACTTTATGCTAATTTTCCCTTCTTGATTCTCTCCCTCTCTCTTTCTAAATCAGGTTACTTCCGAAATATACCCAGTCTTTTCTGGACTTTTCTACAGCTTCTTTACCTGACCCTTAAAGAATATGTATTTACTAATTTCTGACAATACCAAAGATTGTTCTCAGGGAAACGTAACTGTAAGTATGACGGGAGATACTTACTAATTTCCACATTAAAAAATGCCACAAGAGATCTCATGGTCAGAGTGTATTTGAAGGTAATCTCTTAAAAATCATCAAGGATAGGCTGTCTCTTTGTTTCTTGAAAGTTTACACTTCCCATTACCAGGAGGTAAAGTTACTGGACTTTCTAATTAAAATGCATGAGTATTATCCAGCATTTTACACTAGTCAGCTCTGAAATCAATCGTCTTTGAGTAAAACCTTCCCCAGTTACCTTATGATTTAACCACAGCTGTTTCTTTCTTTCTTTCTTATTTAGAAACCTTATGCTTGTCAAATTCCAGGATGTACCAAACGCTACACAGACCCAAGTTCCTTAAGAAAGCATGTGAAGGCACATTCTTCCAAAGATCAACAAGCAAGGAAAAAGGTAATTTTACAAGAGAAGTTTCTAGCCAGGAAAAGCACACTTAAATTACTCTTGCAGTACTTGGAGATTCTGCAGGGTATTGAAAATTCTTTTATTTCTCAAGGTATAACATGCTGTAGCCTGTTTAAGGAGGGAAGTCTTCCATGAAGTAATAGCAAGGTTATGGTTTTCATAGCTGATATAGCCAGATAAGACTTTCTGGGGAAGGCTTATAGAAGAGAAGGTGATGTGACGGTTAAGGCACTGGATACTCCTACATGGCCAACTAAGGTTCAAGTCTCAGACCTGGTGGTTTGCTTTCTCACTTTCCCCTCTCTCTTTCTCTGTCTCTCTCTGATCAAGTTAAAATAAATGAATGAATAAGTAAAATTAAATAAGATAATTCTTTTAAAAAAAGAGAGAGAAATCTTATAAGTCACCTAAACCAGAAAATAACAAAAGGCTTTAATGGAAATAAGCCCAGAAAGCTAAAGAAAATTGAATTAAGAAAAACAACAATAACAACAAAATACTTTTCTAGAGAGAATGCTTACTAAGGTTCAAGTCTCAGACCTGGTGGTTTGCTTTCTCACTTTCCCCTCTCTCTTTCTCTGTCTCTCTCTGATCAAGTTAAAATAAATGAATGAATAAGTAAAATTAAATAAGATAATTCTTTTAAAAAAAGAGAGAGAAATCTTATAAGTCACCTAAACCAGAAAATAACAAAAGGCTTTAATGGAAATAAGCCCAGAAAGCTAAAGAAAATTGAATTAAGAAAAACAACAATAACAACAAAATACTTTTCTAGAGAGAATGCTTTTTCATAAAATACTAATCGGCTAAAATCATTTTAGCCTTAATGAAGAAGGCTAGTGAATCTCTAGGATGAGTATGGAGCATTCCTAATATTAAGCTTAGAGAAAAGGCTGATTTTTTTTTATACAAACTGTTTATGAAAATCTGAAGAAGAAATTGAATCTAAAAGTACTTTGACATCACTGAGGGATTAATGCATTTTTAAAAATTAATAACAATACAATATTTCAGATTTGAAGAAATGTCAAAGACCCTCCAGCAGGTGACTTGTACTCCTAAATGCCTAAGACCACCAGCAGGTGGTTGTCCAATCTGTACTCCCACACCTTTAGATACAGGGAGTTTTCTATTTGCCAAAGCATTTCCTAATAAACTGTCTTAAAATTTTGGATCGAGTATCTTCTGTCCCTGGTAGAAAACATGTTGAGCTCACCTTGGCTTTTAGAGTGTTTTATTTGTATTTTGAAATGGGTACCTGGTTCACTTAAGGGCCCTTCATAATAAATTTTAAGGCAGTTTAAGATTCAGCGTATTTAAGTAATTGAACCCCATGGCAAGGGTTTTCAGGTCACCATGACTCGTAGTTAAAAATCTTGCATTCTTTTATGGTTTATAGGGATTTAATGTTTTCATGTTGAAAAATGCTCTGTAGTGCATTTGTTACTTGCATTTTTTTCTTCCTTGAGAGGTGTTAATGCAATGCCAACCAAGGGCTCATATATGGAAGGAATTTAACCTTTTGTCTGGGAGTTAGAAAAATGCTCTGTTAGAGAGTTTTGATATTCTTAATTACATACAAACCCACTCTTACAAGTCAATGTTAAATCTCTTTCATTGGAATTCCAGAAAATTGGGATCTGTGATCACCTGGTGTGGACTGGATAAATTCGTATAGTTTAGAAAAGCGAATGAATTGCTAAATGAATTGATACTGTGGAGGGATGCTCAGTCTTAACACACCATTGTTGGATACTATAAATACTTTTGGCAGGACCATTGTCTATTGGCATTTGTTATTATCCATGTACATCTTATACATTCAAAATAAAAAATTGTATCTGTAAAAATAAAAGAAAGAAAACAACTCTCCTAGATGAAAGGTTTCTTTCCCCTAAGTCAGACTACTCACTGCCTCTAAGTTGTCCTACATGTATGAGGTTCCCTCATAACAGAAAATGTGTCATAAGTTTGGAGAGTTCTTTTGAGAGTCACAGTTGTCAGGGACATGAACAAATATAAGTCCCCTATCTAGACAAAGAAGCAACAATATGATGTTCAGTTTAACCTGAAAGCCAGGTAGACAGGTATAGAAATAACATTTTTAAGAATTGCTAATGACTGCTATTGTTCAAACCTGGTGTGCTTTCATTTCTTAATGAAGAGATTCGAATAGTTTTGATGATGTGAAAGGTGCTTGAAGCACTAACTGAAAAAAAGAAAAACAGACTTTGAGACTACTAAATATAGTTTTATTGATAATTTGCAGGCAATCTAGATAATAAGGGTGCACTTAGGAGTAGTATTATGATCTCATGTCAAATATGGCAATGTTCTCTTAATTTTGTCTTATGTAAAATGATATTGATATTCACGCTTGTTTCCTGCACATGGTCTGCTTGGGTTTGGTTGACTTTCATTGCCCAACCTTTAAGTGACAAATTTAAGGTATTTCCTTTCCAAATTTTAATCTGCCATTTTATCTGAAGATTTGAAACAATCCTTTATGAATCTACAATAAATTAATTTGTGGAAAGCAAATGATGAAGTTTCTCCATCCAAAAAAATGAGGAAGTGTCACTCCCAGAAACAGTTGCTAATAAAACTGAGATCAATCAGTCCACACTCCAGATCTTGTGCTGATATACCAGTGTGCAGTGTTTACATGGCACAATGTCGTTACTAGACCTTGGAGAGATTCTAATTGCTCACTCACATCAAGACTTGGTATTTGAAATATTTCCTGGCAGCAATAATAAAAAAAAAAGAAAGAAACAATAAACCTTTTAAGGCAGAATTAAGATTATTTACGACTTTAATTAAAAATTGAAAACTGGCATCATTTCAAAAAAGCCTTTACAAAAATGTGAATTCATCAAAAATAACCATAAAAATTCCAAGGTGATAAAGGCACGGTAGAGTAATGGTCCCAGCCCTAGGGAACTGTTTTGTTGAAAAGAATAAAACCCTTTTCTGTCACACCCTGTTAGTCATGGACTCGTTTAATACACCCTGCCTGCCTGCCTGCCTCTAATCCTCTTTTTAACCTCCCCCTAGACACTAAATGACATTATTTTGGTCTTAACGTTGCCAGCTTTATGAGGCCCTACTCTGAAATCAGGGCCATTGACAAGGCACCCATAGCAATAAGGTAAATATATATCAGGAGGGGCAGAGATCTCATAAGTGATGCCTTGGCCTTGAGCATGTGACCCTTCCTCACACCGGTTGACTCTTACTGAAAACCAAGAAGCACCTGGAATCTCAGCTAAATATTATTCAAGCTATGAAAAGAAAGAGGAGTAAAGAGAAAAAATAAGAAAACTTTCTGCAAAGGAATGGGGATCATTCGGCTCATCGTCTGCAGAGAGAAACTTTTTGCTTTGCGTAATTCGTGCACACCCACACACCCCATCAGCTGATGTACAGATTTCTTCCATTGAATGTGCTTTGCAGATTGTGAGTCCATTAAATCGAGGGCTACGCAGATAAATGAATAGCAAAATACTCAAGTCACCAGCTGTGGTCTCCACTGAGAATAGAATTTGGCCTATAGAGCAAAGGGCAGACTCTGTCCTTCAATTATGTCTGATAATGAGTGGGTGAAATAAGAGAAAACCAAGGCACTAAGCCACTTGAAATTTTCCTCAAGGCTATGGGCTTTATCAGAATTTTTCATTTTCACCTTGGAAGTACCATAAGCTGGGGGTATCTTTCAACTCTAGCTCGTTATCAAAATGGACTTTTTAGAAAGCGAATGCAAAGAATGCCTGGCCAAGAGTTGAGGTGACATGAATCTTTCATCCATTTCACACTTTCACAGAGATTCCAGACTTTGGGCATGATTTGTTTCATGTTTGTTCAACATTGACCTTTGATCCACCCTGGTTGAGGACTTTCTCTTTTGTGACCTCAACCCAGGCTAGTATAAACCAAGCATAGCATTTGAAATGTGTGTAAATGCCATATGTATTTATATGAATAGTTCCTACTTAGAGAATAGCTCTGTATTGCTTTCTGGATAAGTTAGAGCAACTTATTTAGTGAAGCTCTTTCTGTTGAACTGACAGCTCTTAGGAATCTGTTCAGAGCTACCTTCTATGCCCCCAATATATTCAAAACTATAAACAATTTCATTAAGTCCCACATAAGCTCACCTGCTTTCTGAAGGTATAGACTTTTGAAAAGCCATGAAAAAATATATGTGGCTCCTCTACGATGGAGCATGTTTTCAAAGTACAAAAACAGCTCACTGTTTTAATCAGTTGTTTTTTGTCATGGTCCAGGTAGCAGATGGCATGCACAAGTAGGATATGCAACCAGAGATCTCTCCAATTTTACAGTCCCTTTTTTACTTTTTCTCTCCTTGTTTCTGCTGAGAAATAAATTTAAAATCATGTCTACCATTAATGATATATTAATAATAGGTATAGGCATATTCCCTCAAGGTGAATGAGGCTACCATTTCCTCACTTATTTAAGAAACTGTACTGGAATGCAAGGGAATGACGCTGTTGAGGATTGATGTTCAGACAGCACTTGTTCCTTTTTACTGGGCCAGAGACTTTTGCACTTTCACAATTGTGGATGACAAATGATGGAGTCACCTACCTCAATAGTCTGATGCCTCGATTGAGAGCATTTCAAAAAAGGCTCTGGGAGTTGTTTTTGTAAAACAAGTATTTTTGGTCAAAAAGTTATGCTAATTAATAATTAGATTTAAATGAAATAACAGGCAATTTTACATTTAACCCTATGTCAATAGCATTGATGTGGTCTTAAAATGAGTTTTCTGGAGGCTTTGATTTTAACTAGGCCCAATATGATGCCTGCTATGCTTTTGAGAGCATTTTGATGCTATATGGTGATAGAAGCTATTTAAAAAGTGTTGAGAATCTGCATTTGCAGGAGTTAGGAGAGGTTTCAAGGAGAGTGACTAGCTAGTGAGAATAAACTTGTATTCCCTTCCTGAGTGACCAGGAAAGCTGTCATCAGCATTGTAAGTGCAGGAAAATATCTTCCATCTTTGGGATGATAGCACAGGGTTTTACTTAGCACTTCAAGTAGTTTCCTAAGGTGTGTTCTTTATGTGGTAATATTCTGTGTCCACAGAATGTTATTGTTATATTTCTTTTAAACATTTTTTGTTATTGGGGTCATCAGGTGGCATGGTGGTTAAAGCACTGGACTCCCACATGGCCAACTGTAGTTCAAGTCTTGAATCCAGTGACTTGAAACTCATTCTGGGCATGTGAGCATGTATGCCCAAAATCCTGAGAGGAAACTGGAGGACAAGGGATTGCAACGTGGCCATTCCGGTGGGAGGGGGTGATTTCTCACTTTCCTGCTCTTTGTCTCTCTCCAGCGAGCACATGTGCCCTATGGCAAAAACCTAAATATACATATATATTATTAAAAATATGTATATTATAGTTGTTATCATATAAGTTTAGGAAATGCTGAATTAAATACCAATGATTTCCTTCTTGCAAGGATTTTTAGTGTCTTGGACATACATCAGTATTCCAGAGGAAAGATAATTTTAAGCATTGCTCAAAATTATTTGATCAAGAAAATGATCTTTTTCCCCTTATTTGAGAAGTACAATCTCAAAGAATTTCATCTATTCTATTTAATGAATATTTATTAAGCATTTGCTGTCTGCCAAGTACTGGATTAGACTTACAGACACAAGCATGTATAAGACAGACATCTTTTCTGTTCTCATATAACCACACTTTCTTGATGAAATCCACCAACAATTAAAAAAAAAAGATAAACAGGAAATAAATAATATTAAATGCAAGCCAGAACACAATGAGGGAACCGAAACGGACATTAACAGAGCAGGCATAGCTGTGGAGGTGAGATGGTCAGGAAAGGCATGATGGCACAGGGTCTTACTTAGCTCTAAAGAGCTCAGCAGCAGTTTTGTTTGTTTTGTTTTTAAATTTTTGCTATAGAACACATGTGCTTGCTAGAGACAGAGAGACAGAGACAGAGACAGAGAGAACGCATCCTCCAGGGGAGATGACCATACTGCAGTCCCTTTTTCTCCATTCTCCTCTTGGGAATTTGGGCATGAATGAATATGCATTCAGCATGTTTTCAAGCCACTGGGTCTGGGACTCAAACTGCAGTAGGTGATGTGGGATCCAGCCATCTTAACCATCACGCCACTGGTGGACCCTGCTCAGCACTACTTTTTTTTTTTAAGCAAGAACACATTCAAATGACCACTTTAGAAATGAGAAAAATGTATTGCCTACAAAATTTTAAAAAGGATTGCATCATCAAAGTACTGTACCTCCCTGGTTGAGCTTCTTTTAAAAGAACGTGATGCTACTAAGACCGCAGACACAGACATCAGGGTCATCTCAGCTGTTAGAATTGCATTTTTCTGCAACCTGCACTTAATCGAGGTAGCACTAGAGGGTCTCAGTGCTAGACAGTGAAAAACATAGCTGACATCTCCCTCCGCTGCCTAAGAAAATATTGGATTGTCAGAAAAGTTGTGACATATTTTTTCTGTTTTTCTATGCAAAAAATGCATCACAACATTCCTTAAAAAACCAGAAGTTCGCCTGCTAAGCACTCATGGTAATCAGTACAGGTGAGACCTATGTCAGAGCTGAGAATTTAGAAACAAGATCTGATCCTGACCACTTGATGATTTCATGTTAACAAGAGACACACAGAAACATGTTGTCCATTCAGTAGCGCAAATGCTATGATAGAGTCGCGCAGAAAAGGTTTCTAGAACATGTTACATGAGGTATACTTTGCAAATGATAGAGATTGTTAAAGTGTGAGGTTTTATTGTTTAAAAGCCATACGAAGATCAATGGATTTTTATATTGTTCTTGACAACATTATAATACTTTGCTATAATAGCAAAGTAGTTTCATTTCTATTACCCCTAAAAATTCTTTTTTTATTTTAAATTTATTTATTTACAGTCATTTGCTGTACATCATTACAGTATACAAAATAGATTTTCCATCCAGAGTACACTGTGTATTGGCTCAACCAAGGATATTACCTTACATGTTATCGTCAACAAGTAATTTTCCATTCCTTGTTTCCTATGTATTTTGCTCCTCACCCCCCACCTTGATTATCTATCTCTTAACCCCCTGCCATTTCCTACGCTCCTGTCCTCCTCCTACACTGTTTCTGGTACCTACAGTTGCTTTCCATGCCTTTTTTTTTCTTTCACATTTTATTGATTCACTAAAGATCTTAATTAATCTAAATACTTTTAATAGCAAGTGAAGCTGATATATATGTATCTATGAACACATGTCTGACTAGGCATAAACCTTACTGAGTAGAATGAACATACTATAAAGTAGCACCTAGCCAGGGCTATGTAGCTTACTGCAGTCATTAAATAGGTATTTTTAATGCATTTTTTTAACTTCAAGAAAAACAGTTTCAGTTTTATAAGATCAAGTCATGTGGTTTTCATTTCTTGCTTTAAATAAACATTTTTCTCTCTTTACTTTTTAAATTGTTTTTGTCTTTTTTTTCCTCTTTTTTCCCCTTTGTTTTCTTTTCCTTTTTCTTTTACCTTTCTCAGTTTTCTGCTTAGCCTCTGCACACTGAGTTTCTAGACATGTCTAGGTACACAGTAGCCAAATATCTGAATACTACAGGGTCAGAGTAATCCTCAATTTACATGGAATCTGCTGCACAAAAAGAGAAAAATGGTACTACTTAGCGATTACAGATCACCTCCTCCTACAAGACTCTGAATACTCAGATTTAACTCCAAAAACTAGGAAAAAATGTACAATCTATCAGATGACCAGAAACCACCACAAAGGCAGAAGAAATATGAGAAGCCAAGAAAATATCTCTCCCCTAAGGAAAAAGAATAACTCATCATCCTCCACAGACAATACAAAGGGACTGATGGAAATATCAAGTAAAGAATTTAAAATATTCATAGTGACAAAGTTAACTGAGTTGCAAGAGAAGAGAGACAACAAACTCCAGAAGATGCAGAAGAAAAGAGACAACAAGAGGTGCGGAGGTTCTCACATGATCTGAGAGGAAGCACACACCATAAAAAGAATCAAACAGAATTGTTAGAGATGAAGGCTGAAATACAGAAAATTAAAACCTCCCTTAAAAGCGTTAAAAGCAGATTAAATCATGCAGAAGATCAAATCTCAGATGTAGAAGATAGAACCTCTGACCTAGAAAAATTCACCAAAAAGGCTGAGAAAATAACCCCCCAAAATGAGAATAATATACAAGTAACACTAGACACCATTAAGCACCCAAACATCCAGTTGATCATTATCCCAGAAGGTGAAGAAACTGATAAAGACATTGATAATCTATTCCATGAAATACTGGAAGAAAACTTTCCAAACTTGGTGAGGCATTCAAATATAAAGACCCAAGAAGTACAAAGGACCCCACATAGAATCAAGCCAAGAAGATCTTCTGTGAAGCATATCATAGTCAGATTGACCAAAACCACAGACAGAGACAAGATACTAAAATTGGCAAGAGATAAACATCGAATTACTTTAAAAGGATATCCCACCAGGCTAACAGCAGACCTCTCATCGGAAACAATACAAGCAAGGAAAGAATGGGAAAATATATTCGAAGTGTTAAGTGAAAAATGATTTCAGATTAGCTCTCCAAGAAGTGCTGAAGGGTGTGCTATACCAAGAAGACTAAAGTCTGACATACAGAAATAAGAGTACAAAAAAAAAAAAAAAAACAACCAAGAAAATGGCCAACCTAATGGTAGGGACAAGTCCAGAGTTGAATATTAACTTCCAGAATTTAAACGGAAAGATCAGACCACAGTAACACTGCATATTCAATAGAAGAGAGATTAATTACATGAGACTTAACTGGTGAAATAGAGTTTTATGACTTCTGACTAAAACTTTACTGATTTTCTTATATTCTTTGTTTTCCAGATTTAAGGATTATTCATTTGTCTTGAATTGTTGATAAGTTCATCTACTGGCTATTTGAATGAATCCTAACCTTTTTCCTGGCTTTCAGTCTTAAGCAAATTTCTCTTATTATTTTTTTATTTTGATCTTTTTAAATTAAAACTGTTTTTCCCCTAAAAATCTTAATTGGAACAAAAAAAAATGGTTGCCTGGCACAGTCTGGCCAACTGTGTAAAGAATGAAGAGCCTCTGACAGGTACTTTTATGAACATTTCAGGCTGTACAGTGCCTAGCACAGCTACCTTATAGAAATAGTTCCTAGATAATTGCTTTTGTGATTGATTGACTAACAGAAGCCTTCTAAGCTTCTCATTCCCTTTTTCTTATTAAATTGTGTGCATTCTTGATGAAAATGATGTTGGAGTAAAAGCATTTAGCTTAGACTTTTCTGCCTATAAAGAGTGTCCTAAGATATCATGACACAATGCACCATTGCCCTTCTTAAGCATCCAATCTTCATCTCCACTTCCCAAGTATTTGCCTCCATTGTGCAATTATGCTCCCTCTGTAGTTCTCTTTTGTCTTCACTTTTCAACTTCAGTTGAACTTCATCTTTGATATCCATGGACAATATTTTCCCATTTGTTGGTATCTTGGCTCTCTGAACTGTAAAGGTTATTTTCAGGGTGACTTCACACAAGAGCGCAGATAAACCCAATCCATAAAATGTTTCACAGTGGAGACTGAGCTGGTGGCCGTGTCTTAGAGTAGTGTTTGGATTGGATGTCAGGAGGTATGGGCTTCTTTTAAGCAGTGCCATGAATCGCTTTGTGACTTAGCTTAAGTTACATTTCCCTGGTTTTTCCATTTCCCCATCTTCGCAGCTAGCTTGAAAGACTTACACTGGATCCCAGAGGTGAAAGGAGAGCTATTTCAGTAGAGAGCATTGTTCTACCACTTAACCTGCAAATCACAGTAGTCTATTACGACTGACAATAAGCCAGTAGTGGCCTTGGAAATATTCTCCTCCCTGAGAACTGAGTATTCTTGTAGGGGGAGCCATCTTTTGCTGATTACTATAACCAGTCTTTCTAGGTCATATAGATGCTCAGATGAGAGTAAAATAAAAATCTAGAAAAAGGATAGGGAGCTGAGAGCCAAACCAAAGGGAATTAAAATAAAATTTGAATCTATGATGTTTGATTTTATTCAGGAGTTATTATCTTTTATCTTGTATAAAAAGACCACGGTGAGTGGTGAGGTACATGAATAAATGGGTTTTTAGGAAGCTTATGAATTCTAGAAGCAGTATGCAGAATGCATTTTCTTGGGGAAATGTTCCATGTATGTCATTGACATGCCAACATTAATACCCTCTGAGCTGAAAAAAATGCAAGACGATTTGTGACTATTTCATCTGTCTTGAGTTACAATATCCCATTAAAAACTTTGTCCAATGGGGCCAGCAGGTGAGAGTGGTTGAGGTGCTAGACTACCACTGGCTGACCACAGTTCGAGCCCCAGACTGGGCAACTTGCGAATCACATGCTGAGTATGTGTGTGAGTGCCCAAAACCCCAAGAGGAGAATAGAAAAGAAGGGATTTTGGCATGGCTGTCCCCCCAGGGGTGGTTTCTCACTTTCTTTCTCTCTCTGGTGAGCACCCATGTCCTATAGCAAAAACCTTATAAAAACGAAAAGAAAACTGCCCAACTAAAAGGATTCTGTTTCTCATACCCTGGAAGATTGACTCCTGCTGGTACAGAATTTCAGATTATTCAGCTTACATTTACCTGACATTTACTGTGTGTCCGATAGTTTTGCTAAATGCTGAGGTACACAGAAATGATGAGATATTGCTTTTTTTTCCTTGAGACCATCAGAGATGTTAAATCTGGATGTCGACAGTGGTGGATTGATTATATAGATGGGAAATTGAAGAGTAGAATGGAGATAGATGAGAAGCAATTGCACCAGTTAAGACTATGTGCCCTCTTACACTATTTAATATTTAATAGAGGTTTAGACATAAGCAGTGGCTATTGGATGAAAATGAGGGAACAAGAAGTAGTGATGGAATAGATGCCAGAGGTGAAGGGATGGGAAGAATAAAGATAGAACTTGAGTTCCTAGTTTTGAGATTGGTTGGACAGAAGTTGAAATTGCAGTCCATATGCAGAATTTCTTCTTTCTTGGCAAAATCTTAGTTTTGTTCTTAAGGCCTTTCAATGGATCCCATCAGGCCATATTGTCAAAGATAATCTCTTTTCCTTGGAAGTCAACCACTTATATATAATAATCACATCTTAAAAATACCTGCACACCAATAATAGATTAGTATTTTCTTGAATAATGGTACTGTGGGCTAAGTGAACATAAGAGACTACCACAGTCACACTAAAACCCATTATGTTAAATTTTAACTGAGTACTTTATTTGAAGGTAACACAAGAAAATGGGACATGGTGACCTCAGAATGTTCTTTATCTTAGTGTAAGTCTATTATTCACTAGGAAAACAGAATAAAATTAATTATTTGATTATCTGAATACTTTAAGTGTTCAGAGCAAATACGTTCTTGACAATTTAAAGACTCTAAGCTGTGAAAATGAGAGAGAATTATACTTTAGTGGATAAATGGATGCTTTGTTGTTTTGACTTACATTTTGCATTATATGTCAGAATTTATACAATTATATAAGTTATCATACTATGTTAACTTTTAAATCAGTCATGTTTGTCATAACTTTATATCATATTATTATTAATACAGTGTGTTTGTATCACATTAAATGAGATAACATTCAGCATGCTGTCTGACATGTTCTACATGTTTATAAAAGGTCAGCTATTACTACTAGAATTACATATTGTCTATGAAAGGTTTTTAAGAGAGGAAACAATTGTTGAAATTTTAGTAAGGTGAGGTTTTCTACCCTGGACTTTTTCAGTAATTAATTTCCTCTTCAAAGACATTTTAGCTTTTTAAAATTAATTAACAAAAACTGAGATTATGATATAATTGTAAATTGACTGTGTATCCACTTTGTTGTTTCCTCACACAAGAAACCCATTTGTGTTTTAAAAACTAGCCAGTCTGACCATGCTAATGCCTATTTGTATCCAGAAATCCATACATCTTTGGACTAAAAGCCCTACCATTTGTCAATCCTTCCATAGAGATTGTTATAACTTGCTGTTATTTATTTATTATTGTAATCATTTCCTATTTTATTTCCTTTTGTGTGAGTTACCTGCTTATTTCTTTTGACTCATGAACCTGAATCCATATCCCTACTTCACCAATTTTAATAATACCACCTTAGATGAGTTACTTAATCTCCCTGAACTTTGGGCCCTCATTTGTGAAGTTAGGATAATAACAGCAATCCTGTAGGATCGTCGTAGCGATTGACGAGAAGAGCACATGCATAGTGCTTGTTGCAACCCTGCATATAGATAGAGCTCAGTCATTGAAGGAGGTGGCTGTGGCCTCATGGGCAGTGGTGGTAGTGGTGGTGGTAGAAGTAATAGTGGTTATCATAAAGTGTTACAACACACAGGAAAATGACTTGTCCATTTGGGGCTATCTCTGCCTAAAAAACTGGCTTTTTTCAGTGGTGTAAGAGGGGAAAGTCAGATAATAGTAAGGATTTTCTTAGGGGAGGACAGTTCTTCTCTTTCCCCAGCTGGCTTGGTTGGATTCTTGCTTGAAGAGTTAGGGAAACTTGACTAGTAGATCTTTCAGCCTTCTCCAGGCTCTACTTGAATTGTTGCTCGTAGTGTAGAATCCAGTCCCTGATCCAGACACTGTGATTGTAATCATGGTAATAGTGATAATGAAGGGTCTTCTTTCACTTCCATGTAATGCTTTAACATTTCAGAGCCACTTTGTATACATTACCTTATTTTGTTCTTTTGACCTTTAGATTAAGGGTAAAATTTTAAATTACTACTTCAAGTTTCTCTAGTTTGTTCCTACAGAATGAGAAAGTTTAGAAGTGAGAGAGGAACCAAGTATGATGCCAAAAGGTGGTATACTGTTTTCCTACATGCCAAAAGACCTGCAGAATATGTGCTAGACTTTATTTTTTAATTGTTTAATTTTTTTGGAGAGGTTTTACTATAGGGCGCGTGCACTCCCCAGAAAGACAGAGACAGAGAGACAGAAAGTGAGAAATCACCCCCCAGGGGAAATGCCCATGCCACAATCCCTTCTCCTCCAGTCTCCTCTCAGGATCTTGGGTACGCACACACACGTGCCCGGCATGAGTTTAAGCCTCCGGGTCCGGGACTCAAACCGTGGTTGACTACATGGGAGTCCAGCGACATAACCATTATGCCAACTGCTGGTCCCACAAAATGTTTGGGGAAAAGATTATTATTCCATTCAGTAATCAAGAAATCCAGAGCCTTCTTTATAAATTCTTTCAAAGTGTCATGTGACATCTTAAATGCTTACTGTTTCTCCTATTAATTGAGTAGGGACTAACTCGAGATAACTCTTAGAGGGCTATAGATATTAGCTGCCTCAGTAAGTCACTTTTTTTTTTTTTTTTTTTTTTTTTTTTTTTTATGTTTTTGCCATAGGGCACATGTGCTCTTCAGAGAAAGTGGAGAAATGAGAAATCACTTCCCCCCAGCCAGGGGATGGCCACACCATAATCCCTTCTCTTCCATTCTCCTCCTGGGATTTTGGGCATGCACACATATGCGCCTGACATGTCTTTCAAGCCACCAGCTCCAAGACTCAAACCATGGTTAGCCATGTAAGAGTCTAGTACCTTAACCACATGCCAACTGCTGGCCCCAGTAAGACTTTCCTTTTAACTAGAATAAAAGGATGTTTTTCCACTGTACCAGCATATTGCATAATGGTTATGTCAACTGGACTCCCACACGGCCAACTGAAAGGACCCTGAGACTTGAAATTCATTCTGGAGGCGTGTGTGTGTGTGCCCAAAATTCTTAGAGGAGAGTGGAGGAGAAGGGATTGTAGCGTGGCTATCCCCCATGGGGGAGGGTGGGGAGTAGGAGTGATTTCTTTCTTTCTGTCTCTCCAGTAAGTGCACATGCCCTATAGCAAAAATCTCTCTTAAAATAATTTAAAAGATGTTTTTTCCCAAGTGGCTTTTAAGATGAGTACTTGCTGTGTTGTCACTAAACAGAACCAGCTGAAGGCTCAGCTAGGGTAGAACTGAAGTCCATCGATGTTACCAGGGTCTTTAAATGTCTCTTCATCCACCCTGCAGCTTAGTAGGGGAATCATATTTAGAAAATCCAAAAATAGATTGACAAAGCCTCTCTATGCAATCTTATATTTTCTGACTTTTAAGACAGTCTTTGTTGTCATAATTTAGTAAGTCTAACATGTCCACATATTAACCATAAGATGGAGTAAAAATAAGTATCTTCCTGAAACACCTCCACATGGACTCCAGGTCTGTCTTCCAAGGGTGATTCTTATCCACAGTAACCTTGATGATGTTTGTGAAAGTTCAGCATTACTATTCCGAGTTACCCACAATGTTTATTTATCGTCCAAATACTAGATTTTTTTTCTTTTTTAGCATACGGATTGCATTTCTGTCTTGCTCTCCATTTCATTTATGTTATGGAATACAGTTCCAGCAAAGGTCACACGAGACCTGCAATGTCATTTATTTGCTATTGAGGCAAGTTCTGAGGTTGAAAATGTTGGCAAGGGAACTGATACGAAAGGCACTTTTATGTCCTGCTAAGATGTTAAACATAGATGGTGGTCTAATGTATGATTTAAAAAGATAATTATGGTGGTAATATGAGGAATGAATTAGGGATTTAGGGTGAAAAGAGACAAGGCAATTAGTTAGGCCGGCATATTTCCACTAATCAACACTCTTTAGATACAGTGGCTTATCCAACTATTACTACACCCAGCTGTGCTATCATCACTTCTAGGTTTCTCGGTCTTTTCCCAAATGCTATCATGAGCAACTGTGTTAAATATCATGTTGAATTCTAGCTCATTATGTGTGTGACAGTCCCTTAATGATAGAGATAAAAAGGAAACAAGGATTTTCTAGTGGTTTTCAATAACCCCATGCTTGTTCCTACTGATTTCCTTTTCTACTGTTCACCAACCTATGATTCTTTCTAGACTCGTTCCAAGAATAAGGTGTAAACTTTCTGGTCATCAATTATATGTTCAACCTTTATCCTTTTTTTTTTAGTCATATTGAAATTTAGAATATAGACATCCCTCTCTCCATTTTCTGACCTTAACTCTTTGTACTTTCTCAAACACAGTTTTATATAATCACACTTAATTTTTTTTTTTTGGTAGCAGATTTTGTTTAGACTTAGAACCTTGAATTTCCTGACTAGGAGGCTCTCTTGCTATCTTCAGCCTCCTATACTGGGCTTTATTTACTCTCTTCTCCCATCCTACCCAGCAATTATTTTTCTCACATTTCCTCTTCAGCACACTTCCCTGTAGAAAAAAATACAAGTCAGGTAGCAGTAGAATTGTTATATATCATATCATCTTGTTATAAAATTGTACAAGTGGAGTATATATTTTTAAAAAGTGAGATATAATGTATACTTTCATTAAACCTAATTGCTATTGATTTTAAGACATGACCTGATTTCAGAGATGTTACATTGTCTTAATGAATCACAATGGCTAAACATTGATGCATATCTTCCCATACATTTTCTCTATCATAAATAAATATATATAACCTTTTAGGATTGTGGCATGGCTATCCCCCCTGGGGGGGGGGTGGTTTCTCGCTATTTGTCTCTATATCTCTCCATCGAGCACACGTGCCCTATAGCAAAAATCTCTCTCTTTAAAAACTAATATATAGGGAATCAGCAGTTGGTGTAATGGCTATGTCGCTGGACTCCCACGTAGTCGACCGCGGTTCGCGTCCTGGACCTGGTGGCTTAAAACTCACGCCAGGCATGTGTGCATATGTGCCCAAGATCCCGAGAGGAGAATGGAGGAGAAGGGATTGTGGCATGACCATCCCCCGGGGTGATTTCTCGCTTTCTGTCTCTATGTCTCTCTCTGTCGGTTAGGCGAGCGCACGCGCCCTATAGCGAAAATCTCTCCAAAAAAAAAAAAAAAAAACCTAATATATATATATCCCTCTGTTCTACTAAATAGTATTTAGTGACTATATTGCTTTGTCACTAACTACATTTTTAATGGCTACATTTTTAGTATATGCTGTATTTTATTTAACTAATCTTCTATTTTTAGGCATGTAGGTTGCTTTAAGGTTTTTACTATTATGAACAATTATATAGTGCACATACTGGTACATAGATCTTAGTGTATATCTTAAAGTGCTTAGAATAAATTCTTAAGAACATAATTGTGAATTGACTTCCTAAAAATTAGTAATGATTTACTAAAATTCCTATTAAGGCTATATAAAACCAGATTTTTCTTTATTTTTCCAGTGCGAAGTGAATGGGTGAGTGTATGTGTATGTGTGTGTGTATCTGTGAAAGAGAGAGGGCAAGAGAGAGATGATAGTGGACAGATGAATCATTGATGTGATAAACGTTTTTTAGATTGATGGTATAGTTGATTATTTCTTCAACATTGTACTTCAGTTTTATTAATTGTCTGTGATTTTTTTTCCCTCACATTTCTATGGAGAATTTTTATATTCATTTAAAGTAACTCTTTTTATATAACAGATATTAACCAGTTTATTTTCATACATAATACAAACATGTTTAGTAGTTGGACATTTTTGAAACGATTTGCTGTGTAGATTTTTTACTGATAAAATTTTCTATAGGTATGTTTTTACAAACTCAGATTTTTATATTTCTTCCTCTTCTTTTCTTTTGATGTCACTCTTACAAAAGGCAATCCATTGTTTCACCATTTTGACTCTATAGCTTCCTCCATTGTAAGTAAACTGTTCCTTTCTAACGGTTGTGCTTCTGACTTGTTAGTTGTGAAAGAACAAAGAAAATTTTGGAACTGTGTCTGAGGTTGAATCTTACTCCTGACTGGGGGGGGGGAATTACTTACCGACTCTGAGCTTCAAGTTCACTTAAACAACCTCCTTCCTGAGGACTATTGTGTGATTCAAACGAGATCATGCATATGAATGGACTTAGAAACCCAAACTCCAGAGCCAGAGCATAGGAGATGCTCAGCAACTACCATTTTCCCTTTATCCTTGACTCTTTTTGTTAACTGATAAAAACACTATTATGAGTGATCTGAATAAAATTTTAATTCTCCTTATTTTGAGATACACATTACAGGCAGCTATTGATGCCCTACCTTAATCTTGAGAGAATACTGCATGACACCATTGTTCACGATCAGTACTTTAACTCTGCATTGGCTTCAGATTTAGTGACAGTCCTACTGCAAAGTCCTGCAGGATTCTGACCTAAGTAATCCTATTGCAAAGCCCTGCAGACTGTGACACTAAATTCTGATGGTAGGACGTGTAAATCACTGCTACGAGATGTTTTCCTCATTCTGTGTCTCCAAGGACATCACTGTCTAAAAAGGGCTCTAAAGGGAAAACATAGGTAGAGAGCTGGCAGGCCATGACAAACAAAAACCTCTCTTTCTCAATAATGTTCAGAGCTCGCCTAGCACACAAGCACTGGCTACAGGAATTTGGATGATATTTAGCCATTGTGCACTTTGAGATGATACTGTAAAGGACATCCTTGACATTTCCTCATTTGAGCATAAGCAAATACAGAAATCAGATTTCATTTCTATGTACTCAAAATAGCAATCAAGGATAAGCCATTCTCCTCTCCTTTAAAAAATAATTTCATTCTTTTATATTCAAAAATATGTCAAGAACAAATTTTCCAATTTCTAGGTCATAAAGGCTCAATAAATAGGGAGCCCTAAGTCATGACATAAATGAGGAAGGGAACCTAATGCCTCATAATATTTTCCCCACCTCATGTGTGCGTGTGTGTGTGGTGTTTTGTTGTTTTGCTTTTTAAGGCAGGGACTCACCACATTGATATCCTCCTGCCATGGTCACCCAAGTAGCTGAGACCACAGGTGCGTACCACCATGCCTGGCTCTTTCAAGCAGGACCTCTCTATGTTGTCTACACTGGCCATGAACTCACAATCCTCTTGCCTAAGCCTCTCAAGCAGCTGGGGCAACAGGCATGTACCACCATGCCTGACTCCCACTTCCCATCTCAACCCAAATTATGATTCCTCTCTCTCTCAGAATATTAAGCTTGAAGTGGATCCAAGACTTTAATACAACAAAAATATTCACAGACTCAGCCCTGCTTATATCTCTTCAACTATTAGTGAAAGCAAGGAAGAATGAATTGGTACTTTAAACATCTAGTAATAACAAAATAGATGCAGTTGCCTGTTTTTATTCTCTTCCCTTATGAATAATAGTTTAAAAGAATAGGAAGAATAACAACAATAACCACAAAAAAGCATAGTTTGCTAGGCATTTTCATACCTCTTCAGTCTTTACAACAATTCTATAGGGTTAGTATTACATGTATTATGATGGCTTTCTGTTAGAGATGATAGTGGAACTCCCTTTCTTTGGTGTATTTCCTCAAAATTCTCTAAGCCCCCTTCTGGATGGTTGGACCAATAGTGCCATGCAGTTGAGCATCCTTACCCCATTTCAGCTCATTTTAGAGATAGAAGATAGAAGGTTTAGAGGAGCTAAATGTCTTTACACAGCACCAGTCAGTAAGCAGAATGTAACTTCAGCTGAGTTTTTCCGAGTCCACATGCAGCACTCCTTTAGCTTTACCATTACTATCTGATTTAGCAACATGGGAAATTTCATAACTTACCAACAAGTTCTTGGTGTGAGAGTCACTCCCAGAAGTTCTATTATGGCTGCCTGTTAGAGGCAGCAATGGAATCCCATGCTTTGGAGTACCTTCCTCAAAATTCTGTGAGCTTTCTCTTAGTGGCTAGATCTGTATTACCAGCCATGTAGAACACCTTGCTCCTAGACTGGGACCCACATGGGCACTAACCATCATTTCTCTCCTTTAGGGTACTCTCTTACCCTCTCTCTTCTAGGTGGAGTCTACTAAAATATGGCAACGAGACTCAGACTCCCAATTATGGGTTTATTCTGGGCCTCGAAAGCAGTCCCTAATTCCAAGAGGGTAGCCTAGAGAGATCACTCCTGGCCATTGTGACATTTCTTCAGTTCAATTGCTTAAGAATAGACCTTCAGAGTGATGTTGACATACTGATTTGGAGTGATTCGAATTGATTATATAGATCAGAATCTCACAAAATATTTTTATCTAGTACTATGCACATCTGAGGGATGGCCCCATAGGTGGCAGGAACTGCAAAGAATCTGAGATTTTTACCTTCGGTACAAGATAATAAATTAACTGTTACAGTTTCGTAGATGTTGGCAGAAAACATGAGCCTCTTGGGTCAGAGACAAAAAGCAGTTTATTACTCACAGCCTTTGCAATAATCAGAGTATCATCATTTTCTTGTCCCATTTTCTTAAATGCCAATTCCTGCAAGGTAACATGAAGATAGCCAGACGTATTAGGGGATTTTGTTACAGTAGGGAAATTCAGAGCTTGGGGAACTTGAATCTTTGATAACAGAGATAGCATGTCTGCCTTTTGACTAGGAGGGAGACATTATCCTGATTTTCCCAAGGTGTTGGAGATATAAACATTATTGAAAAAATAATCCAGAAAAGCCATCAGTGTCTCTGCTCCCAAGACATACAACCTTAAGAGACCCATGAGGAGTTGCCTCTCAGCAGTAGTTTCCTGCAGGGAGTGCCTTCAAGTAGATACAGTCTTTGCGCCACCACTGCAGGGCATGCGAAAGCTCTAAACAAAGACATAATCTACTCCTGGGTTTAACAGAAGAAACCTGTCAGCAGAGAAGGCCAGTAGAGGCTTGTTCAGAACCAGGAGGTGATCTACAACTGAAGCACAAGGTTTTGCCTCTCCTATAAAAGAATGAGTACAGAACTACTTGAGGCCTCTCCAGCAAGGACTGGTCTGCCTGACCTCCACTTTTGTCTGTCCTTTCTCAAGCCACAGCCCTTTCTCCTGGGGATACCCTATTTCTCTGCCCCTAGGCAGGGCAGGTTCCTGTTGATCTGTCTTGATTAAAAATGCACAAGGACCAGTCAAACACTAATCCCAGCTGTCTTGAGTGGCCCTGAATCTTTAGGATAGTCCTGAAATAAAAATGGTTTCTAAAAGAAAAGACCGAGGCCAGGAAAGAAGGAACCTGACTATTTGAAAGACACAAGTCTATATTTCATCAGTTTGTATCTTACTCTGACCGTCTTATTTGATGTTTTAGATCCTGTTCTCCTACTCATGGTCGCAACAGTTATTTATTTCATAATTCGATTTGAGAGTTTCTCCCCTCCAAAACGAAGCCTTTTTACACTGCATAGAGTTGCCACCTTTACAACCATCTTTTCCAGTTATAGGATTGTAAACAGAGATACTTATTTAATTTTGTTTTGTTATATGTTGAAGGCAATGTGACAGTCCCTTCACTCCCATTAAGATATCAATATGGTTTTAATTATTAGTTTTCTAGAAGCAACCATATCCATCCTCTGTGGATATTGTTCAGGAAGAATAGTATTAATAAGAGTTTGGAATTGGAAAAAGTGAGAAATAATGAGTACACTTGGATCTGGGTGAGCTCATTTCAATAGGGTTTCTGGTTCAAAAGAATAACTTGAAACCACTAGATGGCAAGGCAGAGAAAAACTCCCTAGGGAGCATTAAAGAAAAAAACGGATGGATACAGCAATGTTTTATGAGGTACTCCACAATTTATACTGCAGCCTATCCTGCTATTGGACTTGAAGAATAGAAGTTAAAATGGAGTTTCACTGTGTTTCCTCTCCTCAGTCCTTGCTTTTTAAAGATATGTATAGATGGTATATTCTAAAGTAAATGTCAGTGAAGCGTTTTCAAAGGAACAGTTCAGATGAAGTTGTGTTTCTTACTTGTCAGTGTCACCCTTCTTCTGAACACCTAACACGGCATCAGCAGTGCACGCTCTGCATGCAGACTCATCAGCCCGAAAAGCCCATGCTTTTCATGGTACTGCCTCTTTGGCTCTGAGATACTGTGAGATGCTCCCACAAGGAAAACCAACAACTTGTACACAAACCATGACATTTACATTGACATGGTTAAGTTAACTTCGTGGTAGTGAAAACCTCAGTTTTTCATTTCCTGGCTGGTATTTCCAGTTTGGAATTGCAACACTGCATTTGCGTGCATTTTTGCCTTTTAAATGTTCTGTGGTGTTGCAACATTTGAGAAATTCCCAGGGACCCTTAATTTTCATACAAGTACTGTTTGTAAGCTAAGGACCAACTCACTATCTCAGAGTCATCCCTTTTAGCCCCCCATGAATAATTCTGATTTCACATTGTATATCTGTAGATTACCCCATTCTGTCATTTAGTTCAAGTTTCCCTCTTGAAGATACCAATAAAAGGACAAAGACAAAAGATTTTTTAAAAATTCTAACTGCTGCTTTCAAGAGAAGTTGAACTTAAAGCTACTTTCCCTATTGTTTCTCATGAAGTCTCATTTAAAATATTTTATTAATGCAAAGAGATGTGCGTTCAGGGCTAAGGACCAGTGAACAGTAGCCATGGCAACCAGGAAGCCATTGGGAGGAGGAAAAAATGCAGTAAAGAGTAAGTGTTTTAATCCTTAACTTTAATCCCTTTACTTCCTGTTCTCAAAATGAAATATAAATCAGGCACCATGCAGTGCTGCAATTTTTCTCTGAAAGGGATGTTGGCAAAAGAGGATTAGTAATGGACAGACGTGTTTAAGGAATTTAATCACACAATTTGTTGTAAAACTTTTGAGACCACGAGTGACCAGTTCCTTTGAGTGGCGTCAATGAGAACCAACAAAACATACTTTGAAACTGATTAGAGAGTTGGCGCAGGGGGACACCCCTGTTTGCTGTTATTGTTACATCATTTCAGCCCGTGGTAATGACATGAGAAACCAAGGAATTTGCTTGGTTCCCTCAGTGGGGAAGTAAAAGACTGGGGGTGGGGTGGGGGTGTCTCCTTGGTAGAATAGAGATATTCTTTTGATCTTCGTGATACTAGGGAAAAATTAAGTCGCCTGTATTTCACATACTACCTTTCCTTGATGTTTGATTAGCCAGGGAGTTTTACAAAGGCATGTGCTTTCCATTGTCAACAGACTTGGGTTTCTGCTAAATAGCACAGGCTTTAGTTTCTATGGACAGTGAAACAGGAATCTCAGCATAGATTATTATTTCTTGGTGTATCTATCTTTTGTTTCTAAGGTTTTCTCTTATATGGACTAAAAGACTTGTTCTGCTGGGTAATTTCTGGTTTGTTTTGTTTTTTTAAATCCTGATATTCTTTCTTAAATGTCAAATAAAAAATATCCCCCCACACTTACCTGCCATGTTGATTATTTGACTTCAACAGCATGTCAATCTTCCCTAGTTCTATTTTGGAAAATTGTTGCAGAAGAAAGAGAGCCATGTCTTTTTATGGTACTTTTCCTTCCCTCAACATATATATAAGAATATTTCTTTGATAAATTTATTTCTAGTGGACTAAAAGTTTCCAGCACACAGGGCTCTTTGCAGAGATCTGAAATGGCTACAACTTACACTAGCTTCCTGCCGTGTCAGAATGTGAAATGACTTCCAATAATGGCATCTTCCCGAGGGGGTGCTGATAATTATGACAGACAAGCGACATGAGGCCTAGAGCATTTGAGAGTGGAGGCAGACACAGGAGACTGCTGAATTTGGAGTTCCTTAGAGACCCTGAGAACAAAAGGTGACATGCTAAAATCTGCAAATGGCAGGACATCTGGGGAGGAAAAATAACATCCTGTTCTCTGGCTTAGAGGACGAGTTTGATAACACCTGCTTCTGCTTCCTCATCTTGACCTGGTTTATTACTCCCTACTCATCAGAAGCAGCAAGGCTATTGTAGCTCAGGACAGCCTTCTGAGATGGAATCCTTGTGCCCATTGTTCTTCCCTCATTTCTTTTGGATTTGGGGACTTCTACACTGGATTTCTAGTATGGGTCTAATTTTTTTACTTGGGTTTTTGAGGGGAACTTGGGGTTCATTCCAGGGAGTAGAAATAAAAAGACAAAATGGTATTGGTTTCCAAAGGAAGAACAGATGCTAAGTATGAAGATGACTTTGGCAAAAGCTACACAGACCACAGAAAGGCACTAGAAAAGTCCAGGCCCTGTCTTGGGCTTTACTCTCACTTCTCTGAACCAACTCTTCTTTCAGATACCCGAGGAGGGATTCTACGTTTCACTAAACATCAAAAAGTTTTGCAATTTAAGTGTCACTCTAGCCAAGACATATAGTTCAGACAAGAAGTGAGAAATTACCATCAGTAAAGTGCTTCTGTACATTGATAAAAATAAAACCACAGGCAAGATCTTATTTTGGCATCATTGCTTCGAGAGAGAAAAAGATTGTGGAGTTATATTAAAGGGTAGGTGTGAACAGTGGTCAGGAAAGCCAGCCCTGTAGGCTGGTCACTTATTTGCCAGTAGCGAGAAGATAGAGGTTCTCATCTTGGCTATGTATGTTGTCAGAAAGAGCACATACAATGTATGATTTGGGGCCCACTCAGCTTGAAATTTGTGTTCTACTTACTAATATATACTAGACATTGAATCTTTAAAAGGAGGTAGAAAATGGATTCTACCAGCCCTTCCAGATAAATGAGAGATACGAAGTATAAATGTAATGAATTAGCATTTCCTTTTGAAGGACTGCTCATTTGCACATTCTAAGAGGCAATATATAAATGCAAATAATATTATCTAGTGAAATTTGGCATGAATTGGGAATAGGAATTATAAGGAAATAAACTTCCTAACTGCTATTTTTTTTATTTTCTTCAAAAAAAAAAAAAACTTCTGTTAATTTAATATTTTGTTTGGCTATTTCCTATTTTATTCTTCATTGTTAATTTAGATATGCTTAAATAGCCTTATATGCTTTTACCCCTCATATTGGTAAAGATATGATTTCATGTCTACAAGGCCTGCCCTAAGGGATAACTATGAATAAATGAATCCATGCCTACTATTGATTTATTCTTTGTTCATTAATGTATTTGTTCACACATTCCCCTAAACATTTAGAGAGTACCTTACTCATGAAAAGAAGCTGTATCGTAGGTTGCATGATCAAACAACCAGGAAGCCTGATTATAAGGACCTTTTTTTTTTTTTTTTTGCATTCTATGAGGAACATACATATATAATTTGTAAATAACTATTATAAAATGTAGAAAACCAAAAGTGCCATCAGCTAGAAGAAGAGAAATCACTATTCAAACATATAAAACAAAGAAATGCCTTTGGAACGGAAACAGCTCGGAAAACTCCAAGGAGGAAGTGACATTGACTTGAACCTTGTAGAACATGAAGAATGGGTTGTAGACATGTGGAATGTGAGAAAAGGGGACTGCAGATTAGGAAGATTTGTGGCTCGACATACATTATGAGACACGAATGAGCATGAACGAGGATTATAGGGAAGAGTGTCTTGACTCTGAGTGACCCGAGCCATGGAACATGAAGATACACAGCTAGGTGAGAACTAGCTTATTAAAGCTCATAAGTTCGGGCTGTAGGTAATGTTTAGAGGAGAGTCACTAAATGGCTTTGAGTTGAAGGGAGTGACATTTTCAATGGTGTACTTGAGGAAAAGTAAACTATTGAGTGTAGGATGGACGGGAGAGAAGAAAGTAAGTGCACTCCATTGAAATGACAGCCTTAACTTTTAGAAATAGGCATTTTAAAATTTGTCCAAACATTAATACACATTGCAATCACCCTTAAATCTTTTACAGTCAGTGCATTAAATGAAATAAGATAAAAAAACCGGGAAAGCTTATTTTAAGGGCCTTTTTTTTTTTTTTTTTTGCATTCTATGAGGAACATACATATATAATTTGTAAATAACTATTATAAAATGTAGAAAACCAAAAGTGCCATCAGCTAGAAGAAGAGAAATCACTATTCAAACATATAAAACAAAGAAATGCCTTTGGAACGGAAACAGCTCGGAAAACTCCAAGGAGGAAGTGACATTGACTTGAACCTTGTAGAACATGAAGAATGGGTTGTAGACATGTGGAATGTGAGAAAAGGGGACTGCAGATTAGGAAGATTTGTGGCTCGACATACATTATGAGACACGAATGAGCATGAACGAGGATTATAGGGAAGAGTGTCTTGACTCTGAGTGACCCGAGCCATGGAACATGAAGATACACAGCTAGGTGAGAACTAGCTTATTAAAGCTCATAAGTTCGGGCTGTAGGTAATGTTTAGAGGAGAGTCACTAAATGGCTTTGAGTTGAAGGGAGTGACATTTTCAATGGTGTACTTGAGGAAAAGTAAACTATTGAGTGTAGGATGGACGGGAGAGAAGAAAGTAAGTGCACTCCATTGAAATGACAGCCTTAACTTTTAGAAATAGGCATTTTAAAATTTGTCCAAACATTAATACACATTGCAATCACCCTTAAATCTTTTACAGTCAGTGCATTAAATGAAATAAGGAAAAAAATGCAATCACTGATTCCTGCAGTTAGTCTCTCCCTTCACTTCCTAAATGGTAGCATAGACAGGGCCCTAGTCAGAAATCAATTCAAGAGAAGACAATACTGAGCTAGTAAGATGGACAGAGGAAGTAATTACTACATAGCTGGCTGCTTTAATTAAACCTTGAACATACTTGAATAGAAAGAAAAATGCCACACTTGAGTAGATGGGATGGAATGTGTGTGGTCACATTAGTGCAATGAGCCAGTGTCAAGGAATTTATGAAGCTGTGATCAAGGTACATCCTTCATCTCCTTTGTGTCTTTACAACCCCTGAACTAGGCCCCAAAGGGTGAAGGATTTTCATGGCAAAGTGAAATTCTCTATTAATATTTCTCTGTTTATCTAAAAAAATGTCCACCCTTCAGTTTAGTGTTTCGTTTTTGAGATGTACCCTCCCATGAAACTTGATCCCGTCTCTTCCTGTGTCCATTTGTGTCTCATTTTCTTTTTTTTTTTTCTCTCTCTCTCTCTTTTTTGGAGAGGTTTTTGCAACAGGGCATGTGTGCTCACCAGAAAGACAAAGAGAGACAGAGAGACAGAAAGTGAGAAATCACCCCCCATGGGGGTGGCCACGCTGCAATCCC
Organism: Tupaia belangeri chinensis; assembly: GCF_000334495.1. Classification (NCBI taxonomy): domain Eukaryota; kingdom Metazoa; phylum Chordata; class Mammalia; order Scandentia; family Tupaiidae; genus Tupaia; species Tupaia belangeri. The sequence goes on from NW_006159849.1 coordinate 2,030,020, forward strand.
TCCTCTTCCATTCTCCTCTCGGGATCTTGGGCACGCACACACGCACCTGGCGTGAGTTTAAGTCACCAGGTCCGGGACTCGAACCGTGGTCGACTACATGGGAGTCCAGCAACTTAGCCATTACTCTAACTGCTGGTCCCTGTGTCTCATTTTCTAGACTGAAAAACATATATATATATTTTTTTTTGAAGAGGTTTTTTGCTATAGGGCACATGCGCTCGCTAGACAGACAGAGAGAGACAGAGAAACAGAAAGCAAGAAATCACCCCCCAGGGGGATAGTCATGCCGCAATCCCTTCTCCTCCATTCTCCTCTAGAGATCTTGGGCACGCACGCACACGCGCCCGGCGTGAGTTTTAAGCCACCGGGTCCGGACGCAAACTGCGGTCGACTATGTGGGAGTCCAGCGACATAGCCATTACGCTAACTGCTGGTCCCAAAACATGTAAGGTTTTTGATGTCAGTTTTAGAAAAATACTGATGTGATGTAGGAGGAAAATGGTGTTTTACCAAATATAACAATCCAAATAAATACAAGCTGCATACCTTTTCTAATTTCAATACCCTTTCAAGTCCCAATTCCCCAGAATAGCTGTCCAGAATAGCTAGGTAATGGTGAGGATTTTGGTAAATATGATGTTTAGATAAAGTATTAACATCTATACACTGTTCTAAAAAAGTTTTATTATTGGTTTTGGCTTCCAATATATTTTAGTCTCTTCCAAGAGAATGAACACCATCTACATTCTTCTGAGATAGAATAATTCCAGGGTAATACTCATCCTCGAAAACCATGCTCATGTATTGATTAGGACACTGTTAGAACACGTCTGCTTTGGTTCTGAAGCTAGGCAAGAGCCAGAGTGTTATTAACATAGATATCACTATTAATAATCATAATACCTTGTTTTTGAGTGAAAAATATTAACTATGAATAATACTAGCATCAATTTTAGGCCACTTCTGTAACCCCACAGAACTAAGGTTATAGCTGCATTGTACACACATTCTGTAGCTTTGAGAAATCAAATATCTTGCCAAAGGCCATGTACTTGTAGGTGGCAAAGCTATTTGAACTTGTATTTATTTGGTTTTGAAATTCCCCTCTTCTTCCTTTGTCATGTTACCATACTATGGCAAGCAAAAGGAAGAAGTTGATAATGAGAAAGAGAAAAAAATTTAAAATGGATGGTGAAAAAAAGAAAATAAGAGTTCATGTTATAGGGTGTTACAGTACTTCCACACTGAATATTAATGAAAAAATAATGAATAGAAATACAATTAATGTGCTTTTAACTTTAACATTGATTAAATACCATATATCGGTGAAATGCTTTATTATTTCTTGTTATCCCTAACAACAACCTTATTAGTTAAGTGCCATTATTACCCACCTGATTTAAAGAAAACTTAGATAAAGAGATATTTTTAAACATTTTTACAATTATCTAACATTTCATCAGCAAAAGTACAAAAGTTCAAATGCATCTAATCTCTGTCCCAAGCTGATACTCTTAGGTTTTGCCATCCATATTGTGGATGAGATATTATTTAGTTGATTATTGATGTCTCAACGTTGTTCATAGTACATAAGCTATTTTCAAAGATAAATCACTCTTGGTCAGAGATTTAATATCATCTGTAGTGCCATCAAAGGTTATTTTTATCAAGTTTGCAAATGGCTCTAAATGAGGGCACATGGTAGCCATCTGAGTGGTTGCAATGAGTGAAATACAGCCAGGAAGGGGTCCTGTACCACAAACAGCAGTAGAGCTTTAGAAATTTAGCTTGCCAGCATAAAGAGCCATCATAAATAAACATTATCATATATGAAAAAAGATCTAGGGGACCAGCAGTTAGCGTAATGACTGTGTCACTGGACTCCGACGTAGTCGACTGCGGTTCGCATCCTGGACCCGGCAGCTTAAACTCACGCCGGGCACATGTGCATGAGTGCCCAAGATCCCAAGAGGAGAATGGAGGAGAAGGGATTGCAGCATGGCCATCCCCCATGGGGGGTGATTTCTCACTTTCTGTCTCTCTATCTTTCTGGTGAGCACACACACCCTATAGCACAAACCTCTTAAAAAAAAAAAAAAAAAGATCTAGGCATTTTACTTGATGATGAGTTTTATTTATGCCACATTATAAATTCCATGGGGACAGGAACTCTGCTGCTGTATGCACCTGTCATCAAAAACATTTAGACAAAGGCTGAACTGCCCTCAAGGTCCTGTGTAGTTTAATACTGTACATTCACATTGAAATGAATGAAAATTAAATAAAATTAAAAATTTTGTTCCATTGTACTAGCCAAACATCAAGTGCTTATGTGTGACTAATGTCCACCAATCAGTACAGTGCAGAATTTTTCCATCACAGAAATTTCAACTGGATAGTACCACTATAGAGCTGACAGGTAGAATTATTAAACTCTAACTGTTGTTCCCTCTGAAATTCTGATTCTATGAACAGTTTCCATCAGTCATCATTTTAAATTCAGTGACATTAGTTTTGTTGTATCTATACCAGCACTGGCTTTTCATGTATCTTATTGAGATATACCCAGAATATGCACTCATTCAGATATTTTCATATGTTCATTCATCAGCTATGTGAATAAAATTTTTGGCCTTTAAAGTCAGTACTAACCAAATAGGTACCTATTCTATAAAGCTCATGGTGCCCAACTGGACATTATATTCCCAAAGAGATTTCTTCTAGTGCAATTTTTATAAGTCTTCACTCTCATTTATTTTCCTCTTTACAAATTGGTCATTCCCAAAGGAAACCAATTTGATAGCAAATTGTTGGAGAGTAATTACCTATGATATGCCAAAGCCAATTCATAAATGTCAGTGCTAAGGAATCCCCTAGAGATGGAATTCTTGGATTAAACTAAAAATTAACTGTAATTAATATAATAGGTTAATTCATTGTAATTATTTTTAAGCCTTTTGGCAATGAGTTAATTCTCTGAGATCTGCATTACTCGAAGTGTTATAGAGATCACTTGATGAGAATGTTCCCATAATAAGTCTTAACCCTCTGGGGGAAAAAATCTACTCTACTTGTCTTTCCTTCTGGATGAATTTCTTTAGAAACATATTTTGGTGGCATTTGATGTCTGGAGAACAAAGGGATCCCTACAAGGTGATGCAGAAACATGCACAGCCCAGATGGACTCTGTTCACTAGAAAAAGGGAAAACAAAAGGCCTTTGATTGTGCCTCATTTTCTTTGGAAGTGTATCTCGCTTCAGACTAACAGAATGCCTTTGCTCCTGGAATGAAATGCTACAGAATTGAACATGGAAGAATCTGGGCCCTTTTCCCTTTCCTAATTATTTCCACTTGACTCACTTAATCTTGGACAATTATTCAATCATATCTGAAATGAGAAAATGATGGGAGTAGAATTTCCATCTCTTGTTTCGAGAGCTTATAAACATTAACAGAATAGTCTTGAACAAAAACGACAACAAAAAATACAAATCACAATTGATGTTGCCTTGTTTTTATGTATTAGGAAAAATCCCTGCATTGTTAGGGAAGCAGCTCAAATTTCTACATGCAGGAACCTTGTCAATCCTTGATGGGTGATTTCATTATTAAGGCTGGGAAAACTCATTTAGAACAAACATTTCATAATGGGAGATTGTACAGAAGCTAAGGAGCCAGTTTGTTTACTTGTACCTGGATAGGCTGAGAAATTAAGCCCTAAGACGATTCGTTGAAGATCAGGATCATTAACACTCAAAGACTTGTAGGCTGGTTTCTGAGACTCAGAGCTATCCCCCGTCCATAGTATTTCATGAGCCTTACTTCCGGTTTCTGAAGAGAGGGATATAAGCAGTCTTAGTAGTTGTAGACAGCTAGATCAGGACTCAATATACAAAAATGTTTTGACTATTGGAAAGTGTAAAATTGAAGCTAACTGCCAAGAGGAAGAGGATGCCCCTTACTATAGGGTGGCAGGCAGCAGAGTCCAAAGAGCCACTAACAGGTGTTGCTCTAGGGACAGCAGGCATAAGATAGAAGTTGGGACACTGTGAGACCTAAAGCCATTTTAAATGCTGATTGCTCTTTTTTTTTTCTTTTAAATTAGATTTTTGGGTTTATTTTTTTTTTAAATCTCCACAATTATGCTTTTAGTATGATTCATGATAGACCAGAATGCATTAGAGATTGTAAACCTCCTTGACATAAAGAAGTGTGCTCCTTCTTAGAAATCTAACCAGTAGTTAGTGATTGAATGGTTTATGACAATGATGGTGCCACATTGCTGGGTACTGTGGCATTTTAAAAGCTAAAGGGGCAGATAGCCAGGTCTTTGTGGACTGTACAGTACAATTGTGCAGACTAAATCATAACAAGAAATAGCCGCAGTACACACATCTAGTGGCAGAAGTGTTGAAAGCAGACTCCATAGTTCTCCCTGTGCCCTGGGAGGCCCAGTGGGGACTGCTCTGGTCAGGGGAGCCTTCATTCAGGAGCTAGATTGAATTACCCTGGGGAAGGAGAGAGGCAGCCATTCCAGAGAGAAGGGATGAACTGCATGCCACTCAGGATGTTTACAGAGAGAAAGACTCTTAAGAAGACCTGAGATCATTGCCATCCGTGCTATATGGTGAAATTACCGTATGGAGGTTCTTAACTACCTTAACCTTTGGAGATTGATGTGCTAAACGACACAGGGAGATATTTGTTTCTAGGGTGTGGCATGATAAACTCTGTTTGAGGAGAGTCCATCTGAAATTACACAGTGGATGCAGGAAGAGAGCTTGGAGGCAGGGGTATAACAAGGAATTGTTCTCAGTGGCCCAACCCATCTTGCTCTCTGAATTCACCCTCTCATGTGCAGGGGCCTGGAGGTTCTCTCCACCTGGAAGTCTAGGAGTTGACTCAGAATTAACATTATTGAAACTAGCCTACTGACTTCCCTCCAACCTGTTCCTTCTCTATTCTTCGTTGTTCCTCAGGCCAAAATTGAGACCTCCCTCCTCTCCCCTCTTTTTCTTATATTCCACACCAAATTCAGTTGCATCTCCAAACTAAAAACAGCATTCTTCACCACCTCTGGCTCCAAGTCATCAGCATTTCTCATCTGGATTATAGTGATTGCCCCTGACTGGACACTCTTGTCTTCCTTCTGTCTTCCACAGAGAACCAGAGTGATCCTTTGACAAAGTAAGACAAACCACTTACTTTCCCCTCATCACATGGCCATTACAAGGAAATCAGATGTTAGATCTCCTCATGCCAGAGAGATCTGTGTGCTCTCTCCACTCCAGCTCCATGTTCTCTGCCCTTGCCTCGACTCCCTTGTCATTCCTCTCTGTTTTTAGAACCTAGCAGTTGGTTACCTCCTGAGATTTCTGTCCTTATGATTCTCTCTGCATGAAATGGTCTTACTGCTGCCCCACTCCCTGGCCTCCTTAAGGCCCATAATGTCATCTCATGACAGATGTTTTTCCTGACTTCCATGTCTGAAATAGTACCTGGGAGGCAGGTAGGGGGGAGCGTCATCCCCACAGAGTCTGGTTAAGCTCTCCAGAGGTAGGAGTGAGGGCCACAGAAAATGTCAGGGAGGAAATGGAGAAAGGAAGAGCGACCAAGAGAGAAGCAGTGAATCAGAATCTGGAGAAAATAAAAAGAGAGGTTCCCTCTCTTTGGGAGAGAGGACTGAGGTAAGAGATGTCCCTGCATCAAGATCATCTCTTTGCAGAGTCACATTGTCACCATCATAGTGCCCCATCCTGAGAGCCAGGGGACTATGAGGGAACAGAGATGGCCTCCAGAACCACCATGTGTGGTGCCTAGGGAGCAGATAAAAAGGTTGTCAGATACACACACTCATGCTCCTGGTCCAGGTCCCAACCAGGTGACAAACCAGCAGGGGAGGTGACGATGGATACCAAACTGAACCAGTCCATTCTCATTGCCTCTGTCTCTACTCCAGCAAAAATCCCTTTCACAAAGGATGGAGGATCAGAGTATACACATAGGTGATAGATAAGCTAGAGACTTTCCAGAGAACCTGGGGGGACCCTCTTAGACCAAAATCTGAGTGATAGGCTCTTGGCTGAAATATAACAGAGTCCTAAGAGGAAGGAAAAGTGTGAGCTTGTGTGACGTAGTGGAAGAAAGAAGGTTGGGATGGGCTATTTCTTGAGCCAGTGTAATGTCAAAAAGCCTTGACGCTGGATTCTGGTACACACCATATTCAAGCCTGACATTTCCTGTGTAATTAACTTTCTCATTTCTACAGTGAAAATCAAAATATGATGTACCTCATCAAGACGTGAGGCCCTATGTAAAGCATATTGTAAGGACTTTGTATATGTTTAGTAAATTGAAATGCAGTCTGAAAGTATGTTAACTGTGCACAGTTAGATCTTTTCTGTGGGATTTATCTGCAAAATGCTCTTACCTTCCTGGCTTCAAGTGAATTATCATATAGTAGAGGTTTTAAAGTGCATTGTAGTCCTATCTGTATTAGTCAGTGTTCTCCAGAGAATCAGAACAAATAGGATAGATAGGTAGGTAGATAGAGTGTGGAGAGAGAAAAAGATTGATTTTAAGGAATCGGCTACATGACTGTAGAGCTAGCAAGACAGAAATGTGTAGGGCAGGCTGACAGTCTGGAAACTCTCAGGAACTGGCACTACAGTCCAGAGGCAAAATTACTTCTTTTTTAGTGAAACCTTAGTTTTTGTTCTTAGGGCCCTTTAATGATTATGTGATGCCCACTCAGATTGTATGGATGATCTCCTTTATATAAAGTCACTTGACTATAGATGTTAGCCCCGTCTTATAAAGTTCTTCCACAGCACCCCCTAGGTAAGTGTGTGATTGAATGACAGGCTACTACAGCCTAGCTAAGCTTAAACATAAAACTAACTATTGTAATGTCCATACCACACAGTTCAGATGGGTTCTCAACGAGGAGAGAGAAAGTACTTGTGAGACTGGTTTAAAAATAGGGGGTAAGATGAGTCTCCTAGGACACAAATGATGGAGATCCTACATGGGTTCCCTACAACACTGAGACTAAAAACTGAAGTTGTTATTGAGTCTTCAGGGTCTTGCATGGCTTGGCTCTGTGTCCCACCACTACCACCCTAGACGTCATTTCCTTTTCTTCTAAATCACACTCCACTTTAGCCACTCTGGCCTCTTTGCAATTCACTCCTTCTAGAATTTTCTTCATCTCAATATGCCCTTAGCTCATTTTTCCAGCTTCTTTAAGTTGTTATTCAAATGTCTATCTTCAATAAGGCAACAATTCTTACCATGTTCAACCCTACCTCCCCTTCTCTTGTTTTTAATAACATGTCACCTATGTATATAATTCATTTTATTTGTTTATTGTTTATCCACATCCTTATCTATAATATAAACTTTCCAATGATAATATTTATTTCAATTGCTGTTGTGTTTCAGGCCACTAGAACACATGCTTGGCATTTGACTGGGGCCCAAGAGACATTTGTTTTGTGAATGAATGAGAAAGATAATCAGGGAAGCACTGCTCTGGAATTAATGGGGTGTGGTTAGGGTAGTCGAGTTGGACAATTCCAAGGGTAATGTTCATATTGACTACAATATGAGTTAGGTCCCTGGTATCATACTACACAGCAGTCTCTTAAAATAGATGAATTGATGGTACTGGGTTCAGATTCTACTTCTTTCTCAAAAAGCAATGAAAGCTTTATAATGGGCAAGTCTTTTGCACTTCCCTAAGAGCAGACATTAAATTATATTGAAAACATTTAACCTTTTTAATCCCTATAGAAGAAAATATGCTTCCAAATTACTTTTAAAAAATGATCCTTGGCTTCATGGCCTAGTGGTAGAGAGTGGGATTCCACATTACCAACGGCCATGTTGGAATCCTGTCCCAGTGGCTTGAAAAACATGTCAGCCCCATGTACATGTGCACCCAAAATTCTGACAGGAGGAGATCTGGAGGAAAAGGGATTGCAGTATGATCATCCTCTCTTGGGGCTGCTTTCTCTCTCTGTCATGCACATACCCTCTGGCAAATATAAAAAAAAAGAAAGGAAGGAAATGAACTCATATAATAACCATTTATCATTTTGAGGTCTGAAGAGAGAATCAGTTGTGTGTGTGTATGTGTGTGTATATATATATATATATGAAATTTAAGAATCTTTTCTGTGATTACCAGTTAGTACATATGGCCACAAGATTAATAATTACTTTCCACAGGAAATAACACTAAATTTTTAAGGTCCAGATGTCCCAGAGAGGCTTCTTAGGAAATCATCAAGATATTTTATGACAAGCTACAGAACATGACATATTCACCTCTAATGGATCTCCATTTACTTTCCCAGTATCTACAAATTCAGTGACTTGTAAACACGTCCTTATCTTCTCTTCCCAGTGACCTTTCCTAATACCTACTTATTAGAGGCCTAAAGTCTTTGCTTCAAAAAGACATTTATTAGTCACAGCTAATCCAAGAGGATAATATGATAAGATTTCAATTCTTACATCAAATCATATTAGGTTTTTATAATCCTCAGTTTCCACAATTCCTTTCTCTTCCCACATCCAGAAAAATCTTAGCTCTCCTCATCAGGATTCTTAGAGATTGGTGGTTCTCAAAGTGTGGTCCTGAGACCAACAGCACCATCATCACTGGGAATTCAGCAGTGCACCATAAACCTAATGAATTAGCAGCTCTGGGATAAGGTCTCTCCAAGTGATTTTCATGAATACCCAACCATAAGAACTACAACTAGAGACCATGCCGACATTGAAAATGTTCCCTTTATCTTTTTTATGTATCCCAGCAGCTAAAAAGATGTGGTTGAAATATACAGCATGTAATTGCTTTATATAAGTAGTTGAGTTTCTTATTCCAAATATAAAACTGTGTTATGTATATTGAAAGATACCTCTTCTAGGAGATTGTTCTGTGTGCCTCTCTTTTCAGCCATCAGATAATTCCTGTACTGGAGAATATTTAAGAGTGTTAAACGATATGATGGCCCTGTCCTGGTCTAATGATCTGGTAGAAACAGTAATCTTACACATATTAATACACTTCTGTGCATATGGCCTTCCTTTGGAGTTTTTTGCATAAGATCCTCAGATTTGAAGCACTTTCTAGAACCATGCCTAATCCCAGAGAAAACCAATTAACTCTCACCACAACGTTGTATGGAGTCACACTCTTAGAAAACATGATTACTTGTTCAAGCTGAGGAAGAATCGCTTGCCTTTGACGCCAGGAGAAAGCATGGCCATGAAATTCCTTGGAAAGACCTCATTGGTACTGATAACTGTAAAACCCTAAAGGAGTTGATAATAGAAAGCAGAGAGACATTCATGACTGCCCTTAGTAGAACATGTGGACCCCAGATCGCATTTTAATGATGGAAGATAAATTAAAAGTGATCACCAGAGCTTATTCTAAGCCTTGATTTTTTCCCCAGCTTTTCTTACATGGCATGTGTTAAGTTAGTACCAGAATAACAAACATCTTCCAAAAACCCTGAGAGGAAGAGTCTTGGTCAGAGATTCCAATGTACCAGAGCTGAGAAAATTATAATTATGTCTCATTCACTGTGTGAGTTAAGTGCTCCTTTACTTAGAATCACAGAACCATTTTGGTGTTGTTGGTCTAAGATCTGGACGTGTGTGTGTCTCTTTACAAAGCTTTTTAGATCCAATAAATATGGCTCTTGAAGTAGTAATTTGTCGGCTCTATGTATCTGCACCCTTTCTGATCGGAATGCAGTCGTTTTGGTGATGTTTAAAAACCAGCTCTGCAGATTATAAAGTTTGTAGCATTTGCCAGTCTCCATGGTGTAAATATTTTCATTGTGACCAATTGCAAGCTTTCAATCTGACGTCATTGCCTGAAAAGTTTGGAAAAGATGCACATAGGTGGTACTTTCAGAGTAGGATAAGCCAACTCCATCCATTATTGGAATATAGAAAATTTGGAAAGCAGAGGAAAGAAGAAAAACAGAAGAAATCAATGTATAACATTGTGACTGAGAACAAACATCAGTTTTAATATTAGTTGCATTACCTTATGGTATTTTGTCTTTGTCTTTATATAACGTTAATTTTATATATGTAATTGTGTGTTTTGCATTTTTGTTCATGAATATCATTATAATGGTTGCATAATATTCTATGAAATTTATGTAAGGTTATTTTTTAGCCCTAATTGTGGACATTTAAATAACATTTCTTGATTTTCACTATTGCTATAGATAATGCTATTATATTGTTAGAAAAAGATTGTGTGTGTATGTCACATAAACATTCATACACGCAGTCAATCCTCCGTATACATGGGAGCCATTTCATGTTGAAAATATTTGAAAAAAAATTCAGTTGCATTGGTACTGAATATGTACAGGCCTTTTCATTGGTTACATCTGTATTAAACATGTACCAACTTTTTTTGTTGTTATTATTTCTTAAACAATACAGTAGAATAGCTTTTTACATCGTATTAGGTGTTATAAGAAACCTAGAGATGATTTAAAGTATATGTGAGAATGTGTGTAGTTATATTTAAACACTACACCTCATTATATAAGGGACTTGAGCATTTGTGGATTTTAGTATGTATGGGGAGTTCTGGAACCTATCCCTCCCAATACCAAGGAATGATTGTGAGTATGTGTTTGTATGTTTTCATGAGTATAGATCTTTCTTCACATTTCTTGCTATCTCCTTAAAAGAGATTCTAGAATCAAATTATTTCATTTATGGGTCTTGAAAAAATATTTCCAGATACTATCTAGAAAGTTTGTACCTATATTCCTGCCATTAGTGTTTAAGAATGCCTCTTGTCATACTTAACTGCCACTACATCTTTTTTTAAAGGCTTCCATAATTTAATAAATCAAAAATAGAGTTTTAACATTGCACTTCTTTGTGGAAGTGCTGAACATTTTCATGTTGTCATTCATATTCCTCCCCCCCCCTTTTTTGAATGTATTCCTCCCTTTTAACATATTCTGATCATTGTTAAGGTTTGATATAACTCCTTCCCACTCCCACCCACATTACATCTCTTGTTTTATCTTCTATTTCTCTTCCTCTGACCCTGCTCTCCTCAGCCTTCCTGCTCCTCACATCATCCAGGCACAACACAGGGCAGGCAGGTGCTTCCCCAACACTTAGGTCTGCAGGCCTTATTCCCTCACTTCCTTTGAGGCTTTTTACAGATGCCATCTCCAAGAGGCTTTCCCTGATTCCCCTTTCTAAAGTTGCCACTGTCATCCTACTCACAGTCTCCCTTTCCTGCATCTCTTCCTGATAGCATTTGTCATCATTCCACGATGAATTTTATTTTATTGTCTGCTTTCCCATCTAGAGTATAAGTTCCATAAAGGCAGTCAGTATTTTGGGGATCTAGAGAAGTGTGTAACATTCTTTAAACATAAGAAGGACCTTCAAAACGTTCATGGAAAATGTGTGTCATGAGGCCCAGCTTTTGTGGTACCATCGATAGCTAACAGAGGCAGCACTGAAAGCCACATGGCTGCCCACAGGTTCGTATCTCAGAGTTGACCTGAAAACACACCAGTCCCACTTGCTCAAGAGCCCAAGATTCCAACAGGCTACGGTACTGGGTAAAGGAAATCATGGCATGACAAGACCCTGTTGAGGGTACTTCTCTATTGCATGCCCGCACAGTCACACGTATGCACTCTCTACATTTAAAAAAAGTAAGATGTGCCTTATGAAAATCTATGTGGTGTGTGGATTTAAAATTTTTTGGTACCAAATTAAATTCATAAAATAATTAGTCTATTTTTTAAGGAACTTTTCTAAGTATTCTCATATTTGTTGTAAGTATACTCCATCCCTGTATTTAATTAATGTTATTTTTATAAAATCAATTTTTATTCTCTCTTTATATATTAAAGATAAGCATTTGTCATATTTGTTTTTTTTTCTACTTATGAGTTTCCTTTTACTTAATTGCTCTCAACATTTTTAATATACTTTGATTTTATAACAAACATTTGCTATTGCTTCTTACTAGGTACATAGATAATACTACTTTCATTTGTGTTAATACATTATTACTTACAACCACTGTTATATGTGCTTTTTCCTTTTTTTAAATTATTCATATGTTTTTTAAATGATCACTATACATCATTTGGCTTGCAGAGAATTTACCCAACATGAAATGCACCTCAGACCAGTTCAGTCAAGAATACTACACACATTATCAATAGAGAATAAACCATTTTTGTGTCCCACAAATGTCTTACCTCCTCTCTATTTTTTCTCCTTGATTTCCTTTTCTATACTCTTACTTTCTCCCTCCTGCCTCCACACTATCTCACTGCTATTATGCCCTTCAATCTTTTAATCTCTACCATAGAGTGAGAACAATTGATACATATTAAATGGAGACATACAATGTCTCTCTTCCATAGCCTGGCTTGCTTCATTATCAAATGTTTTTTTGTTGTTTTTTGTCTTGTTTTGTTTTGTTTTATGGCTGAATAATATTCCATAGAGTATATGTGCACATTTTTTCAACCCATTCATCTGTTGGTGGACACTTGGGTTGGTTCTATGTCTTAGCAATCATGAATAATGATATAATAAACATTGATGTGCAAGTGCTTTTCCAGCTGAGCATTCTCCTGTCCTTTGAGTAGATACCCAGCATCGGGATTGCTGGATCATAGGGCAGTTCTATTTGTAGATCTTTGAGGAACCTCCATATTGTTTTCCACAGTGGCAGGACCAATTTACAGTCCCACCAACAGTGTAGCACAGTTCCCCTTTCACCACAACCCCACCAACACTTATCTTTTGTATTTTTAATCTTTGCCATTCTGACAGGAATTAGGTAGTATCTCATTGTGGTTTAATCTACATCTCCCTTATTATGAGAGATGTTGAGCATTTCCTCAAATGCTTTTTGGCTGTTCATGTGTCTTCCTTAGAGAGTGTTTTGTTCAGCTCATTTTCCCATCTTTTAATTTGGTTAGTCATTTTTGGGGAGAGTGTAAGCCACTTGAGTTCCCTGTGTATTCTGGTTATCAGACCTTTATCTGAGGTGTAGACTACAAAAATATTCTCTCATTCTGAGAGTTGTCCATTCACACTAATTACTGTGTCCTTTGTTGTGCAGAAACTTCTTAGTCTGATGTAATCCTACTTGTTTATTTGGGGGATTATTGCCTGTGGTTTGGGAATCTTACTTAAGAAGTCTTTGCCTACTTCAATATCTCTCAGAATTTCCCCAGTGTTTCCCACCAGTAGTTTTATAGTTTGAGGTGTTAGGTTCAGATTTTTGGTCCATTTTGAGTTGATTTTTGTTAATGGTGAAAGATGGGGAATCCAGGTTCATCTTTCTGCAGGTGAACACCCAGTTTTCCCAGCACCATTTGCTAAAGAGGTTTTCTTTGGCCAATGTAACTGGTATCCTTTATCAAAAATCAGTTGGCTGTATGTATTTGGGTTTGTTTTGGGGGTCTCTATTCTATTCCATTGGTCCACCTGGCTGTTTTTTGTACCAGTACCATACTGGGTTTTTGCTTTGTTTTGTTTTCTTTTTTTTTTTTTGAGAGGTTTTTGCTATAGGGCACATGCGCTTGCCAGAAAGAAAGAGAGAGACAGAGAAACAGAAAGCGAGAAATCATCCCCCAGGGGGGATGGCCATGCCGCAATCCCTTCTCCTCCATTCTCCTCTCAGGATCTTGGGCACGCATGCACACACACCTAGCGTGAGTTTAAGCCACCAGGTCCCGGAGTCGAACCACAGTCGACTATGTGGGAGTTCAGCAACATAGCCATTATGCTAACTGCTTATCGCAGTACCATTCTGTTTTGATGATCACAGCTTTATAATATATTTGGAGTCGGAGTGATATGCGCTCACTTCACTCTTCTTGCACAGGATTGCTTTGGCAGTATGAGGTCTTTTATGATTCCACACAAATTCTATGATTGTCTTTTCTAGATCTGTGAAGAATGTCTCTGGTAATTTGATTGTAATTGCATTAAACATGTAGATTAATTTGGGTAAAACTGCCATTTTGATTATATTAATTCTTCCAATCCAGGAACATAAGATGTCCTTCCACTTTTTTGTGTTATTTTCAATACCTTTTTAAGTATTTTCATAGTTTTCTTTTTAAAGGTCTTTGATTTTCTTAGTTAGGTTTATCCCTAGTTATCTTATACATTTCATGCCTATGGTAAAAGGGATTTCTTTTTTTAGTTCTATCTTGATCAACTTGTTCATATGTAGAAATGCTGTAGATTTTTGGTTGTTGATTTTGTGTCCTACCACTTTAGTGTATTCATTTATTATTTTGAGAAGTTTTTTCTTTTCGCTATAGGGTGCGTGCGTTTACCAGACAGACAGAGAGAGACATAGAGAGAGAAAGGGAGAAATCACCCCCCAGGGGGGATGGTCACGCCGCAATCCTTTCTCCTCCATTCTCCTCTCGGGATCTTGGACACGCACGCACACACGCCTGGCATGAGTTTTAAGCCACTGGGTCCGGGACACGAACCACGGTCGACTATGTGGGAGTCCAGCGACATAGCCATTATGCTAACTGCTGGTTCCCATGACAAATATATTTCCAGATTGTTTTAAAGTTACTATATTTTTGTATAAACTGAAGGTTAATATTTTGTCACTAAATTTTCTATTGTAACTTTGTCCATTTGAATTACAATTAGAAAATTATTTTTCATGATAAGATCAAGGGCTGACCCTATTCTCTTAGTTAAGGGAACCAGATCTTATATGGCTGACTGTGTGGTTGGAATCCCAACCTTAGTGGCTTGAAAACACACTGGGAGGATGTGCGTGGGTGGCCAAATCCCAGTACTATAGGAAAATGGAAGAAAAGAGATTGGAACATGACCATTCCCCATGGCAGGTGCTTCCCCCTATCACTCTCTTATCTTTCTCTGATGAGCACACATACTTTACAGAGAATAAAAACAGAGAGAGGGAGAGATTAAATATAACTGTTCACCTCTTAATTCTGTCATTCTTATGACTTGATTTTCATACATGTAACTCTTCAGTAAGTTAGGTTTTTGGAAAAGTCATGGCACATTTTTGCATAGAAAAAAATACATGACTTTTCCAACAGCCCAATATAATTAATTTCCTTATATACTATGTGATAAAAATAAGATCTAAACAGTTTTGTTTTGCTTCCATGTAATTTGCCATTGGGTTTTAGTTATTGCTAATGACATTGACTTTTCTTTTCATCATGTTTTGTAATATTTAAAAATTGAATTTAAGCATTTTACACTTATCTGAAATCTATAGGGCTCAAATCTCAGTGGACATTTCTTAATTATCTCCAGGATATTTTCATGACTGTCTCCCTGTATTTTAAAATCACTTTCCAACATGGACTAAATCTACTTCAGTTTGTTTTTGTTATCACTACAACTTCTGATAAGATACAGAGCAAATAAAAGGAAATGTAATAGGAAGGTGGGTTCCCAGAAGCGGAAACATCAACGATTAAAGTAAAATTCACCTCCAACCTTTTTCCTGAAACACCTGCTAGGCTTACTAAGATTAAAGAATGACCCTTTTATTGACCTCTGTTCAGTTTCCACCTCACCATAGCTGCTCCTTGATAAATATTTGGGGGTTGAATTGCGTTGAGCCTTAGGGCATGATGCCTTTCCAGAAAAGAATTCTAAGACTAGCTTTGCTTCTCCATTTCTCTTGTGCTTCCTCCTTCTCCTAGTTGCGGTCTAGCACAGAGCTCCATCCAGACCTTCTCACGGATTGCCTCACTGTGCAGCCTCTGCAGCCAGCTACTTCCCCGCAAGATGCTGCTGCTGACGGGACTGTGGGCCGCTCACCTGGACCTGGGCCGGACCTCTATCCAGGTATGCACAACAAAAGCAAAGCTGATCACAGCTACCCTTCTTGAGGCTTTCCACTGTGGTTAAAATGAATGCTCACAGGAGACAATTTCTCCTGAGATCACTGTATTTTGTTTTATCCATAGGTGGTAAATTGCTCACCTCTCCATCTGATTTCTGAGCTGAGTTTAGCAATTTGGCTTTATTTTTTATTTTTTATTTTTTTGTCATAAAGAAACAAAGTAAAGTAGTGCATTAGTTCTGGACTTCTGCCAAAAATTCAGTGTACCCAGCCTTCCCAGGTATCTTAAATTTACTAACTTGATTTAGACTTGAAGAGGATGTTTCCTCCTTAAGCAGGTAACAGGCTTGTGGATTTCTTAACAGTCATTGTCATCTTTGCATTTTAAAAGGAAGCTCCAAGTCTTAAAAAAAATTTTTTACATCAGTAAACCAACTTGAAAGAATGTTCATTAATGTTGCCAACCATTGAGGCAAAGAGGATGAGATGGCACTGCCAGACCACCTTTCTTCTGGCTGGGTTTGAGTAACAGGTGGCTTTAGAGTTGGACAATGGCATGTATATACTGAAAAATAAGAAAGGAATAATATACAATAAGGACGTCATTTTCCTTTTATTTGGCTATCCTGGAGTTTTGCGTATTTGCTACTCTCCATAGAGGTGATGTACTTGTGTAAACAACATTGATCCTTATCCTTACATTTGAAAGTTCTTACAGTAATGCTTTGTAAGTGAAAACAAAAGGATCACCAGCTCCACACCCCCAGACAAGAAGAATTTTCTATGGGTTGCAAATCCTGTTCCCACTCCCATCTAGAGCTAGGTTTGGCAGCAAACTATTTTGCTTTTGAAAAGTACTAATAAGCCATAAAGAATTAAGAATGTATTGATGCATTACAGTGGAATAGGAGAAAGATATGCTTGTATAGCTTTCTAAACTTAACAGTTCTCAGCTGATTCAAATGCAAAGGGAAAGGACATTAAGCAAATATTTTGGGAGTGTGAGTTGTCAGGACATCCTCAGTGATTATCTGGGGTCAGTGGGCCTTGGTCAGTTTGGGGTACTTATTCTTAGAGACAATATAGTCTCTGCATTTTGAGACCCAGGAAGATGAAATTGCAGTCTATTGGAAGGGGTAGCTCCATGGCTTGGTAGTTGAGGTAGCTGGATTTCACATGGCTGAAAATGTGGTTAAAGTCCCTAGCCCAACAGTTTGAGAGACATGCATGGTTAAGTGTACACACAGGGCCAAAATCCCAAAAGGAAGAAGGGATGGAGGAGAAGGGATTGGTGTGTGACTATTCCCCATGGGGAGTACTTTATCTCTTTCTTGTTCTGTCTCTGGATGGTGCTCATCCTCTAGCAAAAAAAAAAAAAAAAACTTAAAGTGGTTAAAGTCCCTAGCCCAACAGTTTGAGAGACATGCATGGTTAAGTGTACACACAGGGCCAAAATCCCAAAAGGAAGAAGGGATGGAGGAGAAGGGATTGGTGTGTGACTATTCCCCATGGGGAGTACTTTATCTCTTTCTTGTTCTGTCTCTGGATGGTGCTCATCCTCTAGCAAAAAAAAAAAAAAAAACTTAAAACTTATTTGAGAGTGCTCATCCTCTCCCAAAAAAAAAAAAAAAAAACTTAAAACTTATTTGAAGGGATAACCACATCTTACAGAGGTTTTAGGTACAGATGCATATACACACATTAACTATGCCAACATTACAACACATGTATGTACAACATTATGAGTTGATATGTCAAACATTTTTCATACGAATATTCATTCCAGCACATTAAAATAACAATCTATTTGGGACAAGCAGTTAGCATAATGGCTATGTCGCTGGACTCCCATGTAGTCTACCACGGTTCGAGTCCTGAACCCAGTGGCTTAAATTCACACCGGACGTGTGAGCATGTGTGCCCAAGATCCTGAAAGGAGAATGGAGAAGAAGAGATTGTAGTGTGGCCATCCCCCCAGGGGGGTGATTTCTTGCTTTCTCTCTGTCTCTCTCTCTGTCTTTCTGGTGAGTGCATGTACCCTATAGCAAAAACCTCTCCAATAAATAAATAAATAACAATCTATTTAAAAACAGCCTATAATTCATTTCCTTATTTCTTCAGTCCATAATCCATGATCTTACTGAAGACCTAGCACTCAATAATGAAGGACTAACACTAGCAGGATGTGGTTGAATAATGACCTAACAGCCAATATAATAGGCTAGTCTTGTTGCATTTAAACCTCTCGGACATGTGTTTGGCAAGCCATGATACATACGTGTCTGAATGTTAGTACCTTTGTTGAGGTAGCATACAGCATATGGCTCAGTTTCAAAGCGATGTTTGTCTCAATGTGTGTTTTTGTGTAGTGTTCTTAAAGTCTTAGAGTTTTGAAGGCTTATTTTGAAATGGTTTTGTCATTTCAAACAGATTTTCACTTTTAGTATGTGATGTTTTCCGTATTTGGTCCTCAAAAATATTTTGACCTCCATAACTGGCTGGGAAGCCGAAGTTGCCACAGCCACCCAGGGAGCATCCGTGGGTGACCTGCATATTCTGAGAATTTGCTCAGTTTAGTTCTGGAATTTTACTTCTCCGTGTAGCTTATAACTGTGAAAGTTGACCTTCCCTACTTCTTTCCTTATTCTTGCTTCCCTTGGGTCTGTTTTACTTTCTTAGTTTCAGCCCCTTTGTTTTATTGATTAAGCCTTTTGTTTGGTTGAATAGGCAACAAACCCAAAGGCAGAACCAGGCAGGAGGAAAACTAGAACACAGAAATTATAAATCTTCCTTTTAAAGAGCTAGAAATATACTTGTCAGGGTTCGTATTCATACCAACTGCAAACCTGCACTAAAGAAGGAAGCCAAACCATGAAATATGCCAAAAGTATAAAAGGAAACTGTTCATCAATTATTTAAACATAAAATCTGAAGTGGTAAGGCAATTTGACAAAGATTAAGACTTCGCTAAAGGGCCCCAAAGTTATGCTCTTTTTTATACAAACTCAAGAAAATATTTGTTTAGTGACTGCCAAGCACTTATGCCTTTAAGTGTTAGCAAATTGATTTATCACAGATATGTTGATGGAAAACTGTTCAATATGTATTAGCATATAAGATAAGAAGCTTGAATGCCCTGATGTTTTTAGAAGCCACTATAATTGAGGACTCATGGTATGGAGAAGTCATGGTTTTGAAATGGAAATATTTAGTGGCTACTAGATAATGATTTTTAAGATTCTAAGAGAGGAATAATCATTTTTTAAAAATTTTATCTTTTTGAAGAGGTTTTTGCTATAGGGCACGAGCGCTTGCCAGACAGACAGAGAGAGACAGAGAGACAGAAAGCAAGAAATCACCCCCTGGGGGGGATGGCCACGCCACAATCCCTTCTCTTCCATTCTCCTCTCGGGATCTTGGGCATGCATGCACATGCGCCCGGCGTGAATTTTAAGCCACCGGGTCCAGGACTCAAATCGCGGTTGACTACATGGGAGTCCAGCAACATAGCCATTATGCTAACTGCTGGTCCCAGAGAGGAATAATCTTCACAGCATTTAGATGAACAAGGAAGATAGCAGTTCTGACACACACAAATCTTGCAACCCTCCCAAAGTGTTGGATTCTTTTTTCAAACCTAACTTTTCAGGTTGGTTAAGACCAAACTCAGTTGGAAATGGCTGCTAGAAAAGACTTTCATTTCTGTGGACAAAAATAGTGTCCAGGGTCGAAGCAGCTAGATATCACCTGAGGCCCCTCTGAGGATGATTTGAAATTAAGGCGTTTTACCTGTCTCCCATCCTGAAAACCCTAGATCTCCCCAGGCTTGCTCCTGAGCTAACCTGAGAGCAATGTTGGGGTCTAATAGAAGGCCAGGTTAGTGATGAGCAGGCCCCAAAGATGGCTTTCTTTCCTTTCCTTTTTTTTTTTTTTTTTTTTTGTTTAGCAGTTCCATACTCCACATAGATAATGCCCTGGACCAGCCTGTCAAGTTAGGCAATTTATCTGTTAATCTGAGAGAGACTATTTCATAGCCAGAAGATCAGGATATGAGTCCCATTTTGAAGGCTTTGTACCTGTATAGATCTTCTGGCAAGCTTCTGTGATGAACTAATGAAGCAGATAAGCCTGCAGTTAGTGAGTCTGCAATACCATGGACAGCCTGGACCACTGCCTGGTCTTGGCAGGGAGTCCATTCAACTAACAAAGGATGCTATATGGAAGATGATCTATCCCATGGGTGATTGCAAAAATTATGGCTCCCTCCAAACCAAAGCCGTGCTCCAAATACAGTTAAACATGACCTTAGCAAATGACCTGAGTCATGTAGACTTCTTAGAGGCCAATGTGGTTGAGATTTTTGAGTCCCACAGAAACTACCCATCAAGTGAGGAGCTTATGCAGCTATAACAAGAGATATCTGCCAAAAAAGTGAATTTTATTCGTACCACTTCTATTGGGTTATGAAATAATTACCATGTTTAGAGCCTACAAGACCTGTTGAATTATCCAAATTTTGGGTATAACCTTAGACTTTTTTCAGGGTAAAAAATAGGTCTTTTGTTCAGATACTATGAGACATGTAGAATGAAAATAAAGACTTTTTTTATAGCAGAGAATTTTGAAGTCATACATGATCATTCCTTTGTCTCCACTCTCATTACTGGGAGATAAGGACTCCTCTCTTACAGTATCACCACTTTTTGTAACGAATAGCACCATATTAAACCTATTCAGGATTTAACATTCTTCATAAAATAGTTAATGTTTCATTTTAAAGTAATTTTATGGTATATACATTTTCTACATTCTCGAGTGTATTTGCTGTCTAGGGATAGCTTGCAGAGTTGTGTTATATAGAGAGAAAAATAATTTTCTATAAAAGCATCTCAAAGAATTTCTACTTTAAAAAAAGGATCTTAATGTAGAGATTTATAGGGTTCTAAATTGACACATGAATTTCCCAGAAGGTTAAACTTTATAAGAGAGTTGTGAAGATCAATCAACATGACCTATATAAAAGTCTTTTAAAAGACATAAAGCATTATAAAACTACATAGTTTATACTTGCTTTATCTTCAAAAGAACTGGTTTGCTTAGAATTCTCAATAGTGGAAAAGTGGTAGAACAGTTTTGAAATTGATGGTGGATAAGAGGAAGTGGCGACTCAGGCTACAAAAAGGGACTTAATGGGATACATTTGGCAACGAGGTCTCTGTCTCTTCTGACAGCTGCCTTAAATTGCTGTCCAAAAGCTTCCGTTGTTTTTGTAACATCACTTGTATCTGTGATTTATCCACCAGCTTGAATTAGAGAATCTGTGAAGGAAAGAGCAAAACTCATACATCTTTCAAGAAGGTATTGATAACTGTAACCTGTAGATCTGGCCTCCCTAATCTTGGGCCAGTCCTTCGGTGTACATCAAATCATCTGGAGAGTTTGTGAAAAAGCAGTTTTCTGAGCTCCACCCCCAGAGTCTCTGATGCAGTAGAACTAAGCGAGTCCAAAGAATTTGAATTTCTGCCAGGTGTTTCTAAAATGTTTCCAGGTGACACTGGGTGCTCCTGGTTCAGGTACCACACTTGGAAAATCATTGCTTAGGATCACAAAATGTGAAAAAGTGACTTACAGAAAAATGCTGTGTGAATTTTGACTGGTGGAAGTTAGAGTAAGAATTGCCCTGTAGTATATATTCCTATTCCTCACAATACAAAACCTATATATTAATATTTTGCTTGTCATCCCACACGAGTGTTATAACAGCACCACTCATATTTTGATTAAGAGTGATAGCTGAAAACCACTCAAGTAAAGAAAATTAAAATTTTGATTCCCAGCCAAGCGCAGGGCCTATTTGCATGTGTGCAACTAATGTTAATGCCTTTATGTGTTTGCAAGCTGCTTAATTTAGTGCTTCAATTTTCCATATCCACTTATTCTCTTGTATTCATGTTTTTCACGCAAGACTAAGCGGAATTACTCAGTTTTATAATATGCACAAGTTTTTGCTGTAAAAATATTTTTGTGAGTTAGCAAAAACAATTCCATACCTCATTGAAGAGAAGAGGAAAATAGTGAAACTGGGCAATTGTAACTTTATTCCTATTGGGAAAAGTCTTGATTATCTTCATATCATTATTTCTTCTTTTCTTCATTTAATGTTGTTTTGCCAGCATTCAAATACCATATGAGGCAGTAGGCTGGATCTACTTTGGGTGTGACCTAAGCAGGTCTTAAGGAACAGATGGATGGCAAAGCAGAGTTTCCAAGATAGGATTCCTGCAACAAGAAGCTAATGTCTTTTGTTATTAGTAAGTTCTGGGTCCAAATTCTGACTTTCTGCTTCAGTTGAATTTACTTTTCAAGGAAAGAAAGAAATAGGTAGTTTTGTCTCTTTCATTTGAAAAATAAAGAAAAACAATCTGGATATTTTCCATGCAACCCACAGCACTGTCTCAGACTACTGGCTTTTATAATACCCTCTTCAGTATTGTCTGAGACCAATGTGCCCCATTCAAACCATTAACTCTGCATTGCCAACAGACTTCGAGTCATCAGCTGTCTTCTTGGGGTCTGAGTGTTCCTGTTTCCAGGCTGCTCTCCCCACACTTTCAGAATTTCCTGTGGCTAGTTACAATCTGGCCTTGTGCTGTACCATCCAGTACTGAGTTCTTAGTGAATTTAGTTGTTCCTGTCTGGTTTCAGATCTGATTATCCAGGAGCTCTAGATTTCAGAATTGAGTCTTACCCTTGCATTTCCATCAACACCTATGTACACCCTACAAAGCCAGAGGTTATAAACTTTCCCAGAACCTTTTCCCTGAGAGTGTAGAAAAAGTCCTTATCTCCACCTTCTATGAGTCAGGAGGCTACAGGAAATGAACTATTTACTCCTTAAAAGAAAAGAGAACAAACTCTCACCAGTGTGCATAGGAATGTCCTCCTGAGGCTGATTATCAACCATTTCAGAGAAACCAATGCATGCACATACTTGATGAAAAGATGTACTGAATGTTCTAGAAGATTCCACGGTTGGGAGATTAAGGATCTGGGGATCCATAGTCCTGAAGTGCTGAGATAGTTTGGGGTTGTATCTATACAGAAAGTAAGGATGGGCAATATTTCACGTCTCCTTTCCTGAGGCATATTACTAACCATGTTTTATACAGTCCTTTTGGTCATCTGTCCAGCCAGTCTATGCTCAAGTATTAACATTCACAAGAGCAAATGTTACTTCTTCCTCTAACTCAAATTTCTCTCTTACTGAAATCAGTTGCTGAATTAAGTGACATAAGGAGTTCTTAGAGCACAGTAACTTCTCAGCATCTATTATTTATAATTACTGCTTTTATCTAAACACTAGAAGAATACATGTTATAGTTCTATGATGTAGATAGGGAATACATGCCATAAATTGCCTAATGAATAAAAGCCTAAAGAAATTGAAGATTTAATCAAAGTTCAACAGAATAAAAGAAAACTTAAATATAGTTGTTACATATTGTTTTCCAAACTTTGCCTGGTAATTCACATTGTGTGTGTGTGTGTGTGTGTGTGTGTGTGTGTATGTGTGTATTTTTTTTAATTCTAACTTTGCCAGAGGGTACTTGCACTTGCTGGAGAGAAATAGAGAGAAAACGAAAGTGAGAAATGGAGGATGGCTATGCCACACCCCTTCTTCAACATCTCTCCCCTTGGGGTTTTGGGTAGGCGCACACACACACACACACACACACGGTGTTTTTCTGGGACTCAAACCATGCAGTAAGCCGTGGGGGATCCAGCACCATAATCATCAGGCCCCCGGCCAGCCTCCATCTTTAAATTAAGGAAATCTACTGCTGGAGTCTAAAGGAAAACAAATTCAAATCAGAAACCCATCTCTTGGATGTCAGTGCTCCCTGGACTCACACTGTTACAATTTTGTTTTGATGGTTACAAGAGTTTCAGTATTTAGAAATAATGTGGATTTTGTTTGTTATTGCTTTGTACGGACAGTGTGGTATGGTTAAAAGAACGTGGAACTACATCTAAACTCCAATCCTGTCTCTCCACTTACTACATGTTTACTTTGGGTAAATTGCTTTTCCTTCTTTATAAAATGGTGATCCCACAGGACTGTTGCAAGAATTAAATTAGATGGCATAAAAGTTTTCCATATCCTCGCTGGCAACTGGAAAATGTTTGGTCCATGTTCCTTTCTGCTTTTCCTTTCTTTCTGCTGAAAAGTTCAGAGAATTACTTGTGAACCAAGTCAATGTCTATGACAGAGAAAGAGTCTCTTCTATCCATTTCTTTTATACTGAATGCTACTACCTGGGATTCAGTAATAGATGTCCTGAGGTTCACTGTGGTGGCACAGCAGTAATACAGAGCTCCATGAAGTCATACGGAAAGGTCCTGGGTTATGTCCCCAGGTTTCTCTGTACATGGCAGGTGAGTATCCATACGTATGATCCTGTCTGACTGAGGCTGGGGGTGGATTATAGCATGAAGACCCTGTTAAGAGTACCTCTTTCTTTATCTATCAATAAATAAATTTTGTAAAAACTAAAAGATAAAAGATAAACTGAGGTAAAGAGTTCCTTCCAAGAAGGGTTCAAGTCTGCTGAGGGTGTTTTGTGGTTTTGTCAACTGTGTTGGGGAGAGATGTTCAACTGTTAAATTATCTATTTTGTAAGACAATTAATAATTTGATTGAATGTATAAAAGAAAATGAAATGAAAAATAAATTAATTCATTAATAAAAAAAGAAGAAGACTTGGAACTTCTATACTCAATATTCCATATTTACATTTTCGGATCTGTCAGTTAGACTTTTTTTTTCCCTGCTGCCATGAAGAATAGTTTACTTAAATGAGTAATTCAGAATACCAGTGTGCCTGCTTGAAAAATGAGCATAATGAACAGTGAGTTTGTGAGAGTGAGACAGGTA
This sequence comes from Tupaia belangeri chinensis, assembly GCF_000334495.1. Classification (NCBI taxonomy): domain Eukaryota; kingdom Metazoa; phylum Chordata; class Mammalia; order Scandentia; family Tupaiidae; genus Tupaia; species Tupaia belangeri. The sequence continues at coordinate 2,054,857 of NW_006159849.1, forward strand.
GAGGAGAGAAGTTGTATTGATGGCCTCGACCAAGGCAATTTTACACAGTCATTGTTTTGGCATTGTTGAGATACAGCCTTGGTCCCTCCTGATGTCATGAATAAACTCTTACAGGCATGTCATTTATCTCAAAATATACACCAAGGCGTCCAGAACACTATTCTTGACTATTTTCCTTACCTCAAATATAGTTACCATATTTCAAGAACAGTTCCTTAATCTTTTCACTATAGTTCTTAGTAATTTACATATAACAACTAATTTATTACACCAAGGATAGGTAAACTATGACCTATAGCCAAATAGGCCCACCTTCTGATATGTAAGGCTTGAGAACTAAGGGTGGGTTTTTGGTATTCTTGAGAGGTGTGTGTGTGTGTTTTTCTGTTTTGTTTTGTTTTGTTTTGTTTTTTGCTATAGGGCGTATGCACTCACCAGAGAGAGAGAGAGAGATAGAAAGCTAGAAATCACTCCCTGGGGGGATGGTCACACCACAAACCCTTCTCCTCCACTCTCCTCTTGGGATCTTGGGTACACACACACATGCGCCCAGTGTGAGTTTAAGCTAGCGGGTCTGGGACTGGAAGCACGGTCTACTACATGGGCAATTCCTTCTTCTCCACTCTCCTCTTGGGATCTTGGGCACACACACACACACACACATACACATGCATGCAGTGTGAGTTTAAGCCACCGAGTCTGGGACTCAAACCACGGTCGACTACATGGGAGTCCAGTGACACAGCCATTATGGCAACTGCTGGTCCTGAAAACTAAGGATGGTTTTAAGAGCTTTAGATGTAAAAAGAGCTACATCCCACATGTGAGAATAGTTACTTAAAGAAATGTGGACATTGCCTCTTGCCTGCAGAGCCTACAATATTTACTATCTAGCCCTTCACACACACACACACACACACACACACACACACACACACACACACACAAAGATTGCTAGCTTCTGCTTTATTTCTCACATCTGGGACATCCATCAATGTTTGACTAAAATCAAGGAAGCCATGAAGTGAGTTAATTAAAATGCATTAATTAGGGCCAGCTGGTGGCATGGTGGTTGAAGTAACAGGTGTGAGGTTGGGGCAGCTGGATCCCACATGGATGGCTGTGTGGTTTGCACCTTAGACTTGGTGGCTTGGGAGGCATGCTGGGCACATGTGCATGCATGCCCAAGGTCCCCAGAGGAAAGTGGAGGAGAGGGGATTGTGGCATGGCCGTCTCCTGAGGCAGAGGTAGAAGGGATGGAGGGAGGGAGTTTCTGTCTCTCTCTTACTAGCTCATGCACTGTATCAATTAATGTATCAATTAAGGAGAATGTATTATAAGACAGATTTGTGGAATGTGTACCGGTTTTATTGATTCTATATTTTAGATTTAGCAAGTATTTAATAGCCCTGGCCTTGAGTCTTTAGCAGCCTTGTAGCCATTGGGTTACCAGAAATATTTATAGGTCCTAGTATTAACAACAGATAACACCAGAGCTGTTTCTATCAAGTGTTCTGGACACTTAGACTGCCAGACACTACTAATCTTCCCTGTGGCATTCTATGGAGCCCCAAAAGTGTGTCACTCAAATGGGATAATTACTGGTTAAGCCCCTCAAATTGCAGGAA
>NW_006159849.1:2056502-2071630 GCF_000334495.1 Tupaia belangeri chinensis
AGGAATGCATTTGCAGAGGTAGTTGGAGCGATGGTGGGAGGCTACAGGTCCTCACTAATGTGGCCCCTGTTTAGGAAGAAGCTGTCAGAGGACAGGTGGGTTTTGCTTTGGGTTGTGATAAGTCAAAGACTGACATAAAAATCAGAGAGAGCAGTCCTGGGTTTATTCTGATTTTGTTTTTTCTAAAATGAGAAGTGTATGAAATCCTTGAATCAAAGATTACAACTTTTAAAATCTAGGCCTGTCACAGACATATAAGTGAATGCCTAGGTGTGGAGGAAAAAATAAAATATCAAACTTCAGAGACCCACCCCCTTGGTCAGATTCTAACAGGGAAGATGATTGTGCTTCCTCAAAATACACTTTCTATGAATAACAAAGTTGTTTGAAATTGCTATAACTGAAGACTGAACCCTCTATCCAGGTATAGAAAAAGCTTTTAAATAAAAATTTCTTGACAAAGGTTGTATATGGGCATAAATTTATAATAACATATGAGTGACATATCAGAATCTATCTTGAGAATAAACTAAACACCTGATGGCAAGCTGGAAGATCATGGGCAAAGTGTAAAAAAAAAAAAAAAGAAGGGGGTTTCCCTCTGGAGTCACAGCAAAATCAGTGTAACCATGTCTGCAATTTTGCCTACAGCTTGATCTTTGCAGAGCCAGGAAAGGGAGAGATTCCCCAAGGGACTCCAGGGTTGGTAGATATGTTGATTTAATTTAGAAGATTATTGCATTAAAAATTGGATTGGCTGTCTACGCTAAAAATCTGTTTCCAAGAAGCTTTCGTCATGAAGTAATTTAAGAAGTCTGTGAAAGTAGAGTGAATTGGATTGTCCATACAAGTTCTGGAAGGGAGGAAACATATTTTGTGGTCAACATGGTTATAGGTAGGAGACAGCTGAATGATGTCAGAGAATCCATTATTGTTCACTGAAAATGTGTGTGTGTGTGTGTGTGTGTGTGTGTGTGTGTGTGTGTGTTGTATTGTTTGGTTTTGCTGTGGTCAAGTTGAACTTCACTTCTAAAGAAAGTGATGGGTATTCCTAAGAGCATCTGTGTGCAGTCGACCATGCTTGCTCCCTCTTTCTTCTGTCTTTCCACTTTCCACTCTGCCCAGAGGAAAGTTAACATAATGCAGGAGGAAATGGGTTTTCCACAGAATAGTCTGAGTTGTTGCTTGTTCAAATTATTTTGCTGACATTTCATATAACTAACTCGCTGAAGATGAGTAAGTTGGTGGATTGGGAAGTGAAGGGCAGCAAGACTAGATAGGCACTGTGAGGTTAGACGTGGCATGCATTGTCTGGAAAGATCCAAGAGGGCTACATGAATTACTGGTCCCAGAGAGTGGAGAGACTGCCAGAATGATGCCATTCTACTTGTAACAAAATGTCTTTGTTCTGAAATGCAGATGTTTTGGGAGCTTTTCTAACATGAAGTTAATTATACCTGGTATTTCAGAATGTTTGATGGTCACCTTTGGCACACATGTGGATGACATCAGCCATTATCTTCTAGTTGTATCACAATGTTTTCCAGAAAGGCATGTAACTGTGTCTCTTCTTCCCAACACTAATAACTTCCCTGGCTCTGAATCCAGCTGCATGATGTGGAAATGTAATTGGGCAGCCTACACAGAAGTTTGGAGCTCATGGGGGAATATCTATTTGTAAGAGAACCTGAATATTCATGTAACTGTCCAGACATCAATAAATTCTCATTTTACCTTATTTATTTCTGTTCCCCAGTGAACAGCAATGCTCTTAAACTCCAAGTTAATAGGCATGTTCTTCAGAGCTGTGCCCTCGCTTACCTTAATAGAACATCTCCCTAACACATTTGTTTATCCGTTGCCAGGTAGCTCTCGCATCAGGTGACACCAGTATGTTTTCTTTGTCTTAGTGCAGGGGAGACAGTTGCCATTGTTTGCCATCAATTAGCTCAGGGTAGCATGTCAAGGATGTGCGGGTGGTGTCATTTTAGTCTGACAGCCACCCGATCCTGTTGAGAAGGGATTGTTTCATTATCCTCTTATCAGGGCTGCTGGATAATGATACTCTACACTGCAAAGTAGGAAGGGGGAAAAAAGACAGGCATAAAGAATGGATTTTTAGGGATTGGCAATATTAAAATTATTCATGCCGCAAGGAGAAGGGAAAGATTAGAGAGATGACTGTGCAAACCCTCAGAAACGACTTTTCCCTAATACAGGTAGAATGCGGAATAATGCCCTTCCTGATGGAGGGGGAGGGGTGGGAGAAATGCCCCAACGTTAGGAGGGGAAAAAATGGAAAACTATCCCCTTCTTCTCGTCCTCACTAGGTAAGGATTAGCTGCGACATCTCTCCCATTCTCTAATTAACCTCCATATCAAATGCAGCCTTCTAAGTGACCCTGACGAGGCATTTTTCTTGCTCGAAAACTCTCTGGTTTGTGAGTTTAGGTTGGGAGAGCATTTTCTAATGAACGATAGTGCAATTAAATAGCTTCAAGATGAACTGTAGAGAACTGCAGGAGGTATCAGGGCTTAAGCTTTTATTATTGGGGGCTAAAACTCTAGTCACCCCAGTATTTTCTTCAGAATGCCTGAAGGGAAGTCTTGCTTGAATTCTGAAAGTTAACCAAAGCTGGATCTTTATGTTCTTGAGAAACAAACAGAAAGAAGTGCTGAAAATGTAAAAATACTTCAAGATAAACGAAGCTTCAAGAGGGACAATTGTGTTGACATTTTAGTAACAGCCCATTTTCGCTCCTTAACGAAGTGCAGTCATGCATGAAAATGACTTGTTAGCTTTGAAACTGAAATGCATTATGGGTTGTAATTCAAAGGTGTGTATTACTTCTCCAATATAAAGTACAGCATTTTAACCCTATGAAGATTCCTTCTCAGGCCTCAAACACTGTAGGAACCTTATAAAAAAAAATGAACAATAAAATGTTTATTATAAAAAGTTGTTTTTATGATGTACAAACTCTTCTGCATTTTAAAATAACTCTACTCCAGAGTTTATATGCATTGTTCTGTCTGTGGTTTACATAGGAGATCATACTTTATTGGGGATTTATCACTTGAAGGACAATATATGCCTTTGTCTTTCCCAATCCTATTACTGCTAGTAATAATTACAGTACTATAAATAACCAGACAATAGCAGCAGTGGTTTATTGAGCACGTAGCGTAGTTCAGGCACTGTGTGCTAAGTGTTCTCTATACGCACTAATCCTTTTCACGATCCTGTGAGGTGTTACCATTATCTTTACAGGTTATTATTTATTTCTTCTATGGGTGAGAGACACAAAAAGAGAGTCAGAGGCAGAAATCCAGCACCTCCAACAGGGTCTTGATAGCACAATCCACCCTGAGCTTCAACCAGTCGCAGATCATGAGGGAGGTCCTCACCTAGCAACCCAGGACCTTTCCCATGTGGGTTAGTTTTGCAGAGTGTCACATTTTCCTGCCACACCACAGTTCAACCCTCTGCCCTTACTTACAATGAAGAAACGGGGGCTTAGGTTGTGACTTGTCCAGAACACATTGCCAGTAATTGTTAAGTCTCAGAGTCAAGTCCAGGACCATCGAACACACGCTGTGCACACTTTCTTCTGTTAATAACCACTGTGAAGTATTTCCCTCCAGTGTCCAATTTCTTTTTGTTAAAGAATTATTTAATTATTTAATTCCATTTGTTACTATTTTTTTTATTATTATTATTTTAACAGAGAGAGACAGAGAGTGGGAGAAGGGGAAAGGGAGAGAGCAAGCTGCCAGGTCCGGTACTCGAACTGCCATGTGGCAATCCAGCACCTTTAACCACCATGCCACCTGCTGGCCCCTCCAGTGCCCAATTTCTGATGAGGTCAAAGGAACACAAATTTCCACAGCAGTTCCACTGTTTCTAAAATCCTTCCTTGGTCCAAATTTCTCCTCCAGGGAGAAAGACAGAAACAACATTGAGCTCACCATTCATCAGGTCCTCTCATGCTTTTTAATGTCTCTGTGAAAGATGATTTTACCCTGTGTCATTGATTAGCTTACCCCTCCCTCTGTGCCTTGACCCTGCCCAAGAGATGAATGATGAGCCCACACCTCTTCCCCTGCGCCAGTCACCAAGCAAATAATGTCATTTCACAGGGTTCCCCACATTACTCTGGCATCCATTATAAGCGAATTCATAGTCCATGGGTAAGACTGGTTCCCCCTTTCATGTCAGAGCAAACCCAGCATGAGAAACAATACCGCGGCTTTTCAGCAACCATGAGTGACTCCAAAGGCAGACTTACAAAGCAGCTCAGTGCTACAGATCTGTGTAGCAAATCTCTTCTTGCTGCATTATTGACAGGCGGTGGCCTTTCAGCCCAGGACATTATGCTTGCTTGTGGTAAGGGTGCATATAACTGATTGCTCACAAATAATCCCTCCCCACCTTCTTTCTTTTTCCACTAGTCAATCGATTTGCCTCTGACAAGCATCTGAAATCTTTATTTGGGAAAAAGCACATTTCCTACCAGTCGTTTGTTTCCCGAATCAAATAATTCAGTTAATTTCGTGCCTGAATTAATTTTCAGACTTGGAAAATTACTCTCATCAATGCTGAGGGGCTTTTGGGATGGGTGAAACAAATAGGAATATTCATTTTGCATTTTAACCAGTGGGTTGATGGTTCAGACTCCCATGTGTGTGGCAGGGGAAGAGTGCCTGTTGACTCCAGGCTGCTTTTGCAACTGGAGTTCTGATAAAGTATCCACACACTTATGCCTTTCCTTGAATCCCTCTTGCTTTTAGAAGGCAGTACAGGATGGTGGTTAGAGTCATACAATCTGAAATCAGGCTTCCTGGGTTTGAATTCCAGCTCCACTCTTTGCCTGCTATGTGACCAAGGTCAGATATTCTAACAAAAATAAGATTAGGTCTCAAGTTTCTCATAATGGGGAAATGTTTATAAAGTTCTTGGTATAATTAGTAAGTACAGTATCCAGTAGATCTTAACTATTGATTCCAAGGTATGAGGCATCAAGAAGATGAAATGCAACCTCTCCTACTCAAAAATGGCAGATTCACCATGGATTTTGGTACTTCGTTAGAGGTTCAAAATTTCAGCACCCTCTACACCCATGACCTAGTGAATCAGAATCTACATTTTATCCTGACAAATTCTTAGACTGTTAAAGCTTGGAGGGCGCTAGCTGCTCGTACAGTTTGGAAAGAAACAGATATTAGCTGTTTTAACATGCTCAACTTGACAAGAAAGGTCAGCACCACTGCTCTTCAAAATGAAGAAAACACAGTCACCAAGCGATGCCTATGGTAGCCTTACCCAGCTCTATGGGCCTGAGACAAATAGTCTTTATTTGGTGATGTCACTATCACTTGACTCCCTCTGCTCATACAGCAAGGACCTAAAGGTCCTCTGTCTATACTTATTAGAAATACAGATTCATAGTTTTTATTGGGATAGACAGAGCTATCTATTAACCCAGATTAACCTGAGCTAGTTAAAGGCACCAACCCAGAATGCTCTAGTCCTGGTAGTCAGCGAGATGATATCTGAGAACCACATAGATAAACAGATGCTGCCTTGTTGAAATTATAATGCCCAACTGAGTCACCTCCATCTACCTCTACTGGAGGTGGGACAAAGACTGGAGTAAGCCCCAGTCCTCAAAGAGAGAGAAATAAAGCAGCAGGGAGGTGAGCTTCTGGTCGTCCGCTAAAGGCAGGGCTCATGTATTCATCTCAAGGCCAGGCTTTTATTTCCTTGGGGAGTCCACCATCTCTTAATCACAAAAGCAATAAGAATTTCCAATATGTTCCTGGGCCGTGCCTAATCACTTGTTCCAGCTGCCAGTCAGCAGCCATGCCTGAAAGTTCATGTAAAAGCTCTCCTCCAGTCTTGAAAGCAGTAGTGACCCCTGAGGTGACACAGACAATGAAGGCCGCCCCATGGGCAGCCTGTGTGTACCGGTTGATTTGATCACAACAGTTTTGTTAATATTGCCTGTATTCTGGAGGGATCAGTTCTCTTCCATGTGCTTTGATCAATAGGCCGCACTGTATGTCCCATTGGTTGAGTTTGGAAAATAATTTTGAGTGTATATGGGAGGAAATTTTTGCTTTTGCAGACAGCAATCATCTGGAAGGATCTGTTGGGTGGGCAGGTCTGTGTGAAGTCAGCAGGTAGGCAGACTTAAAGTACTCATAGAGATTAGCACCTCCCTGGCACAGAGTGGTTCTGGAAAATTGTGTTTGAATAAATGAATGGATGGGTAAAATAGTATTACTAGGCTTCAATAACTAAGACTGACTCCTGGATGTATGACTATAATATGGTTCGAAGTCCTTAGAATACATTGTAAGTAGGAGAGGTATTTCCTGGGCCATAATAACAATTTCTGAGAAACGTGGGTCTTTGAAGAGGGAAAGTCCAATTGAAGTCACAGCTATCTGGCTTCAGAAAGTTGTCCATTTTATTGGAAGGATATGTGAAATGGAAGTTGGATGAATGTTGGGAAGCTACGTTTATATCTGTTGTTATTTCCTCCAAATTTCTGGCCATCGTATTGGTCATAGGTGACTTCAATGAGCAGTTGTGCCGTGGACTATGCATGTGAAGTGTTCTGTGTAGACTCTGGATTATAAACTTCTACTAGGTTGTAATCTCACCAGAAATTAAGATTTTCCTGTAATTCTCATTTGTTAGAAAAAAAAGATAAGTCACAGGCCTCATTTTTCAGAGAGGTGATTTCTTACACCCTACTAAAGAAACTGTTTAGTGCACTTTCCAAATTCAGGCTTCATATTGAACCCTAAAGCCTTCCCTTGTTTAGTCTCATGGGGCCCCTGCCCACTGCCTGCTCCAGTGCCATTGACTAGCTATGACAGTGGAGGGAAGGTCTGCAGACATGTTTGACTCTTGCTTAGTCAACATTTGACCTCAGCATGACTGGAAGGCATGTTCCTGAGTCTCCAGCCCTGTACCAGACACCTTGTATATCTAACTTTATATCCTCTCTACCCTTGTTCTTATTGTTTATTGCTTTGGCAGCCTGTGACACCAGGTATGGTTTGGCATCAACTCCATTCAACTGTACCACATACCTCTGGCTTTCTGTCCTAAGCTTTCTCTGATGTCCTGGTGTTGGGCATCTGTGAGAACCTTTAGCCACTCTGGTACATATGCCTACTTGGAAGTATGAGAGATTAATACCTTGAGACCATCTTTGACTGATGGTGGATAGAAGCTGATGGATACATGTTCCTTTCTGTCCCTGTCTGTCTCACTGAGCCCCAAAATAAAATTCATTGGCATTTAGATTGTATTCATCTTTGTTCACTCTACAAACATGAGCCAATACTGTTGGAGATACCAGGCACCAAAAATTTCTTGTTCACTAGTCTGTCCCAGGACCTAGCCCAGTGTCTGCTGCATGGCAGATACTCTATAAATAGTTACAGAGTAATTGACTGCTATGGGAACAATGAGAAGAACATGATTAACTGCACACAAAGCCATAGTATTAAAATAAGTAGAGAAAGGCAGCAGACATTATAGACAAAAGCAGTCATATAAATTGTCATGATAGAAGGGAACTGCATGAACTTTGTGGAAAAATGGAATCAAAGTATGAGTTTATTTTGGTGTATAACATTTTTAAATCCATGCATAGTTTTTCATAATACACATTTCTATGAATATTTTGAAGACCCCTCCTATATTTGAGCTGTGGTCAGCTGTCTGATTTGGCCAGAGCTTAGGGTACAACGTAAGGCCATAAATAAAATGTGTTCAAGCACTTTGAACATTGCTTGATGTTCTACATGAGTAAGTCTTGGTATTTTAATAAAATTAGTATATAGCGATTTCTTCTCACCAAGTTGCAACCTTCTCTAGGAGAGGGACCCACATGTGGTAGAGTGCTTAACATGTAGTAGATGCATAATATATAATACATTTTTTAAATAGTGGTTAGATGTAGATAGATAGATGAGTGGTCAGATAGATATGAATGGATGGACATACAAATGTTGAAGGAATTAATTAATTAGAAAAGGCCATAGATCAAGCCTAACTTGATGAGTGGCAGCTACCAAAAAAAAAAAAAAACAAATTTCCCACCTCGTTTCATCACAGCTAATGCCAAATGTAGTTATTATAGCTAATATAGACCTCTGGGAAGCACTGCACTTCCTGTTGAACCTTAAGAGTAAAGCACAGAGCACCCACACCGTTTCCCCATTGCCATTGGGTTGTAAACAGCAGGGGCAATGCTTCCCTTGTGATAAATACATGCATGTACATACAAAAATACCTCCAGGGGAAAGTAAGAGATGTGTGCATTCAACAACTACAAAAAAATAAATAGGAGAGCTCACATTTCTACGTGAAGGCAGAGGGGGGAAAGGGGGGAGCGGTATTTCACAGTGTCTCTGACCTCTTCTTATTCCATCAGGTTTGGGGATAGTATATAAAACACCAAGCTCCATGCTGACAAACACTAGTATTGAAACTATTGCTACAGTCAATCCAAACATCCTTCTCCCCTGGGTGAAATTATTATTTGGAATACAAGCAGAATCGTGGTTCTCTGAGCTAGCTGAGCATAAATGAGGGTAGTGATTCATAAGGTGACTCTAGCAAGTTTGCAAATGTGCAACTTTTATGGAGGCTGACACACACAATAGGAGCTCGGCAGTGCCTTTCTGAGCTCGTAAGCACTTTCTGGCCTCACTACCTCTCCAGGACTTGGAGGGCTGTGGAGGATGCAGGCTTCTGAGGATAAGACTTAACCTGACAGAATGTTGATTTACCAGAAATAAACCCCTCACATCAGATCACACCCCTGTCAGGAGCTTTTTGAGCGGGACAATGGTAATTCTGCCTCTTCATGTGTTCATTTAAGTACTTGAACTCTTGTTCCATTGGATTAAGTTTTGGGAGGCTGGGTGAGCTGGGGTATTAATTCTATCCTCTAGAGGTTGGAGAAAGTGGTACTGGTTTAAAAATACAACTCTCTGAACTTTTAAACCCTCAAATCTTTTTGATAATGTAGCTTCCCTTCCATAATCCTGAACCTGATTTCTTTTATTTTCTAAAAAAAAAAGAAGAAGAAGAAAAAAAAAAGCATTCTTTGCTATCAGTAGAGTAAGTTCAAAAGGAGCAGAGATGGGGATAGAGTTCAGCATAGTTTTGTACAGAGAAAGGAGTTAAGAGAATCAGCATAATGATGCTGGGATGATGGCAGCGTAATGGGAGGTCTGCTGAGTAGGTCCCAGACACTGCGAGTGCCTCTCTGATAGACTCTGAAAGTGACAAGCTGCAGTTTCTTGTGACCTCGTACCAATTAACCGATCTAAATGGTGACATAGCCAAGTTTGAGGTCACACACAGTTCTGAAAGGTAGGCTGCCCTTCTGAATGGGGACTAACTCACTCTCCACGTTGAAACAGGCAACAGCGGGAGAAAATCCTAGAGCTGCGTTTGAGGTCTCCTTTTCATAGTTTGTGATTTGGGGAGAGGACTCCTTGTGATGCAGACCAATACATTCATCACACCAGCGAGGAGAGGCCTGAGGTCATCTAGACCCTGAAGTTGAAAGAGTGGAGGAGCCTATGTTCACGTGAGGATCGGGGAGGCTGTGTTGTCCTGACATTGATGTAGCTGCAGCAGAGACAGACCAGCCTGACCCATAGAAGCTCTCTGCACCAGTGAGAAGAGAGGAACAGCCTGTATGCCCCTCTCAGTCTGCTGACAAAATATTCTAGAACCTGGTTCTCATCCCTGGTGACCAAAAAGCACTGCCATAGAGACCTTGGCACAGATGCAGACCACCTAAGGTTGACTAATTATACCGTGTCCAGGCAGGGGACTGCAGGCTGCACGTCCCTCCGCCTGGAGCGAGCTGAGCCAAGCTCCTGAGGTGGCAGTAAAGGCACATTAGCCGACAAACCTGTTCCATCATGCAAACAAAAGCTGTGTCTATCCAAGAAGGGGAGAACTGCTCCCTGAAAACCATCCAGAGAAAAACAAACAAGCCCCTAAAATATGCTTGCTGTCAGCCTTCAGTGTTGAAAAGATGTGGGCTTCATTCGGCCGCTGTCTCATGCTTGTTCTCCCTTCGTTTCAGCTCCCATTTTCTCCAGCAATCACTCAAGCCGAAGTGGAACAGCTGCTGGGGCCGTGCCACCCCCACATCCTGTCAGTCACCCTTCTCCAGGACATAATGTACAGGGGAGCCCCCACAACCCCTCCTCCCAGTTACCTCCACTCACAGCTGTGGACGCGGGAGCTGAGAGGTAAGGCCATCTGTCTCTCTCTTGTAATAGGTGTCGCCGCCAAACCTCCCTCCACAGAGAAGTGCTTTGACAGTTGCTGAATTTTATTAATAATCTGTTAGTGGGTTGAGTTACCCAAAGGTGACATTTAAAAAGTACATACAAGAAGCACGTGGACCAAATATCTCATTATCTATTTTATTTTTCCATGGGAAAACAAGTGAAATTATATTGGCAATAGTCAACAGAAATGCTTGATGCTAGAAAAACTCATCTGAATTCCTCTGACCCTCCTTTTCCCCAATTTGTTTGAGGGACTCCATTTTAAGGTAATATATGTACAGACGGAAACGCTTTCCAGATGTAAGATGGTGTTGTCGCCACATAGATCAGTAGTGTTAGTCTACAAGTAAAGCATACAAGGGCACAGGATTCTGTATGGGTGATCAGAAAGGGGCCATTCACCGAATACTTTCTATTGATTCACCTGCAGACAGTCTCTGGGGAAAGACTTTCAAATGACCATAATCTTTATATTTTTATTTTTGAATTTTGCATGGGCTACTGAGGCCTTTTGGGGTCCTTTTTCATACTTCTACTTCCCAATCTCTTGCCTTTTTTTGTTTGTTTTTGTTTGTTTGTTTTTTGCCATAGAGTGTGTGTGCTTGCTAAAAAGAGTTAGAGAGAGGGAAAGTGAGAAAACATCCCCTGGGGATGGCCACACTGTAGTCCCTTCACCTCCATTCTCCTCTCGGGATCTTGGACAGGGACACATACCTGGCATGATTTTCAAGCCACCAGGTCCGGTACTCAAACTGTGGTCAGCCATGTGGGAGTCTAATGCCTGCACCACTATGCCACTTGCTGGCCCCATCTTCTGTCTCCTTTAGAGTATGCTCTAGTAAGCCTCTCTTGCCTAATGTATGGCTACCATTAGTACAAACAGCCTTGGAAGGAGGTTGGATCCACTAGCCCTTCTGTCTGAACTGCCCAACCCTCCAGGAATGTGGAGAGAATGTCAGCATCTCTTGCTACCCCTCTCCACTTGTCATCTGAGTTGAATTGACCTACCTGTGGTCACTCCCAGATACCTGCAAGATAAAGTTCTTGTAGTGACTCTGGTGCAATTCTGGAATAATAGGTATTTGGTGAACAAAATAGAGAACCTTATCATCAATCTGTGGTTCCATCTGGGTTAGCCTGGTCTATGTGTTTTTAAGACTAATAAACCAAATATGGGAACTTCAAAAAAGTTTGTGGAAAAATGGAATTAAAGAACAGTTTACTTTGATGCAGACATTTTTTGAAATCCATGCGTAGTTCTTTCACGAGACATATTTTCCACAAACTTTTTAAAGACCCCTTGTATTTGTGATTTATGCTCACCTCTCTAGGTATGAAAATGTTCTTTCATTTAAGAAACATCTTGGGGCCAGCAAATGTCATAGAGGTTAAGGCACTGACATGGCCCACTGCATGGTCCAAGTCCCATACTGGTGGCTTGGAAAATCACATTGGCTGTGTGTGCATTCATGCCCAAGATCTTGAGAAGACAATGGAGAAGGGATCTTGGCATGGCCATCCCTACTTTCTGTCTCTCTCTGGTGAGTACATATGCCCTATATCAAAAACTGGGAGAAAGCAGGTGAAGGGGAGAACTTCTTTTGAGTATCTGCTTTGTATCAGACTTGGTATTGAGTGCCAGACATAGATAATTAGTAAAATGTACTCCTGCACTTACAGGTCTTAGTGTACAGACATGAGAACAAAGGATAATAAGGCTCTTTTAATAAATGATATGATGGAGATTCCACGGGAGCCTAAGAAGGATTTCCTAAATCTAGGGAAGGAGGGAAAGAGACAGAATGATCTAGGTATGGAAATAAGACTAAGGTTTTTCCATATGGATGAATGACAAATAATATTCCTGGCAGCAAAAAGAACACAAGCAAGATGTGAGGAAGGGAGAGAACACACATCGAGGGAGGTCACAGTAGCTCAGGATGGCAGCGGGAGAATGTGGCTCAAAGTCAGATAATAGTAGATTGGTGTATGTGGAACCATATATTTCATGCTAAGGAATTTGCCCTATATCCTACTGGAAGCATCCAATCATTATGAGTTCTTATTGGGATAAAAAGGTAGTTAGCTTGACATTATAGAAGAGAACTCGGATGACATGATGATAGAGTAACTGAAGCTGGAATGACAGGTGGGAAAAACAAAGAGACTATTTGCAGGAGTCCTCGTGAGCAATAAGGAGACTTGAAGCAGTCAAAGCAGTAAGGATGGAGGATTTATTCAAGAGCTCTTATTTAGAAGCAGAATCACTAATTATGAGTTGAGAATCCCTACTCCAAAAGTCCAAAATCCAAAACTTATCTATTTCCATGATGCCAAAGTTGGAAAATTCCACACCAGACCTCATGTGATGGGTCATAGTGGAAATTCTGCAATACAAAAATATTGTGTAAACGTACCTCAGGCCATGTGTATAAATTATGCAGGAAACATAAATCAGTTCTGTGGTTAGACTTGTTCTTATCCCCATGATAGCTCATTGTATATAGGCAAATATTTCCAAATCCAAAAAATAAAGCAAAAAGACTAAAACACAAAAATCTGAACTTCTGGTCCCAAACATTTTGGATAGGAATGCTCAACCTGTATTAATATATATGTGGAGTAAAGAGGAAGGAACAAAATTCATTCCTGATTTTCACCCCTAGACTCCAAGATGGAAATTTGTTCCATTAACAGAAATTGAAAATAGAAGAGTTTGATAGTATGGTGGACAAGAGGGCGTTGGGTGAAGGGGGAGAGGGGAAAGCAGGAATTGACAAATTGACTTTAGGAGCTTGGGTTTTAGTTGGTTGTAAAAGATCCATGAGATGTATATGACAAACAATGAGAAATATGAATGAAAAGGTGTCAAACTTATTGTAACAGTTCTGTATATATGGTAAAATATAAACAGATTATTACCTTTCTCCTGCAGGATCTGTCAACAAAGCAGTGCAAATGATAACCATCCATTAAGTTTGCAGACACTGGAGACAGGAAATCTATCCTTCCAGTTATCTGATAAATTCCTATAAGTTGAGATGAGCTTATTCTTTTTAGCGTGTTATGTAGTTTCCAATTGGGCTTTAAGTGACGTTGGCGGTGGGCTTTTCATCATCTCGCTTCATTCTACCTGGCTGAGAATCATACTCCATGAGGTAGTGAAGCTCAGAGATGGTCGATCAGAGCTTTCTCTTGTTTGCTGCATCTCCTTATTAATAGTCATAACAACTCTAGTGAGAATGTATGAGAAAAGCAATAATTATGTTTCCATTTTGTACACAGTTTTTAAAAGAATACATGTAAAAAAAGATTTTAACCACTACTGGAGTCAAAAACAACTACCTTCACAACCCAAACACCTTGTGTGTGCATCCCAGCTCTGACAGTTGCTAATTATTTGGCTGCTCCTGCTGTTTGGGTTTTCTTTTGTTTTGTTTTTAACATTTTATTTTATTTCAATATTTTTTATATTTTCTTCCTTCTTTCGAAAGTTTGTAACATAAAAAATTTCTAGAATAGTACAATGAAAACCTAACTACCCTGCATCCATATTCACTCAATGTTAATATTTGGTAATTTTCTCTCTTTCTCTGTCTCTGTAACTTGGGAGATCCTTTATTTGTTTATTTGTTTCTGAACCATTTGAGAGATAGTTACTAATATCATTGAGCTTTATTTCTAATTACTTCAGTAGACATCTCTTAAGAAGGATATTGTCCTACATAAAACCAATATAATGACACTCAAGAAATTTAACTTTGACATAGCACTATTATGTGATAATAAATATTCAGATTTCTTTAATTTTGTGAATAATGCTTTTTTGTTTGTTTTTAGTTTTTTCCACAGGGCTTGTGTGCTCATAAGAGAAACAGAGAGCAGGAAAGTAAGAAATCACCCCCTGGAGGGATGGCCACATTGCAATCTCTTCTCCTCTCAGGAACCACACACACAAACACACACACACACACACACACACACACACACACACACACAGTGTTTTCAAGTGGTGTTTTCAAGTCACCAGGTTTGGGACTTGAACCATGCAGCTGGCGAGATGGCTACATCTTCCTTAACCTCCATGCCATTTGCTGACCTGTGAATAATGTTCTTTCTGGATGGATTTGTTTGTTTTTTTTTTCTTTTTTATCTAATAAGGACCATATAATGCATTTAATTCTCATTTCCTTTTAGTCTTCTTGAACCTAATGAAATTTCTCATATTGTATTATAATGTCTCACAGACTATTAACAGTTTTTCAAGAACTCAGGACATTCATTTCACAGAATATTTTACTGTTTGGATCTGTCTGATTGTTTCCTCTTGAACAGATCCATTGTAATTATTTTTGGTGGAGATACCATGTAGGGAATATGGTCTTTGTTAGTATTTTTCATGCTTAGTTTGCACGTCATGGGACATTATGGTTAAACGAACCAAACCAGGTAAAGTGCCTGGCATGTTATATGTGTGGCATGAAGCTCACGTTCAGTAGCTGTGGGTGCTAATGTACGAAAGACAGCAACCTTGACTTAGCTGAACAACCCAGTCCAGAAGGTGGAAAATGTTGTTAGAGATGACAGGGGCTAGTAATAATCGTGGAAGAGGAAATAGAGAGGAAGGGGAAAGTGATGGCGCTTTGCATGGCTGAGTGAATGAGGTGGACATTTGCACGGCTGTGATCTCGCCTTGCTGTTGTATTCTTCCCACAGGATGTGTGCCCTGTCCCTGAGCCAGCCCAACTGGAGCGGGCAAGTGTGAATGTGGTAGGTTATCTCTTCCG
>NW_006159849.1:2071919-2137141 GCF_000334495.1 Tupaia belangeri chinensis
AGGTTTGGAGAAGAGGATGACATGAAACAGCCCTAAATTATTCCCCATGTTTGCATTAGTGTCCAGCATAAAAACACTAAGAGGAAATGTGCTTACCTTCCGCTCTTGGTTTATATATCTTTGCCTCTGTTTGACTGGGAAATCCCCCAGTAAAAACTCCAGCAGTTTTCTTAGCGGAAATAAGTTTATCACACTTTGCAATTTTTAGTGGGAAACTGGCATCTTTTCCTGCTTTGTGGGCATTGATTCATCATTTACTTAGCTTTAATTTGTTAATAAAATGGGCTGACTCACTGTCAGAAGTCAGGAAAGGTCCACCACATCTATCCAGTTAGCATCAGGCTCTTTGATCATGACCATCATAAAATAAAATAAATGCAAGTTCTCTCAATTTGATGAGGTTCCATTTTTATTTTGAAATATTATCTGAATGACACATCAATTCAGTGATTTAAGCAGCCATACCACATCACCTAATGTTGATTTAAACTTATTATGGGAAGTGTTGTTTTACTAGTCATGTTGAATGAGCCAGTGGTACTTTATGTTTATGACAGTGGCTTCCCATGAGAGGAACTTGGCGTCTTAGGAAACTTTAATTCATTGGCTTTCATAGAATGTCTGGTAGACTAGAGAAAACAAAAATATTGATGGGAGCCCTTTTTTGAAATGGAGAAATCTTGCTGTTTCAAGAATAAGTTAGCCATGACTTATTTATGTTGCTCCTTTTGTGCAACAGAATGTCAACTTCTTCCCTTAATTCTGAGGAAGGCCACAAACATGGTGTTATACTCCCTGGTGCAAGAGACAGGGCTTAAGGAAAGATGTGGTTAGATCACAGTGGTGCAACTTATAAAGGAATTCCTATGAGCTCCACTTCTGAGCCAGAAAAAAATTGAAAAGAAAGAAAGATTGAGGTCTCTCCGAGGAGTATACAATCTATATGGAATGTGAATTGACAGCACAAAAGGTTAGGAATCATTGTTATGGCAAACGTAGTCGAGTCACCATTACCAATTAAGGAATGCCAATTTCTTGAGTCCCTATTGAGTATTGGGAAACTTTACTATTCTTTAATCATAATGTATTATTTCTAATGTGGCATTGCGAGAATTCTAGATACTTTTACATAGGTGCTGACCTTTCTGTGCCTTTCAGTAACCAGGACTAACTTTCAGAGATACCCGTTTTCTAAGTCATGGCAATGTTGTATCGCTCACCTGGATACTACAGGGTCAAAGATGGCAACCGCTTCCAATTAATGGCTTTACAGGCTAAAAGTTTCTTTGGTTCTAGTCAAACTAGCCTGCTCATTCACTTCTGACTTAGTTTCCTTGTTTGTTCATCTTCATTCAAATCTCAATCTCTGTCTAAAGACTTCTCTTATGTTCCTATCCTTAACCAAATGTTCCCCAGCCTTTGGAGCTCAGCTTAGTTCTTAATGTGGGAAGCCTTCTCTACCTCTGAACTCACAGAGATAAGCTCCCTGTAAAATTGCTTGGGTTCTTGTTATCTGTTTCATGTATTTACACTTGACCAAATGTTGCCCTGTTAACTGGATTGTGAGCATTTGGAAGTTAGGAACCCTAAGATTCATAAGAACCCCCAGAGTGCTTTGTGCTGAATTATACAGCGGCCAGTGCTATGGGTGGTTTTACAAGGGAAACAGATCAATGAGGACACAGGAGGTCATTCTCAACTCCCACAGCCTATGTAAGAGCTTCCTAGAAGGAAATGATCTTCCTGATTTATTGGGCAGAAGGGCAATGACCCTAATTCTCAAAATCCCCCTACTTTAGTTAACTTGCAAACTCTAATGCAATATACAGTTGCTGTAAAACATAATTCATGCACACATACACATTGCCGGGAGTCTTTTGGCAGCATCACTCTGCTTTCTGGTGATTCTGAAATATCAGAAGCTTGATACTCACCATTCTCTCTTACTTGCATGTGTACCATCTGAACAGCTTGAATCCTGCTGTTTTGCAGTTCTTTCCTCCTCAGGACTTCCTGAGTCTTAAGGGACATTAATGTTTTCTTCACCCACTTAACTTTTTCACACCTTTACCCTCACACACACACACACACACACACACACACACACACAATTTTTCCTTTCCATCTCCTAGTATATGTGCATATCATATAAAATATTAAAGCTTATCAAAACATGTTCCTGTGCTAGGGGCTCATTTGTTTATTGAGTCTTTCACTTAGAGGACTCAGTGGCAAACAAGATGAATCTCTCAGAGCAACTGGTCTAATGGTAGACAACCAAGTCAATAGACAGTGATAACTTAGAATGTTATGAGAGACGATATAGGGGCCTGGGAAGACATACAGAAAGAGCCTGTAACCCAATACTGGGGAGGAGAAGATAAAGGAAGAAATGTCCCTCCAAAAGCTGAAACAGGTAACAAGGGTATGCACAAGGATCTTGCACAAAGGTCATGAGGGGAGAGAGAGTAAGCAAGGGTGGACAGTGTAGACATGCAGGGAAACTTCATTAGCCTCAGGAAGGAGTTTGGCTTTATCTTGAGGACAAGGATGTGATAGTTGTCTAGGAAGGGTGGCACAGTGACTGGTCTCCGATCCAAGTGTCCCTAGCCTGTTGCACACCCAGGAAGAGTCCACAATGAATTCTGTGCCTGACATGAAAAATGCTGGGAATGAAAAATGGTACATCTGGTCCTTAAACAGCCAAAGGCTGTCCTGTGTCCTTCCCAGCCTGGGGAGGCTGCAGTCAGATTTATGTTGATTTTTCTTTTCTTTTTTTTTTTTTTTTTTTAAATTTTTTAAAAAAAAGCTAAATAGATAAGGACCACAGGCAGGGGCTTGTCACACTATGTTTCCCCTCCCAGCCTTCCAGGCAGCCAGAGTGTGGGTATACCTGCTGGTACATGCAGCAATATTCAGGTTAACCTGGGATCTGAACCCCTGACCTGTTCATGTGGCTCCAGTATCATGCCATGGTGCCTCCCTGCCTGCATCATTACAGCTGGCCTGTTATTTTCCTTTTTAGCATAATTTGTCAAGGCAGCTTTATCTCTTACAATTCTAAGCTTGTATTTTACATGGATATAATTCTTACCATGAAGGGTCACTGAGTGTCAAAAAAAATAATAATTGCTTTCAAGTTAGAGATAAAGTAACAAATATCTGGAAATTAAAGCTCTAATATAAGCAATAACTTGGCTTTCCTTGTCTCTATTATTGCAGAGGGGACTTGGATATGACTGAGGGCTGTCCACATGAACATCATATCCTTGCAATCTACTCTGTGAGTAGTGCTCTGCAGGGCTCCTTGACCTGGGCAACAAGTGTTTTTCCACACATATAGAAACATACCTAACTTATGGCCAGCCCTGTATTGCAAAGCTGAAGTGCTATACATAGGGAGCCAGATCCCACGTGGCTGGCTGTAGTTCAATCCCAGTCCCAACAGCTTGAAAAACACACCAGGTACTCGCTTTGGCAGCACATATACTAACATTGGAATGATGCAGAGATTAGCATGGCCCCTGTACAAAGATCACACACCAATTTATGAAGCTCTCCCTATTTTTTGGCAGTGGGGACAGGAAGCTCAGGAAAATGAAAACCATTTAACTGGCACAAGAATGGAAAGGTATCACTGGATGATGATATAGATGGTAATACCTTTGACTTGATTGACATACATCGTATGCATGCTGAGAAAAACCATGTTGCAAGCAGTAAAGCTGTACAATGATTAAATGTAAATTTTTAAGGGAACCAGCAGTTAGCATAATGGCTATGTCGCTGGACTCCTACGTAGTCGACCGCGGTTCGCATACTGGACCCGGGGGCTTAAAACTCACACTGGGTGCATGTGTGTGGGCATACCCAAGATCCCGAGAAGAGAATGGAGGAGAAGGGATTGCGGTGTGACCATCCCCCGTGGGGGGTGATTTCTTGCTTTCTGTCTCTGTCTCTCTCTGTCTGTCTGGCGAGCGCACACGCCCTATAGCGAAAATCTCTCCCAAAAAAAATGTAAATTTTTAAGAAAAGGAAAGAAAAACATACTAAGCACATGTGTGTTTGCATTCCCTAAATCCTGACAAGATGGAGAAGTGGAAGCAAAAGGACTGTGGTATAGCTACACCCTGCTAGGCAGGTGCTTTCTCTCTCACTTTCTGGTGAGCACACGTGCCCTTGGGAAATGTTTTAAAAATCTAGAAATGTACCCAACTTAGAAGGCAACTGATAGAGTTTGTTCATCTTAATTATTAGAAAATTGAGAGAAGCCACGGTTGAAACACAAACGGAAGCCACAGATTGACATTTTTAGCATCCTCTGTTGGCGTCCACACCATCCTCTGGTAGAGTCTCACTATAGTGCTCACCTCTTGTCACTCCTGAACATGAGCGTCTTTCTTTCTCTTTGGACTGTAGCACTTTCTATTCAGAAGTCAAACTGTCATCCTCATCTGTCATAGCATGAGTTACCAATTTCTTTCTAAAAGGTGATTCCCACAGACACACAAGATTAAGGAGGTGGGGTCCAAAATTCAGCCCTTTCCTCAAAATAACAAACACACACACACATACACACACACACACACACACACACACACACAAACACCCTATTTGAGAATTACTGAATGTAATAAGAGTTGCTGCTGGTGTCAATGCTATGAGCAGTGTAGAGGCAGAAAATTCTCATACCCTAGCTTTAAAAATGGAGCTAAGAACTCTGGGTCTTAGATTAAAAAAGGTTGGCTGCATTTTCCTTTTTTTGTTCTCTTTAAATCTGTGGAAAGCTCCTACTATTTCTTCATGTTTATCCCATGGCAGAATGGCCCTCTAGTCTTTAAACTTAAGTACTGTGACTACAGCTACACCTTCCCCTCTATGCTAAGTGTCTGTCAGCTTATTGGCCTTTGGAATGCACTTTATTCTATAGAACAAACCACCTTACCAATAACCTCTTACATAGTCATCCTCCCCAATTTACTCTAAGGAGTTATACATATTGCATACAGAGAAATCAGTTCTATTGGTTACTTTCTTCTCACCGGCTTGGTGATTGTGAATGGCTCCTTTGGAAAAATAATAAAACAACTAAAACATCGCTAAACTGATTTCTCTAGTCTTCTCTGTTCTATCCCTGACTTAAATAACTATGTGATATCTGTAAAACTTCTATGTACATAATTTTCAGTCTAGTACATTTCTTGATAGTGAACGAAAGTCAAGAGTTAAGTCCATATAGTTTGGCTTATTATTAAAAAAACTAAAAAGCCTAGAAGTCAACTTTGATTCCTCTTTTTTCTCAAATACACTCTCACCTAATTAATCTGAAGGTCCAGTTAGCTCTGTCTTCAACATACATTCAAGCCTAGTCAACCCCACTTCTCCTGCCTCATTCAAGCCATGATTTGCAACCAAGTATAATAGCCTCCTAACTGGTCTTTCCACGTGTAATTTTGTTACCCACAATCTTCCACCCTCACTACACCAGCACACACAAGTTCTTTACTCCATACCACAAGAGCTTCCATTTAAAATGTAAATGAAATCATCTCTTTCCTGCTCACATCCCTCCCCCATCATACTTGGAATAAAATCCAGACTCCTTGTTACAGTGCACACAACTGGCCTCAGCCAAGTTCACCTATCATCATACTCCATAATGAACCCCAATCAGACTTACTGTTTCTAAAAGATATCAACTCATCTTGCCTTAGGGCCTTTGCATGTCCTGTTCCTAAAACCTGAAAGGCATTTTCACCAAACTTTTCATTTCTAGTGTGTGCTCAAATGTTGCCTCTTCAGAGAGGCCTTTCTGGATCAATCTATCTAAAACTTCCTTTCTTCAATTTCTTTAACTCTGCTTTATTTTTCTTCAATTTATTAATCCCTGAAATTGCACTGTTTGTTTACGTATCTGCTTGTATGCCACTACAGTGGACACCCCTTGGCAGCAGAGACCGTATAAAGTTGACAACTACCTACCTTACTTACCACCCATACGTACCCCAGTACTTACAGGGGGGACCTAAGAAATTTTGTGGACTGAATGAATGTGGATGAGAGGGAGGAATACTACTCTGATTTCTTCATTATTTCTGAGAAAGTTAACAGTAGCCATGAGCATGTGATTACTGTTCTTCTATGTCCCATTCTCCTCAGGTCAATTCATGGAGAGGCAAAATACACTGATGTGAGCCTCCATGTGCATCCTACCAAGCACACAGCCTGACTCGTGGTCCCAGTATTTCATTTATTCAAATGATTTTTTGAAATGTACTGGTTCGTCATTTTAGATTAATTACAGTCACAATCAAAAACCAACTATTAGGATGTCTCTAAAAGGAAATATGGGTGTGTTTTTTTTTTTAAGTGCCAAGGAAGTCATTTGGCCTCTGAAAGCCAAATCAGCCATCTTTATTTTGTTTCTGCATTCCAAATAAATCCACCTCATGTTTAGTCCAAGATGATGTTTTTTCAGTCTCCTTGGATTTTCAGTCAGGAAAGTGAGTCATGACAGTAACAAGGAAGGCTTAGGGTAAAATAGAATTCGTTTCTTTCAACCTCTGCCTTAGTGCGTTAGCATGATGCAACAATGGAGTTCAAGATACTCCATGGTATTATTCGAATGTGTCAGTGTTTCTTTTCATAGGCTGCCTCAGAAACAGAAAGTCGTCATGTGGAGCCAGAATGCTCAAAGCAAAAGCTCACAAACCACTGTAGCCTGGATATCCACATATTCCAATGTACTTGTCTTTGACATAGAATGTTCAAAAGAAAGCCTCTTCTTAATGAAACAGTGTACCTAGAACTTATCATGGACTTGTACTCTCATTAGAAGAGAGAGACAGAAGACCTGACCGCTAAGGGGCTATTTATCTTTCTGCTAGTAAAGGACTGTCTGTAAGTGATGAAGAAATTATTGAGATGAGCAGAAACCAAAAGACAAAATTTTTGGATATATTTTTTTGCTGCTTTTTCTGAGAAATAGTCTTTTTTGGCTTTTTGTTCAGTTTCAAGGGGAAAAAATTCTTTGTTTTAGTCATTCTCCTCAAAGTAAATTATCAGAATCATTTGATTCAATAGATATATTCCCCTCAGAAACAGAAGCTGTGGTCTCTGGGCAAATATAATATCTAGTTGGACATTTACACTAATTGAATAAATGTACTCGCTACCTGGACACAAGAATTGGCTTCCCTATTGGGAGCCAAGTCTAGGGAACTTGTGGTCTACCCAGTAGTTCTTCAACAGCAATGGCCATTTGCTAAATATGTTTTTACATAGTACTAGATGAAGTGCTAGAGATGCAAATGTAGTAAACATCTAATGACTTATGCTTTTTTTAATCTATAGGAGCCTTTCTCTAATTTTGAATTTTTTAATATATGATGTTTCCTCCAATTCATTTCTCTAGTCAAGTTTTGAGTCTTCTCTTTTAAGAGAAGGTACAGAAAACTTGTAGTTACTACAGAAGTAACCTGATATCTTGCAGATATAAAAATATGCAGATAAATAATACAATATGACTGACCAAATTACCACCTAGCTAGTTTCTTTTCAAATTTATGGATTGTATTAGTTTTTGAAGTCTCATTTGGCCATGGATTCCAAAGGCACCTGACCATACTGGCAGGAATACTGTATCTGAAGTTGATTCTCAGTGTTCTTCCGTGCTTTCCAGAGACTCATGTTTGTGTTTTGAAACCATGAGAAAGGTATGGAATAGTTCATTTTTTATATACCTATTGCTCATGTTTAGACAAAAATAACACTTTTTTCTCTTATTTCTCATCTGGCATTCTCATTACACTCTCTTCTGACTGTTTTTTCTTTCATCTAGTGCATTCTATTACAAGCGGATTGAACAGTATGTCTGACACCATGCTGAACAAGAGAAACATTCTTCCCTTTGTCATAGGACCATGAATTAATCCCCTTGATTCGACCTACCCTAAGCCCAAGGGCTGATATCATTGCAGACATTGTTTTTTTTGTTTTTTGGTTTTTGTTTTTTGGTTTTTTTTCACAGCAGACTTTTTGACTTTTTTACATCAAACATCTAAGACCACTCTGGATAAATTTTCTTTTGGTTGGTACTTTTTAAAAAGGAGAATTTGGCAGAATCAGACTTTTCTCTCCTCTCTCCCCATCACATCAGAATCTGAAATAGATAAACAACTGAGTCACAGCTAATTCTGTATGAAGATATTCCAGAACTCTTCAGCTCTTGGTCCTGTATAATTCATTTTTCTCACATACCCTAGATATTCTCCCCTCTTCTCTTTTCATTTCCACAAAGGGCAAGTATTGCAATGTCCTGAGCTCTATTTCATCATTTATCTGAAAAAAAAGTATATATTTATACTTATACATATACACATACATATATATACACACACACATATATATACATATACGTATATGTATATGTGTGTATATATACACACACATATCTATATATACACACACATATCTATGTGTGTATATATATACAATCTGTCTTGGGCATTAATATTTTATCTTCTTGACTTACAACTTGCTCCCTATAAGTGAGCAAGTGGAGAAACTTTCCTCTAGAACATTTTGCCCTTTCTAGTCCCATAGACACTCATTATAATATGTACTTGAATCTCTTTTAAAAAGCATTGGTGATCATTTCCTCTAAAGCCACCTTCACAGGCTTCATTTTGTCAAGTTATTAAGACTAAGGCAATCAGTTTTTGAGTCTTTGTCTTGTCCAACTTGATGCGCTATTTGTACTTAACTTTGACTCAGCTGCTTACAAAGAGGCAGAAATACTAATCCCTTCATGGGACAGGCTCTTTGACTGTTCAGGGACAGAATTCTTAGATGGACATACAGCTTTGGCCCTGCCCAGATGGACAGTGTTGCCATTACCCATACTTCCCAGCGGCTGTTTCTTCATTACTAAAAGCTGGTCTTGATTGTCTCAGAAGCCGAATTCAATTTGCAGTTCCCCCAGTAACGTGCTGTGATTCATTTGGGGACAAATCTGGATTGAACTGAGTCCAAGTGTCTCTTTTGTGAGACAGAAGGGAAGTATAAGTAGATACTATAGTCACCCAGATGAGTCAGCCAGGAATTCATGAAGTGATTCATAAATCGTTATAAAGACCACTAAAGTCTACTAAAATGGAGCGCTGTCTGGCTATACAAAGTGGGGTATTATCATTGGGGGGCTTTTTTAGATGTTAAATCAGATGTGAAATCCTTAAAACTGTGCTTTTCTTTTTAGGTTTTGAAAAGGATTCCTTTCTCCTCCCTCTGCAGTTGGCCAACTGCTAAAGCCATTTCTCATTGATTAGTTTTTACAGATGAATTTTAAAACCACTGCAGATGATACCCTGTAATTCTTTGGGGAAATAAAAAAAAAAAATAGCTCCCGAAATCCATCGTAGACCAGTTTGTATCCATTATTTCTACTCCCTGGCAGCAAATCAATATTTTTTGTGTGAACACAATGAAACAAGCTGTTCTAATGCATTATTTCTTCTTTGGAAGGTCTATAACCCGCTTGAAAGGGTGGGTGTGGGGGACTATCCAAAACACATACTAACCAACATTTAATCAGGTTGCTAATGTAAACACATAAGTTCCTTCTTTTCAGAGTGTTAACCCACACACAGTCTCACATGGTTGGCTAGAACTGCTTGCATCCACAGCACAAATGAATAAAATTAAGAAGTATTTATGATACATGCTTGACTTGCAACAAAATCTATTAGTAAATTTTGTTTCCAGAAATAAGCCTGTAAATTGACATAGAAATGCTTTGGACATTCAGAAGGGAGAAAGAACCCTACCTGAGTTAAACAATTATAAAGATAAAGGTATATGCTCAGTTTATGCATGAAGAAGACCAGTTCAGGACTGAGCAAGTTCACAAAAGCACTCTGGAGAGCACATGCATGGAAGTTTTCTTAAGTAGTATGTTATCAATGGGCCCTCCTACCAGTCCTCAGTAATGATCGCAGTATCAAATGCCCTCCGGGGTCCTCTTCTATCCTTCCATCACCAACCCCTCTGGCTTGCTTTGCATCTCCATTAGAGTGGCCTTTCCTACCTCATTTGGATGAACTGGTGTCTGGAGAACTTGCTTTGAAATTTGGGCAAGCCATTTCACCTTTTTTAGACCTCTTTTCTCTCATCCAGATAAGGTGGTGCTCAGTACTTCTTTCAGCTGGAACATTCTGTGATTATCTACATCTGTGACTCAGGATCCTCCATTGGAAAACCCAGTACCAAGAAATGAGATTCTTGTATAAGACCAAGACCAACTGCTCCTAGAACCATTGGGTTGCTGGAAAACAAATCATGATTTTTTTTTTTTTTGGAGAGATTTTCACTGTAGGGCGTGTGCGCTTGCCAGACAGACAGAGAGAGACATAGAGACAGAAAGCGAGAAATCACCCCCCAGGGGGGATGGTCATGCCACAATCCCTTCTACTCCATTCTCCTCTCGGGATCTTGGGCACGCACGCACACGCGCCCGGTGTGAGTTTTAAGCCACCGGGTCCGGGACACGAACCGCGGTCGACTACGTGGGAGTCCAGCGACATAGCCATTACGCTAACTGCTGGTTCCCCATGATTTATTTTCTCATGATGCAAAAATGTGTCATGATTTTTTCAATGACCCAATAGACTATATTACCCAAAGAAGTAAATGCTTCACTGTCTTTGAGCCTTACTTCCATATCTAAATAGTCAAGGGAGATAAGAGTTCTAGGATTTGTTTTTATTTTAAGAACTAATCAGGGGACCAGCAGATGGCATAATGGATACATTGCTGGACTGCCATGTAGTCAACCACGGTGTGATTCCCAGACTTGGTGGCGTAAACTCACACCGGGAGCATGTGCACACGATCCAAAGAGGAGAATGGAGGAGAAGGGATTGTGGTGTGGCCATACCCCCGAGGGGTGATTTCTCGCTTTCTGTCTCTCTGTCTCTGTCTGTCTTTCTGGCAAATGCATGTGCCCTATAGCAAAAACCTCTCCAAAAAAACAAAAGAACTCCTCAGATAATTCTAATACAGTAGTGCTGGAACCACAGTTCTAGGGTATATGTTAATGTGAGAGATGCCTTAAATGTACATTCCATTTAGATTATTTTATAAACATGTATTAATCACCTCCAAATCATCAGACATTTATTATCTAGAGTACTTTGACATTTCTGTCTTCCCAATATAAAATTGTTCATAATCCCTTCCATCCCTTACCTCTCTCTTTTTAAATTATGTATTTAATTTTATTTATCATTATCTCTTAATTTGCTACAGGGTACATGTGCTCACCAGAGAGGGACACAGAGAAAGAGAAAGAAAGAGGGAAAGTGAGAAAGCAAGCCGCTAAGTTCCGGATTTGAACTGTGGTCGACCATGTGTGAGTCCAGCTCCTTAACCACCATACCTCTTGCTGGCCCCACCTCTCATTCTTTTTTTTTCTACATAGCACTTATTTCCTCTAACTCGATACATAACTTGCCTTTAAGTGTGTTCAGTGCCTGCCTCTTCTCACTGAAATGTAAGTTCCACAAAGACAGTGATGAGTATTCTTTGTTATTCTTTCCTTAGTACTTACAACAGTGCCATGCAGCTGGCCAGTACTCAATAAATATCTCTTGAATAAATAAGTACATGTTACCTCAGACTTCATAATCTCCAGCATTTAAATTACCGTTATTTTAGATTTGAAACTGAGGCTGGAAGGAGCTAGAGTGTTTACTCAGGATTATTCAGCTAGTAAGAGACAGAGACAGGACCCAAGCCCAAAGTGGATCTCACTCCTAACCAGTTAGTCTTATACTTCTTCCACCTGGCCCTCCTGACATTCACACTTTTTTGCAGGTAAACTGGAACAATCTACACGTCTCAGTTGGCACCTACTGTTCTGTGAAACAGTTTACAGTTGAGTGCTGCATTTAGAGGAAAGACAAGCACTTTGATCCTGGCCTACCTCATGCCAAAGTTGGGAAGCCATATAACAGAGAATAGGGGTAGGGGCTACAGAGAACAAGGGCATAGAAGGGAAGGAGGGTGGCCAAGTAAATATCCCCAAACAGTTTTCTAAGGTGCATATACATAATTACTTGTAGAAAATTTCCCTCTCCCGGAGGATTTTTTTATGAGCTTTTAAAGCCTGTCCTCCATCCCACTTTTAATTCTTGGCAAACCACTTCTTTTGCTAAGGTTATACAAACTCCTCTACCAAATGAGTGGAAGTGGTTGTCTCAGTTCTCTGAATTTTTGTGATCTGCTTCTGGTAACCAGTGATTTATTTTTTTCCCCAGTCTGTTATGTGCCTATTTATGTAGCAATCATCCTTTACTTCAAAGAAGCAACTAGGCTAAAGAAGAGGCTAGTAAACCACGTGGAATGAAGTCTCTAAAATGTCAACTGTAGATCAGCAGCTGGGAGACAGGGTTGGACCTAAAAAGATTTTTGATTTCTTCTGCCTCTTAGCCACATTGTAACTCAGAAAGAATTAAAGTGATGTCAGATTGGCCTGATGGATCTGGGGAATGATATATTCCATTGGAAAAAAAAATTATAAATAACAAGAGTTTATCTTTGGCGTCAAAATTTTTTGTTTATTTTAGCATCAAAAAATTTTGATCCACCATTTCTTGATTTAAAAAAAAAACTTTCAGAGCATGTTTATTTTAACGTGTGTGTTGAAGAAAGAGGGTTGGAAAATAGGTGGAAACACTTTGAAAATGGGATTCTGAGGCTTCCATCTTACCTTCAACAATAGTAAGAACAATTCATGTTTTGCTTAGTGAATTTCTGTTTAGGTATGCATGTTTTTTGCATGTTTTTTGCTTGTTACTTGGGTTTGCACTAAATGGTTTGAAACTACGCAATTTCTTTAGTTCTTGGCTTTTTTTTTTTTTTTTTTGCTGCCCCCCACCTTCTCCCCACCCTCTCAGTAGGTCATCGTCACACTACAGACTTTTGCTCCATGTCTTCTTCTGCCAGGCTTTTAGGCATGCACCTACATTTGATGGACATGTTTTTCAAGCATCTGGGGCCAATACTTGAACTATAGTCGGCCATATTGGCATCCAGTTCCCATGCTCAGTGCTTATTTTATTTTATTTTATTTTTAGAGAGATTTTTGCTATAGGGACACGTGTGCTCATCAGACAGAGAAAGAAAGTGGGAAATCACCACCCGGAAGGATGATCATGCCACAATCTCTTCTCCTTTATTCTTCTCTTGGGATTTTCAGTACTCACACACATGCACCCAGCTTGAGTTTTAAGCCTCTGGTCCTGGACTTTGAAGCATGGTCAACTGTGCAGGAGTCC
The DNA here is from genome assembly GCF_000334495.1 of Tupaia belangeri chinensis. Classification (NCBI taxonomy): domain Eukaryota; kingdom Metazoa; phylum Chordata; class Mammalia; order Scandentia; family Tupaiidae; genus Tupaia; species Tupaia belangeri. The sequence continues at coordinate 2,085,254 of NW_006159849.1, forward strand.
AGTGATGTAACCATTAAAGCATCTGCTGGTCCCACTCAGTGCTTATTAACCACTGTATTACTAGAAGGCCAGCCTGCTTTTGGCTTTTTAAATCACTTTCTGGCATCTTCGTTGCTCTGAATTGTCAAGGATTGTGCTTGGACATTTCCAGTGGCCTTGCCTCATATGGGACTCTAATTTTTCCCCCTCTTCTCCTTTTCTGTCACCCTGATATTTTCTCTCTCTAGTCTGATTAACAAGTAACAAAGTATGTAGAAAAGAAATTAATAGAGAGGTTGTGAGGAATTTCTCCATAAAATACTATATAATGTTTTTAAAAAGTAATAAATTGATTCTCTCTGCTATACTTGAAAATTAGCCTTACTTGTACACTCACCTCTTATGCTGGACTTTAAGTTGTAAATTCTTATTTACTTACTTGTTCCTAGCAATTGTCTAAAAAATCGTGATCACCTCTGGTCACATTTCATTTTTCTATGGGGAAAATTTTAAATTTTATATACTAATTCTTTTTTTTCCAAATCAAAAGAAACTTTAAGTATATATTTATCTCAGAATAGTTTATAAAATTTTCCTAATACTTGATAATGGACAACAAACTGTGTTTTGAAATTACATTAGCTTTATACCACATAATCTCTTTTGTTTGAAAAGCTTACAGGTGAATTCAGCCTGAATTAGCAAAAAGAAAAAGTAGAATCAGTTGAAGACATGACATTTTATTCTCCCAGGTCTTTGGTATAGCAGTGCTTGAAGCTCAGTATGTGCCTACCCCTCCTTTTTTTCCTTTACTCAATGTTGTTATCATATTTTGTAATATTTGGTAGCCAAAAAACCATGACCAAGGTTTGGGTATTGCATGAATGAGTAGATAAACATGATTCTATCTAGCATATAATTATATAGTATATATGTATTATAGATTCTATATCTATAGATAGAATCTACATTATATGATGACTTCTAATGATTTTTATCCTTTTAGTTGGATAAATGCTCCCCTTTTTTGTAGTTAGTCATCATAATTTACCCATTGGCCATATAGTTTCAAATTATGAAAGTATAAGCTTTTTATGTTGCTAAGAACTTGTGCTTCTTTCTCCTTCCTCATCTTCATTCTCTAGTCTTTGACAATCAAGCCCATGTTTATGAGTCAGACTTACTGTTCTTTGAGGGTGGATAATTTTGAAACAAAATTGTTCTCTATCAGACCAATTATATCAGAATTATATTTCCTAAAACCTGCCAACTGGCCCATCCACCCATCCCTCTGCCCTTTCTGTTCTCAGCAGAAAGAGGCTAGCAGGAGTCCAGAAGAAAAGTCCAGAAAACCATCTAGAGCATGAGGGAATACATTTAGAGAACCAGTCAAAGGGTCTTACTCCTTTGCCCAAAAAAAGCAAAACTGGGATGTGAACAATGACTTTTAATAGTGTTGTAAGTTGCCTTGAAATTCAAATCCTCCCTTCTTCTGTCCCTGGGAATCTTTAAGGACCAGGGAATTCCAGGTTGGGTGATAGTGTGGACTCCTCTACCCTTAAAATCTGTGATCCCACAACTCCTCATCCCTCTCCCACAACCTTAGAGTGACCTGTGAGACATATTAAGGACACACTCACCCAGAAAACAGCCTCCATGTGAGGAATCTGGCTGATGAGTTTTACTGGTGTTCTTTGGGCAGTGCCAGGATTTGTTTGCTGTGTTTTCTCTTGAGGCCATTCAGCACATTTTTACAGGATAATGCCAATTAAGATGATATGCTTGGAAAATATATATTTGCCTGGTACAGGACACTCAGTTACTCATCTTTTTCAGCAGAGTGCAAAATGTAAGTGATAGATTAAGCAGGCAACCTAACCAGCTGGTTTGTTTAAACCTCCCTGACTTCTTTTCTCTAGAGATTAGAGTCCAAATCCTCCCTCCTTAGTTTCTACATCACTTTTTTTTTTAATTGATACAGGGCACATGTACTCTCCAGAGAAAGAGACAGAGAAAGGTAGAGAGAAAGAGAAAGAAATAGAGAAAGCACCCTACAACAGGGTATGGTCATCTTGCAATCTCTTCCCCATTTCCTCGTCACGTTTGGATTTGAGGGGTGCATACACACACACACCCAGTGTGATTCTCAGGCTGCTGAGTGCCTGGATTCAAACTGTGGTTAGCCAGGTGGGGTCCGACAACTTTAATAGTAATCTACCAAACTGGCCCCATCACCTTAAATAGCCTCATTGCACCTCCAAAGGGAAAAGAAAAAAAAAAAGGGATTTTATCCTATGCTTTCTTGGCACAAGAGTACAAATGTAGAAACTCTGCCTAATTGAATATTCTGCTTCAGAATATTTCAAATTACAAACTTGACTGGTTCATCTTCCCTTTTTATCACCAATGATCTGACACAAAAGCTCATCAAAGTGAAGTTATTTGTTCCTGTGAAACAGTGATGTAAACAGATGGTGACCTATACATGGTATCGCAAAACAAAGCTTGTCTTTCTACACAGTGTAAGAAACAGCCAATTAAAAGTTTTCAGCTTAATGGGCTTTTTTGGAGAGACTAAACAATTCATTGCTAGTATAGTTTTCCCCCAAATTATTTTGCTGCTTCATTTCACTGCATTGACAGAGTTCCTGCTTCTTTCTCTACCACAGTGGTGCCAACCCCTACTGAACTGGCCAGTTGAGTATCATTTTGCTGCTCTATGGACATTGCCGGACTTCAGTGTCGTTCTCACAAGTACACCTCCGTGTGAGAGTGTAAACCGTCATATTAAACCTAGCAATATCCTGCCATGTTCCCTATTTGAAGATCAATGTACAGTCCTCCATTTTATATACCAGGTTCCTTGACAGCATCACTTTATTTAAACATCAATATGTCCCCCATCAGAAGCTGCCAATAGTCTTACTGTGATTGGCACACATGACTGTATAAGATGCCCTGTCATGCTCCTATGATGAATAGTCAGGAAGGTTCTTTGCCAAATATCAAAGCCCCGCAGCTCTCTTGGGTTCTGAGTTTCAAACCACACTTGACCTTTGAGGTTTAAGTTCATTTATTCTTGGCAAAAGAAAATATATTGTTAAAAGAGAATAGGGGTAGAGAGGCTCATAGTCAAGACTTGTAACAACACTTTTTGGATCTCAGATATGTCTTACAAAACAAAATGTTTATGAGCTAAGTGTAAATGATTCAGAAACATACGGATTAGATTTCCCCTAAAATGCAAATGGATTTAAAAATTAGCAGGAAAAAAGTGGCAAAAGATGTGCTTTGAATTGTTTATTCGAAATGCCATTTTAAGAATCTTGACAAATTCAAACTATGACTTGGTTTTCCCTTTGTTAGTCTTTTTTATTAGTTTAATATCTCAATTAAGAATTCACTGGTTTGGGGACCAGCAGATGGCATAATGGCTATGCCACTAGGCTCCCATGTAGTCAACCATGGTTCGAGTCCCTGACCCAATGGCTTAAACTCACACCAGGTATGTGGGTATGCGTACCCAAGATCCCAAGAGGAGAGGGGATTGTGGCGTGGCCATTCGCCCTGGGAGGTGATTTCTCACTTTCTGTCTCTTTGTCTCTCTCTGTCTTTCTGGCAAGTGCCTATGCCATATTGCAAAAGCCTTTCAAAAACAAAACAAAACAGAATTCACTGGTTAAAGGAAGGGAAGAAGAGTCTTGAAGATTTCTTTAAAGGGCTTGTTGTCACACTCTTGTATAGCCAAGATGGAAGGATAGAATTTGAGAAATGGTTAGAATTTAGAGTATGCCTTTGCTCTTGCTATTGTCTGTCCTTCATGTTTCCTTCTATAATTGTCTTTTCAGGTTTGCACCTTCTGCTCCATCTCCTCACCACATCAGCCCCCGGAGAGTCCCAGCTCCTTCTTCTATACTTCAGAGAACACAGCCTCCCCACCCCCAGCAGCCATCAGGTTCGCACCTGAAGCCTTACCAGCCAGAAGCAAACTCTTTTCAACCAAACGGTATCCATGTCCATGGTAAGTGAGTTGCTGACAGTCCCTTGAGTTTTGAAAAGTGATACTGTGCTGTTGCTTTTAATCAAATGTCTTAGTTACCAGTTGTGGATTTTAGATATTCTGTTTTACATCAGACTCAGGCTTTTATCATTGTTCCTCTAAAATTTCACACTTAATAGGTGTGAAATTCTATATTATTTTTCTGACTTTGGCCTAAGGTGGTAAGACTTATGGCACCCCAAACTGGTTAGCTGAAAGAAGTGACACATTCATTGTCCTAGTCCTTTAAGGCCTTCTGGATGGGCACTAGGAACAGAACTTTGTTCCCAAACAAAACATGGCCCACGCAAGTCGTAACAGGCATCCTATGCCCACATGTGCCTCTCCTCTCCTAGATCTTTGCCCTCACTCCCTTATGCACACGTCCCTCAAGAGTTTGAGGGCTGGATGAGATGGCACTTGTTCTCTGAGGCTTCACTTGATCCCCCAGTTGATATAATCTATGATCTAACCTCTGATTGGTGATATGTGATGTATCCCTCTGGTAGTATTTATGCTTATTCTGCCTTAAAATTACTTAATTGTCACCAGAGGTCAGAATATTCTGTTCCATCATCATATCTCTTAAAAAACACAATTCTTCATGTGTAGAAAGGAAGACCTATTGCTAGTTGATTAAAGGAAGAAATGGAGAGAAAGAACTAAGAGAAAACAGAATGTTTTTTTTTTTTTTAAATGTGCGGATACTGTCTTTTATATGTAATATGCATGGAGAATGATGTTAGACTTAAATTCTCTATTCAAATCTTATTTTGCCAATTCAGGAATATATCTTAGTGAATATCAACAGAAAGTTGACCAGATCCTAGAGACCCAAACTGTCATAGCTTTTTAATTCCTGGGACAGTCAGACTTTTTATGTGAGGGAGTCTTCAAAAAAAGTCATGGAAATGTGTATTCTGAAAAAAGAAATGCATGGTTTTCAACCCTTTTTTTACATCAAAATGTGCTCATACTTGATTTCCATTTTCCTATGAACGTTTTGAAGTCTCACATATTATTAGAAGGGATACTGTCTATTTAGACTGAATGTTTCAGCTTCTGGAAAATATGACTCTATGCCTCTTGCCCATTCTTGAATTCGTTCTATTGGTCTCTCCAAACAAATCTAAATTAATACTTAACCTGAGTATGAATGAGTGTGACTAATTTCCCAAGATGGCAGAATCAAGCCGTACTGAGGTGCTAAGCTTGATGGGCACATTGAAGTAGAGGCCAGATCAGCAAAGAGGAGGCAATGGAAAGACAGTGGCTAGCTGTAGGAAGGAAGAAATCTTGAAAAGCCAAGGCTACTGGCTCTGGCTCAAAGTTCTAGGTCTCTCCTCTCTCTCCTTTCCCATTGTAGCCACACAGACCACCTATTTACCAACAAAACCTGGACTTCCACCACCCTTTGGCTTGTGGTGGTTTTCACCTTATTCTGTCTGATAAATTTCTTCTCAAGCTTGATTTCTGAATTTATGTAACTAAGAAATATTCTCTGAGCGCCTACTATGCAGAAGGAAGGCATGTGTAAGGAAGACAAATAGAGCCTTCTCTCTTCTGAGGAGGTCTCCCAGCCTAGTCAAGGAGCTTGTCTAATATTGAGGAGAGCCAGGTCCTTGCTGTGGTGGACAGCAGGAATGCAGTCCATGTGTTATACAGTAGGTCACTGATTCTAAAACACATTTTTTTTTTAACCTTCATGTTTTAACATCACTGAAATCTGACATGTCTCACAGTCAGTGGCATCATATAATTGCAATGGTTTTACTTTTTGCCGCTATATAGAATAATGGAGCATTTCACAGTTGACAATGGCATAGTTCCAATGAATTTCCATATAACATACTTTGATTACAACTTTTTAAATTTTAAAAAATTTTAAAATTAACGTATGTGTAGGAAAAAAAAAGACCAAAAGGAAATTCTCCAGAATATTGACAGTTTTGTATCAGGGTGGTAAGATAATGACTGACTTCTTTTTTTCTGCTTTCTGAAGAAATATTTAAAAGGGGTTTTGGAATTAGACCAATTTGAATGCAAATACCAATCTCTTCAGAATTGTATGACTTTGGGCAAATTATTGAGCCTCAGCTCACATTTGTTAAGTGTAGAGAATCTCATCTGTTCTCATTGGTTGGTAAGAGGATTTAACAAGAAAAGCACCTGGCATAGAGTAGAAGATTAATTAATTTAATGCTCTTCCTTCTACCCCTTCCTTTTCTTTATTAAGCTCTTTGAGAAAAGGGATAATGTTTGTAGCCCTAGGGCAAGCATAATACTTGGTGCAAAATACACATTTGGTGAATATTTACTGAATAAGTGATTGACACACTTTCATTCAACAAATGAATAATGAAACAAGAGGACACAGAAAATAGGACCTACCTTACCATTTTGCTCTACCTCTTGGCTAAACATTCTTTTCCACATTTTTCTTTTGAAGTTAAATAATGAATATGTTGTCAACTTGAAGTTGAGGGGTTTATTTAACTCTCACTTTTTAATTGTTAAAAATTCCCATGGCCAATGAGAAACTACTGATAATATCAGCCCTAAAAAATAAATTCAGGATATAGTTAGTCAAATTGGGAAGTCATGTCTTTCTCCAGAAAGTTGGGCAAGTGGTTGCTGTGATGAAATTGCAGAGGGAATGCATATACATTAGCCAATGGGCTACTGCTCAGAAGGAGATGCAGCCCTACTCTCCCCTCTAAGCATTTTTCTAAAAGCGTTTTTCTGAAACTTTCTTTTCTTTTTAATTTACATTTAATCATTGTACATCTCTACAGTGTACAACATGGTCTTTCCAGCATGAATACAGTGAGTATTGGTCACACCAGAGATTTACCGAATACATCATCATCAACAGACAGCCTTTTACTCTTGTGCTTTTTTCCCGTTTCTAGAATTTTCTAAACACAAATGTTTCTTATCAACTACCATTAAGATAAAGACAAAATTTATCTCATATTTTTCAAGTGGGTGATTCAGTTTTTATTTTTGTTTTTTGAGAGGTTTTTTTTTTTTTTCACTATAGGGCGCGTGTGCTCGCCAGACAGACAGAGAGAGACATAGAGACAGAAAGCGAGAAATCACCCCCCAGGGGGGATGGTCACGCCGCAATCCCTTCTCCTCCATTCTCCTCCCGGGATCTTGGGCACGCACGCACACGCGCCCGGCATGAGTTTTAAGCCACCGGGTCCGGGACGCGAACCGCGGTCGACTACGTGGGAGTCCAGCGACATAGCCATTATGCTAACTGCTGGTTCCCAAGTGGGTGATACAGTTTTGTGGAATGGAGGAGACATTCTTAATCAATCACATTTATTGGTTTTGCCTTTCAGCTTTTGTTGAACAGATTTGCTGGATAGAGTTATAGTGCATCCTGGTAACAGGGAGCTTCATCTTCTTTTAAAACTCAATTTTTTAAGCCCCAAGCAGTGTCAAGGTTGCTAATGTGATAGCTACAGTGAACATTTGTTCTTTCTTTCAAGAAGTTCATGGCTTTAATGAGCGTCATCATCACTCCATCTCCTCTGTACTTCCTACAGTAGGTAGAGGTCAAGGAGAAATGTCATTACAGTATTTTTAGAAATGAGAACTGAGATATATAAGAGTATAAAATGTCTACAGATCACTACCTTAGCAAAGTACACAGGCATCTTCAGCAAAAGGACCACATTTCCAAGCCATTGTCTTAACCAGTATGTTTCTCAACCAAAGACACACTAAAATAAGTATGTATCAATGCTTTTCCATGAGGAACTATCAATGCCTGCATGTAGATGCTGTTGTATGACACAGAGTGTGAAAGATTAGAACTCAGAAGGGCTTTGGTCTTACAGATAAAAAAGAAAACAAGGTTCATTAAGTTTTGTTAACCACACCATACTAATTGATACTGAGTTTAGACTTTATGCTCTGTAGATTTTTATTAAGAGGCATTTTGTAAAAGACAAACTTTATAAAGATTAAACGCATTGTATTTTCAAGTTTCCTTATCTAGTGAATGATCCAGGCAGGACCAGAACTCCGTTTTGTTGGTTTTGCAGTCACTTCATCCATTCATGTTGCCTTCATTAGTGAGATGGATAAGGTGGCATTGATTTTAATGTTTGATCGTTGATAGCATTATGCGTCTCTGTTTGGGTGGCATCTCCAAGGCAACCCTTAGTACACTTTAGTCCTTTATCTTAGATGTAAACATAAGGACACTCTTTGGAATCATGTAAGTTTGTTCTTTGGTCTTTTATTTCTCATTAGGACAGTTCTCTTGCCCAGACAAGCTACAGAATTTTGTCTGGATTAGTTGCCTGAGAGTTGATATTTGTACATTTTGTTGTCATACTAGTGGATAATTTCATTTTAAATGGCCTAGTCACTCCACTTTGTTCAAATACCATGGGAATTCCTAAAACAGTGTTTTCACAATGTTCCTGCTTCTGGGCCCATCAAGGAGAGGCCAAGTTAGTTCAGCAAGTGTTTATTGGTCACCCACTATGTTCCAGGCAGTCGTGAACATCATTGAATTAGTGTACTGTGAAACATGTAACAGCAGAAGGTGTAAAGGCACCCTATTTATTCAGAAGAAAGTGTTAGAGAAAGGTTGGTAGAGATGACACTCAAATAGGGTTTTGAAGATAAGTAGTTCACTGAGGAGGCTTAAGTGGAAAAAGGCATTCCTGGCAGAGTAGAAGCAAAGGGCACGGGTGAGAACACAAATGACAGCACGGTCTAAGGGAGTTTGTGTATGACTATGAGTGGAGGGAGAGGAACTGAAGCATTAACAAGGCCAGCTCATCACGGAGATCTCGTGCCATTTTAAGTGTAATATCACAGAATGAAGCCAGCCTGGTACTTTAGGAAAAGTCAATAGAATGCTGTATGGAGAATGGAATGGGAGAGAGAAAAACAGTAAACTGTAACTTTTGAGATTATATTGGTCTGCATGTATAGAATACCCAAACAGTGACATTAATAAAGAGTTTGGCTCACTCAGATGTGGAGTCGTGTTTGCTCACACACAATCCTTCCTAGTTAGTGGGAGCTGGAATAGCAAAAGGAGAAAATGAAAAATCCTCAGCCTAGCTGCTTTCACAGGCAGAAGCCCTTTCAGCTTTATTTTAATAAAATTTGAAATGCACATGACAGTAGGGACTCCCTCCCTAGAGAAGTGTATGTTGAGCTTTGCATGACACTCAGCTAATGGCAGATCACGCTCCCACTATGGGCTGAACCCTACCATATCCGTTGTCTACATTTCTGGTCAATATTATGGTTCATTTTTTAATAATCACCCAGGAACTCATTACCACACTGAACTACCACTACCACACTGACTACCCTTGCTTCCCAAATTCCCTCTTGAATGCTTTGTCACTGCTGTAGTCAGAAGTTGTCCTAGATTTTGAGTGACCTGTCCCAGTCCTAGTTTTGGCAAAGATCTTGTTATTTTTAATAAATATTTGTGCAGAGTGCAAGACTTTTCAGGATTTATTTATTGTGATAGAGCAGCAACACTGGTGTGTGGATTTACTCCTCTCATGTGACAAGATGTCTGACAGTAAACATGTGGGGTGGAGGAGCAGCCCTAGAGTCAACGGCATCCAGCCTCCTCCCAGCTTTCTGCTCTGTCATTTTTAACAGGTAGCTTCCGTCCTCCTGGTCATAGTGTGAATGCTGACATTCTGCACATCTTGTCTCAGTTTCAGGCAGAAAGAAGGGTAAAGCTTTGTCATTTTTAGCAGGTAGTTTCCGTCCTCCTGGTCCTAGCATGAATGCTGACATTCTGTACATCTCATCTCAGTTTCAGGCAGAAAGGAGGGTGAAATGTGAAGGACAAGTGTACCTCAAAACTTAGTCACATGTGAGGGGGATCTGTGAAGACAAATATTTTATCACATTGTCATGCTTAACACAATTGATGTTTTAATAAGGATGTTTACTGGATAGGCACTTTGCAGGGTTTCCCAGATGTTCTCTGGGATGGTTTTCTAACCTGTAAAAAAATGAAATAAAATAATAAATAAAAAGACTGGTGTTTTCTAGCTCACAGATTCACTCGTACTGCTGCTTAGAAATCAGTGGTAAAGATTAGAGGCCTCTTTTGTGAGTGCAGTCCCGTTTTATGCTCCTCTCCTCTAGTCTCAGGTGTTTGTACTTTGCACGATTTGCTTTTATTTTCACCCCTCCGGAGTTTCAAGTTGCCAACACAAAGATCTCCTTCATCCATCATCCAGTTATTAGATTTCATTAGGAAAACACCATGAAGCTGCCTCCTCAGCCTGAACCATTTCATATCAACGGCAGCAGTGGAAAATGGGAGCCTTCTCTGTTGGTCAGGGCTTTTTCATGATTTAAAACATGCCCTGCCAGTAGGCCCCAAAGAAGCGGGCCCATCAGCTCCAAGACAATGGTGGCATTTTCCTACCTCAGTATGGAGCAGTAAGCTTGTCAACCCAGTTCAGATTGACTGTATCAGGAAACAAAGGATTTCTAGCCACCAACAGGCCTACAAGAACAATACCTGTCGTAAATGGCTTGTCTCACCAAAGAGCCAAAGCATCTTTCAAACTACAGAAATCTCAGAGCATTGATATTTAAATGGAAATGAGATGGCAGGTACAAGTTTAACTAACTTCTGTTGACTGTTAACTCACTGTGATGGTGCAATGGTACTTTCCAGGAAGCATCCCATGCATTATAGCCACAACTGACCTCATTGCTGAGGGTTTCTAGTGTTAAATCTTTGAATTTCTAAGGCAAATTGTAAAGACAATAAACATGCACCCCTCCACAGGAAACTTAGTTACAACTGCAGATGTGAAGTTGTAAATAATTAAGTAATAAGTCTAGAAATTGTATTGCTTAAAACATAAGCATGTGTCACAACTTCTTGAAATCTCTGGAAGACAAATAGAATTGACTATAAATCAACAGTGTAACAGGCATCACGGCAAAAGCTGTGGCGTATTCACAACAGAAATGAGTCAATGAGTGTAGTTCATGCTCTTCTGATCTTATCAGCAGTCATAATCAGGAATAATTTTTGGTTATCAGCCATGATGTTATTAATTCTTACATAGTACTAGGGATTGATGATTAGATTCAGAGAAATTCTTAATTACTCTCATATACTTAATTACTACAAAATTACCCCAAGAACAGTTTTACATAAGTAGTACTTGTTAAATTCTGACAGTGTGCTAATTCCAAAAAAACAAAAGTTAAATTTAGGTGTGTTTGCAGGGCGCAGTTAGCATTTCAACATTTCAACTTGTTGGGTTTTGTGAGGGCTATGAAGTGGTCATCTTAACCAGAAAATCTATCTGGATGATTGATTATGGAAACAATTGAACTATGCATAATCTACATATGTAATTAAGTGCATGCACACACAAGCATTTGCGTATTAGACCCATTACTTTAATGTGTCATGTTTAATCAATAAAGATATTAAGATGATTAAATTGACTAGCCATCACCAAACTGTATGTTTTCTCAGGACAGGAACTATATCTTCCCACAATGCTTTGCACACAGTAAGTGCTTAATAAATGTTTATTGAATAAATGTGAATGAAGAGAGAAGGATATTTGTGCTCACAGCTTCTTAGACTAATTGATAGAGCCAGCCGTTAGCAAAATTGTGACTTACTGTTGTTTTTCAGGATCCCTCTTTCTCTTTTCTCTGGGCACCTTCTGTTTCCCTGCCCCTTATCCCAAGGTCACCCCAACCAACTCCCTCAAGGAAATAGGGTGACCTATTGATTCATTTATACATTAAAGTAAGCTTAATGTAGAACCCCTTCTCAAATTGTGTCATTTGCATAATAACAGTTTGTTTTCTTAATTGGAACCCAAGAATTTATTGAACGGAAGAACATATCAACTATTGTGACCTATCTGTTAGCTAGCTTCAAAACATCTATAGAGGACCAGTCAGTTGAGTGGTGGTTAAGGTGGTTGGATTTCACATGGCTGATTGTGTGGTTCAGCTCCTGGACCTGGCAGCTTGAAAAATACACCAGTTGTGTGTGCGTGTATGTCCAAAATCCTGAATAGGGAAATAGAGAAGGGTTTATAATATGACCATCCCCCATGTTGGTGCTTTCTCACTGTCCTCTCTCTCTGTCTCTTTCTAGCAAGAATATACACCCTCTAGCAAAACAAACAAACAAACAAACAAAACCTGTGGGAAAGTGCTTAATGAATATTATTATAGAGTGAATGCTTTTTCATTTTGTAGGGGAAGAACTGCCATTTTTTCCACAGTGAATATTGTATCTTATATCTGAAACTCCTCAATTTTAGCCTCCAATGATTGGAACTCTTAATATCAACTGAGTATTTTTCTTACTTTATTTTTTTTTAATCTTTTTTATCTTTTTTCTTTTTTTTTTTTTTGAGATGTTTTTTCTATAGGGCAAATGCACTCACCGGAAAGACAGAGAGACAGAAAGCAAGAGATCATCCCCCAGGCGGGATAGCCATGCCACAATTCCTTCTCCTCCATTCTCCTCTCAGGATCTTGGACATGCACACACACATACCCAACGTGAATTTAAGCCGTCGGGTCCAGAACTTGAACCATGGTTGACTACATGGGAGTCCAGCGACATACCCATTACACTAACTGCTGGTCCCACAACTTTATTTTAAGAGGTTGTTCTGTTGGGCTCTTTAAGGTTTCACCTGTTATCAGTGTGTCTTGTAACTCCTGTATTTTTAGCTACAATTTCCCTTGTGAATATGATAAATAATAGATAGTTTAGAAGGGAAAAATATAAATAGCATTGAGTGCAATGTCCTTAAAATAAAGGAAAATAATTAGAAACCACATATCAGGAACCTCTGAGTTACTGGTACCAAGGCCACTATGTTAAAACAATCAGATGCTAGAACTGGCTTGATCTGTCCCCATTCAGATCAACTGAGCTCAGCGCCATGTTTCAAAACAATCCATTTCCTTAGAATGTTTTGTTGATTTACTTACAATTCTGAGCGCTCTTTTTGATTATAGGAATTTTCCCTGTTTAACCAGATGGTCCTGACTAAACTCTCCATTTTATTCTTTAGTACGACCCTTGAGAACTAGACCTTCTAAGATGCAAGTCTTTCTTTTTTAGAGGTTTTTGCTATAGGGTGCATGTGCTCGCCAGAAAGACAGAGAGAGGCAGAGAGATAGAAAGTGAGAAATCACCCCCCAGAGGGGATGGCCATACTGTAATCCCTTCTCCTCCATTCTCCTCTCGGGATCTTGGGTACGCACACACATGCGCCCTGTGCCAGTTTAAGCCACCGGGTCCAGGACCCAAACCACCGTTGACTACATGGGAGTCTAGCAGCATAACCATTACACTAACTGCTGGTCCCTAAGATGCAAGTCTTTTGAAGTAAAAACATTCAGACATTTTCTAGATCATTTAAGTTTAACCACCAGCTCCTATGCTCTTACATTATTTCACCAAACCCAACCCCATATCACAAATCTCAAAGCATGTTCTTAAATTTCCTCTTCATTACGGCAAAATAATGGTAATGCAGGGGGATCTGAATTACCCAAGACCCTTTATATCTGTGGATCTGGACTGATGCCATGCTTTTATCAGTATCAGTGAGATCAGTGGCAGTACCTACATTTATATTGCAATGTATGTTCTACATACACACATTTTTTACCAGTGTTGGTAACTATATAGAAACTACTCAATAAAATATTTGTTGGGCTATTACCTGAATCTTTATTTTAATCTTATAAAGAGAGGACAGTATATTTGTACCCTTATGTAAAGATGAAGCTCAGAGTAGATAGTAAAGTTCTTTGATATTGGACTGATTTGCTACAAGTTCACATGAGTGGTTAAGTTGAATTACTCCATGCATTCTGCCCATTCTTCTCTCTTCAAGTTCAGTGCTTCACTGGCATACAACACATAGGTTGACTCAGAGTAGCAAAACCCACCAGGTCACCTGGACACATTTTTATCACCTTTGTTTCTTTTTCCATTTAAGAAAAAAAAAATGGTGATGGAAAGGAAAGCCATATGATTTTTCTGAAACTGATAGACTGTTGTATGTAAGGTCAGAATCTTGGAATTCAGTTATCACCCTTTTCACCATCAACATTTTCACCACAGGTTTTAGCTGTAGGTGTCATTTTGAGATGTTTGGTATCCAGTAAAAAGAGATTAAGCATGAAAAGACGGACTCCATAGATTAGACACAGTCAATAGAATGAGATCCCCCAGGTGACATAGGAATGGGAAAAAGTCTGTCTAGCAGGACAGATGGAGCAGAGATGGCAGATCACAAATTATTTTGTCCAGATTAGTTGTCAATATCCACAAAGTCTAACAAGGCAAAAAAAAAAAAAAAAAAAAAAAAAAAAAAAAAAAAAAAAAAAAAAAAAAAAGTTTCCTGGTCATCAAATGGAAGGAAGTGATGAGGTTCTTGGGATCCAGTGACATCTGTCACTTTCCGCAAATGTAACATCTAAGGTCCTATCTCAAATCCACATATATAGATTTCTCCACTTTTCTACTTCAAGTCTTAATCTCAACATTATGTTCTAGACAATAGGTTTTAGAGAGTCCTAACAGTATGAAACCTAAACATAGGTATGAAGCAGCGGTTCAAGGGAGAAATAATCAAGTCATTAGATTATCAGCAAAGGTAAGATGGGGCCCACTCTTAGGTGGGAGTGCTGGAAAACGATGTAATTGGAGACTTGGTTTCAGAGAAGCAAAAAGTCACCTAGTTACTAGACCAAATATAATGTGGGAGTTTGGTTACAACTAGTGAAGAGAAATCTAGGCCACAATAGTAATCAACAATGAGACCAGAACTTCTGAGTCATTCAAATAAAGCCTCATGAGTTAACCTTGACCAAGAACTTAACACATGAGAAAAAGGCACTGGGGAAGGAGCTAGGCAAATCATCTTGATCCATATCTACTGAGAGAGTAATTCAAGAGTACTGTAGAGCTGTCATTATAACTGTAAAGAAAGGACTAGAGGTCAGCCCAGCCTAAGGGAAAGGATGCCATCAGCAAAGCTTGCTTTCCCCATTCAAATGAAATCAGAACCATTTTGGTTTTTTCTATTTGAATTTCATTTGGAAATTTTGCAGAGGTTTATAAATCATCTAAAGATGTCCTTACAGCCTTTTAAAGTATAGTGTCATGGAGGTTAAAGGACTGGATTCCACATGGCCTGCTTCATGGTTCAAGTCCCAGCAGCTTGAAAATCATGCCAGGCTCAGGTGTATGCATGCCCAAAATTCGGAGAAGAAAATGAAGAAGGGATTGCAATGTGGCCATCCCCTCTGGGGATTTCTCTCTCTCTCTCTCTCTCTCTCTCTCTCTCTCTCTCTCTCTTTCTCACACACACACACACACACACACACACACACACATGCACACACACCATTTCTCTGATTACATGCACCCTATAGCAAAATTTAAAATAAGAAATACTTTATTTAGACACACAGAATGTTGGGCTCTTCCCTTAGAGGTTCTGTTTTGCTGAGCCCGAGAATGTGCATGTGTAACAAACTTGCCCAAGTGGAGCTGACCCTAGTGGCACCCATTTTAACAATCATTGTAGGCCCTAAGTGTGGGACTCAACCCCTTTAGCATGAGGTAATCCAAAGGATGCAGTTTACCTTTGACCAAGAAGTAAATGTCTGTACTTTCCAGTCTCCTTCTCCTTCTACCTCCTGAGGAAATCCTGTAAATGTGGCTCATCATAAAAGCTCTAGAGAACCAGGATGGCTCTCATGGTTTTCAGGGGACACTGAAGGGAACCGAGATTAAATAGCACTTCCTTTTAACATCCTTTTAAATCTCTGTCTAGAATCTTCTCTGCCAGACCTTTCTTACAGCAAAGATTTCTTGGAAAGACAGAGGCAGTTAAGTCTCCATTCTTTCTCATGTTTCCTTTGTTTGCTCAAGGTCCATGTACCCCTGACTCACAGGGTGGCTGGCAAGCCTTTTGAGAAAGAGCCTGACACAGCCTTCTCATCAGAGAAGGCAGGATGACAAGTAACACCAGGCTTGTAACAGGACAGTAGGAGGTAGAATTTTCAGTAGGTTTTACTACTGGCAATATTTTCTCACTTACTATTTTATCTGGTTCTTGTAGCCACCCAGTAGGAGTACATATCCCAGCAATGAGTTGTTCCCACTCAGAAAACTTACCAACTTGTTCTTATCAACCTTGACCCAGGGACAAAGTGTTTGCGTCATACCAACATCAGATACAGAATGTCCCAAATCCTCCATCCTTCATTCCTGGCCTTACTTGTATCCAGGATTTTTGAGTCATAGGTAGTAGTTGGCAGGTAATAGTGTGTGGGTGACGACTCATGACTAATTGGGCACTGAATCTCTTCCATTTGCTCCCTATGTTCTTTCTCTTCCCACTTTAAGGATTCTGCTTCCATGTGAGTACTGTTATTCTCCTTACATAAGTAGGCAAAGGCCTAGCCTGGTGGCACAGTCAGTAGCAAGCTGAGCTGTACTGCAGGAAGCATGTAACTGATAGCAAGCTTAGATTCCCAGGTCTACCTGAAAACATACTGGGTGTGTGCATGCCCCAAATCTTGACAGGCTGCTGGGTGGCAGAAAGGGGATTACAGTGTGATGAGACCCTATCAAGAATGCTTTTTGGGACCAGCAGATGGCATAATGGTTATCTCTGGACTCCCACATCGTTGACCATGGTTTGAGTTCCAGAACAGGCAGCTTAAAACTCATGCTTGGTGCATGTACGTGCATGCCCAAGATCCCATACTCCCTGGAGGTGGGGGTGGGGTGATTTCTCACTTTAAAAAAAAATTTTTTTTTTTAAGAATTTTTTTTTTTGGAGAGGTTTTTGCTATAGGGCATGTGCGTTCGCCAGAAACAGACAGAGAGACGTAAAGCGAGAAATCACCCGCCGAGGGGATGAACACGCCACAATCTCTTCTCCTCCATTCTCCTCTCAGGATCTTGGGCATGCATGTACACACACCCTGAGTGAGTTTAAGCCACTGGGTCCGGGACTCAAACCGCAGTTTGCTACATGGGAGTCCAGCGACATAGCCATTACACTAACTGTTGGTCCCTGAAATAATTATTTTATTTAAATTTTATTTATTCATTTAAATTTGACCAAAGAGGAACAGAGTGAGAAAGCAAGAGAGAGAAAGAGAGAGAAAGTGAGGAAGCACACTGCCAGGTCCAGGACTTGAACCACAGTCGGCCATGTGGGAGTTCAAGCATCCTTAACTATTTCTCACTTTCTGTTTCTGCCTCTCAGGAGAGCACATGCACCCTATAGCAAAATCTGTCTTTAAAAAAAAAAAGAAAAAAAGTGCTTTTTTTGTTCTCTTTCTCTCCCTGCATGTACACATGCCCTCTATCATGAATAAAAATAAATAAATTTAACTATGATAATACAGATAGGGAAATATAGGCTCAGAGAGGCTATGGTTTCCTAAGGCCATATAGCCAGTATATTGCAAAGCTGCTTTTCATTTAAGACTCCTCAGGTCTTCAGGGTTCTGGGAGTCTCTATTTTATTTCTATTTTTTGTGATTTCCAAATGTCCATTATCACCATGAGGATTCACTGAACTATATACTATAACATGTGTATATCCACGCATGCCATTACTGAGACACGTTGCAGTTAGTCTACTTTGGCAACTTATTATTTTGAGAATTGGGAAGCCATAGGCCACCAAGCACTAGGGGGTTGGATGGTTTGGGGATATTTAAATGGAAATTGATTGTATCTTTTAATTGAGTGTTTTAACGTGCCTTCTTCCTCACCTTATTGTCCCCTTCCACAGCACACTTTACCCATTCCCACCACCGTGTTTGAACCCTTAGCAGATGTCAGTAACAGACTGTACTCCTCTCCTGCTCCTCCACCTCGGGAAATGAATATACAAGTCCAAGGGCCATATAGTGACTGCCAGTGGTAACTGCTGTTGCTGGCTTGTTACTGGCCAGGTGAGGTGCTGTGAGGGGCACGGTAGAGAGAGTACCCTGCACAGTCAGAGTTCATCTCGCTGTCACTGGCAGGCTGGCAGCAGGAGCCTGTGTCTCGGAACTAGGTGGACTTTTCTAAGAATCCCTATGCTATGTCCCATCTGTTCAAGGGCAAGAGAAACAGTTGGTCTGGTGTGTGACAGTAAACCATTGTTGCAGGTTCCTTCAGGAATGTGCCCAAATGGAATTTTAAGGGTTATTATTTCCATTATTTTCCTCTTTTTTAGTAGAGTAGTTGCTTAAATGTCAGTCGTAAATAGCTCGAGTGCTTTGCAAGCTGGTTCAGTTCTCAGCCTGAGGAAAAATCTGTCTCCTTAACACAGTCTGTGAGCTGTTCCTGCAGCTTCCCCATTTATAGACCCTGTATTAAAATGAAGAGTCGGTTTCCCTACTTCTTCCAGGAAGGAAGCTTACTGGAGTTCTAGTGCAGATGAAGACCTGGGTTGTGTTGATGGTCACAACCAGGCACCCAGGCAAAAATGACAACCAAATTGTGGCAGTTTCACTTTTTAGGGGCAAAGTCATTTAATACTTAAGGGAGTTAGATTATATGAGAAAAATTGCTTAAGGACTATTTGTGTTATATGGACCCTCTAAATATTTCTAAAGTGATGGTTACTTAATTGCTACTATTCACTAAGGGCCTACTGTGTGCCAGGGAATACCCTAAATTCTTTCATATGCACTGTCACACTTAGTATTTTCTATGACCCTATATAAGAGATAGTATTTTCAAGAAAAAAAAAAAGAGGTTCACAGAGGAAAATCATTTATCCAAGACCTGCAGTTGGTTAATGGTCATCCGGGATTAAAAGCCAGATCCAAGTTGTTCATGCAATGGATCAAAATAAAGTAGTGACTAAATAAAAAAATTTTCCATAAGAAATTACTGATATCTCTCTGTTTCTATTCTTGAGGGATTTTAGAATTTCTAAACAATTAGGCGAATAAATCAATTTTTCTAATTAATTTCATACTTTCCCCCCAATGAGAATATTTGTGTTTTCTAAAATGTTGACCCAGTCTGAGAACTTTAGCTCATTATCTGACAGAAAGGGACCTCAACAAAAATGACTAGATTTTGTCTAAATTGGTTTGGTTCATGAATTTAAGTCCCAATAGTCTACATGAGGTAGGTCACCAAGCAGACCAAGATTTGAGTGCTGGTTCTGAAACTTGGTGTCTGTAAGGGTTTGGATAAGTTATATCAACTTCTTTGTTTCTTTATCTATAAACTAAGACAATAATTAACTAAAATGGTGTAAGGATAAAGACCCTCTATGTAAACACCTAAGACAATGCTCATGTCTGACCAAATAAACATCAGTTACTTTCCTTCCTGTTCAGAGCATTGTGATGCTAGTAACAGAAATACCTAAGTAGTTTATAAGGGATTGAGGTTTATTTAACTCGTGGTTTTGGAAGTCCAAGTTCAAGAGGACACATCTGGCAAGGGTCTTACTAGTGGAAGTCCAAGGTGGTCCAGAGTATCGCATGGCAGGAGCTTGAGTGAGTGTGTATATGTGTGTGTGTGTGTCTGTCTGTGTCACCTTACAAACTCACAACTATCCAATCATGAGGGACCCACTATGATACCTAATCACTTCCCAAAGGCCCCATTTTCAACATCGTAGTCAGTTTAAATCTCTATCTTCTCAACAGATTTCAATACATGCAGTCAGTAAAGGGAGATACATTAAATCTCATAGCACTTCCCTATGACAGAATTTTGAGTGACTTGTATAACACTAATTAAAATATTATATTAAAGTGGCAAAACAAAGGGGCCACCCATTAGAAAGTTCTGGACTTAGTGGGAGATTGTATGATTCATTTTTAGTTCTGCCCCCCCATTTGTTTTAAAATGAAGGCCAGATTCCTGAATAATTATATAATATCTGCATATTCACAAATATTAAAATGGTTGGATGAATTTTCTACTCTTTGCATGCTATCATATAGACAAAGTATATTTTATAAAGGCACAATATTCAACAGTTCCTTTGCTTCCATCTCTTCCCTGTAAAATGGGAACATTTGTTTAAATTACCTACTTACAGGATAGAAATGTCAGATGGCTACCGAAAAAGGAATTTTTAAGATGTCCTAACACTGTGGCTCTATGTAAGTAGTAAGATTATGATTCCCTGAGCCCTTCTCTGAGAAAGGTTGAAGGTATAGGCTATGAAGAAGGTTGTGTTCTGATGATCTTGCAGAGCTTTAGGAGATATGTACCTACATTTTCCCCCTTTTTTTCTCGTTACCTTCTGTCATGGATTATACATAGTACCCAGAGGGAGCCAGTCAAGAGTAAAGAATCTACTGGGGCCAGCAGGTGGCATGTTGGTTAAGATACTAAACTCGCATATGGCCAACTACAGTTTGAATCCCAGACCTGAAGGCTTACTTTCTCTCTCTCTGGTATATATGCCCTAAAGCAAACTTTAAAACAACAACAACAAGAAGAAGAAGAATTAAAATACATTTTTTAAAAGAATAGAGAATCTACTAATAGCAAGAGTGTTGGAAAAGAAGAAGAAATTGGGGGATCCAGTAGGAGTAGGAACATTATCTTGTTTCTCCTTCTCTGTTCCTTTTCTTTTTCTTTCCCTTCAAAATTTATATGATCAGAGATTGTTTCAGTGTGGTTGGATGGGATAACTCATAGCCTGTTGTTAGTGATTCCAAGGTTAACAGAGGCAGGGAGAGTTTGAAACACTAGGAAGGAGGTAGCTGCCCCAGGTAAATCTCCCACTCCAGTGTGGAGAGGTTACTTTTAGAGGGACAAGATGGATGGTGGAAGTCAGTGTGAGAAGTATGGATCTGCTAGCTTTGGGAGAATGGTAGCTTGATGTGACGGTCAGCCCATGGCTCTTCTCTTGCTGGATTCCGGAAGATAGCTATCCCTAAACGAAGGAGTGAGTTGTACTAGGAACTTTGCTAGTTATTTACTATCTTTGCCTCTTTCTTTTCCCTGGACTTGGTTTATAAGAGGTATTCAAAGGGGACCAGTCAGAGTACCCCAGAGCATCATAGTTTTACAGAAAGTCCTCAAGGGACATAGGTCAAGAGTTTCCAATAGAGTAGGGCAGTCCACAAGGAGCCAGAAGAGTGTTGGAAAGGAAGAAGCTGAAAAGCCAACAGGAGTTGGTCAGGTCATACATCTTCCTCATATGTCTTTGTCTCCAAGTTCTGATGTGAGCCCACCATTTATTCCTTGGGTTCATCCATGTCCAAGCAGTCATTTGATGAAGGCAAAAAACTCTAGACTTCTGAAGTAACCCACAAAATCATAGTCTGTGTAGAAAAATAACTAGAGTTGTAAAGCTCATAAATATACATCCTTCCTTCTGTTTGGTTAGCAAACAACCATACTACCAAGGACTTCAGGGCTGCCAGTCTGCCTCTTGCTTCCATCTCTTCCCTGTAAAATGGGAACATTTGTTTAAATTACCTACTTACAGGATAGAAATGTCAGATGGCTACCGAAAAAGGAATTTTTAAGATGTCCTAACACTGTGGCTCTATGTAAGTAGTAAGATTATGATTCCCTGAGCCCTTCTCTGAGAAAGGTTGAAGGTATAGGCTATGAAGAAGGTTGTGTTCTGATGATCTTGCAGAGCTTTAGGAGATATGTACCTACATTTTCCCCCTTTTTTTCTCGTTACCTTCTGTCATGGATTATACATAGTACCCAGAGGGAGCCAGTCAAGAGTAAAGAATCTACTGGGGCCAGCAGGTGGCATGTTGGTTAAGATACTAAACTCGCATATGGCCAACTACAGTTTGAATCCCAGACCTGAAGGCTTACTTTCTCTCTCTCTGGTATATATGCCCTAAAGCAAACTTTAAAACAACAACAACAAGAAGAAGAAGAATTAAAATACATTTTTTAAAAGAATAGAGAATCTACTAATAGCAAGAGTGTTGGAAAAGAAGAAGAAATTGGGGGATCCAGTAGGAGTAGGAACATTATCTTGTTTCTCCTTCTCTGTTCCTTTTCTTTTTCTTTCCCTTCAAAATTTATATGATCAGAGATTGTTTCAGTGTGGTTGGATGGGATAACTCATAGCCTGTTGTTAGTGATTCCAAGGTTAACAGAGGCAGGGAGAGTTTGAAACACTAGGAAGGAGGTAGCTGCCCCAGGTAAATCTCCCACTCCAGTGTGGAGAGGTTACTTTTAGAGGGACAAGATGGATGGTGGAAGTCAGTGTGAGAAGTATGGATCTGCTAGCTTTGGGAGAATGGTAGCTTGATGTGACGGTCAGCCCATGGCTCTTCTCTTGCTGGATTCCGGAAGATAGCTATCCCTAAACGAAGGAGTGAGTTGTACTAGGAACTTTGCTAGTTATTTACTATCTTTGCCTCTTTCTTTTCCCTGGACTTGGTTTATAAGAGGTATTCAAAGGGGACCAGTCAGAGTACCCCAGAGCATCATAGTTTTACAGAAAGTCCTCAAGGGACATAGGTCAAGAGTTTCCAATAGAGTAGGGCAGTCCACAAGGAGCCAGAAGAGTGTTGGAAAGGAAGAAGCTGAAAAGCCAACAGGAGTTGGTCAGGTCATACATCTTCCTCATATGTCTTTGTCTCCAAGTTCTGATGTGAGCCCACCATTTATTCCTTGGGTTCATCCATGTCCAAGCAGTCATTTGATGAAGGCAAAAAACTCTAGACTTCTGAAGTAACCCACAAAATCATAGTCTGTGTAGAAAAATAACTAGAGTTGTAAAGCTCATAAATATACATCCTTCCTTCTGTTTGGTTAGCAAACAACCATACTACCAAGGACTTCAGGGCTGCCAGTCTGCCTCTGCCTCTGCCTCTGCCTCTGCAGAGAGGCATTATTTATTCTTCTGCCACACGTGAGCTATTTGGCAACATCATCAGGATAACTACCCTACCAGGGTCCTCAGCAGAACAGGGTCAAAGGGAACATGCTCGAATCTTCTTTATTTTTTTATTTCCCGTTCTTTCTATCTTGAATGTATCCTACGAAGAGAATAGGTTACTCTTATAGCCCTTAAAGAAAATTTCCTTTTTATTGTCATATGTAGTATGAATTCTATTACTTGGTCTCTTGTTTGTATATTATTATCTTTCCTTCTTACTAAAATGAGGCTCTAAGAAGGCATAAAGTGTTTTCTATTCACCATGGTATTCCCAGCACTTAAGTAAGTACTTAGTAAATAGTTACTGAGTGAGTAAAAGCACAGAAATGGAGAGTTGACTAGTATTATTGGAATAGGAAAAGAATAATGAAAGTATACAGAGTGCGCGTTATATGTCAGGCACATGCTCAACACTTTACATCGGACGATATCTTTTAATCCTCTTAATATTTATGGTTACCATGTGAGTAGATACTGTTAACACCTCTACTTCACAAAAATACACCAGTGGTCACAAAGGCAAGCACACATTTTTTTTTTTTTCTAAATAGTCAAAAGAACAGATGATTCTTCAGATTTGGGTGGTAGCTGAGAAACTGTGCTATTTGGCCTAGGTCCCTGAATTGGTAACAGTCTGAACAAATGGGAAATAAAGGGTTTGCCCATCTGAAAATAGCAAGGGACTTTGGGGACCCGTTCTCAGTATTGTTTCTAAGGAGCCTCACAGGGGAAGCTTTGAAGATTTGAGAATTTGAGTCTATAAAACAAACTGCCAAGAGATAAATGAACAGGGGAAGAACCATAACAAATTCAGTAAGATGCATAAGCATAAGAGTCATGACACAAAAGTGTGAAACTCAGAGGCCAATGGTTGAAGCTTAAATAGCATTTGGAATTAAAGAAAATAATAGGGATGGGGGGAGCAGTGATGACAAGTTACAAGTTACCAGGTTATTTCTTTTCACTTCAGCACTATTCACAAAAGACAAGGCTGGGTGCAATTCATGTGCCCATCAGCACTGAACAGATAAATAATGTATACACTATAATAACTATACAGCCTTAAAGGAGGACATTTTGTCATCTGCAACAGCATGGATGAAACTGTGGACATTATGCTAAATGAAATAAGCCAGGCACAAAAAGACAAATACTGTATGATCTCACTTACATGGAATCTAAAAAAGTCAATCTCATAGAAACAGAAAGTAGAAAGGTGGCTATCATAGGCTAGGGGTGAAAAGAGATGGGAGAAGGGAAAAGATGTTGATTTAATAGCACAGTCTCAGACTAGAGTTTTAGTGATCTACTGTGCTGCATAGTGACCACAGCTAATAATAATGTATTGCATTAATAGATTTTTAAAGTAAAAATAAATAGTTACAAATTACTAGGTGAAGAGCAGAACTGCATGGTGAAAAAAGGTTGTCTTATCATGCAGATAAAATCATTCAGGTAGCAGCCCTTGGAAGAGTAGTTGAAAAAATGGGTGAGAAAGTCTGTCTTGGTATGGAGACTTTAAGCTTCCTTTCCTGGGAAAAGAATTAATCTTCTAATGTAAATTCCAGGTAGAAGGTGAAAGACAATTGTATTATTTCTGATGAACTTTCCTTAATCCATAAGGAAATTTCAAGGAGAGTCCCTCTCTGGACTTTAGGATGAGAAACAAGAAGAGCTTAGGAAGACCTTGATTCTGAGTGTTCAAAGCACTCACCATGCCAAAATGCCATATTTTGGGGCATCACTTGCTGAGTCCCATATTGCTAAGCCTGAGTGATCCACACTGCAGTATGGGAAGTAATTCTGAGGGACCTTCCTGTGGTTTGTGCAGGCCTGCCGCTGCCATACACAGACTTCCTGGACTCTGAGTTGTTGTCATGTGTAGGCCAAGCCCCCCACAGGGAAGAGTCAGTCTTGATTTTATGTGTTGTCTAACCAGCACTTTTCCTGGTGCCCAAGGTTTGGTGGTAGTTGCCAAGGCTCACTGTCAAGGAGAACAAATGTTTTGCAAAGCTATCTGCTACAGAAACAAACCTAAATGTCCAGATCCTGACTTAGCTCCTTGACAAGGTACAAGCTGATGGCATTAATCACCATTTGTGTGTATGAACAGTAGGGTGGAGGCTTCTCTTTTGACACCTCTCTCCATTGTCATAGGGTTGGAAAAGCGGAGACCCACCTGTGCACATTGCCTCTCCCAGTGTTTGTTGCCACTCAGGGTGGATAGGTCTGCAGTCTGAAGTAAAGAAGGGGATGATGCACTTCCACTGCCTCTGCTTCTCCCAGAAGGGAAAGTGGTTCTTCTATGAGAGTCAAAATGCCCTGGCATTTTAGCCTAAAATGATGCTTAATCTCTTGAGGGGTGGGAGTTGAGTGACCATTATTGGTGACATATTTATACTCTGACTCCTTCCACAGAGATGGAAATGGTGACACAGTAAGACAGATAGATGTAATGACAAGTCTAATGTGCTTCCTATCTTGAAGGCCAGGAGTCTAAGCATCATTTACTTAGCTTTTCTTTAGACTCTTGGTGGGTCATGTGTTTTTCTTTCAGGAGTTTAATCAAACATTCCTGAAACAGAGCTTGCTAATCTGGGAATTCAGATTGCCCTATGGCTTCACGGCCTGATACAGTAGCCATGAGCCACATGTGGCTATTTAACTTTGAATTAATTAAAAGTGGGTAAAATTTAAAAGGTAGTTCCTCAGTCACACTAGCCACACTTAAAGTGCTCGATCACCACATGGTGCTACTGTATTGGACAGTGCAGATAAAGAGTGTTTCCTCCAGGGTAGGAAGTTCATTAGAAAGCACTGCCCTGGAGAATTCTCTTCTATCATCATATTTGGTCACACAGTTCCTTTCTATGCTAACTTCCTCCCCTCCCCTTCCCCAGAGGGAAGGAAATCCACACCCAGCTTCACGGGGCAGCTTTATCATCATTAGCAGCAAGATGCTTTCACTGTGAACTCGTGATCTAACCTATCATCACAGAGACACCAGAGGCCCCCATATCACAAAGTTTAAGAGAAAGGTTTTACAAGAATGAATTTTAATGATATGTGGGAAAACTCATAGAAAACTTAGGGGAAGGGAACCAGCAGTTGGTGTAATGGCTATGTCGCTGGACTCCCACGTAGTCGACCGTGGTTCATGTCCCAGACCCGGTGGCTTAAAACTCATGCCGGGCATGTGTGCGTGCATGCCCAAGATCCCGAGAGGAGAATGGAGGAGAAGGGATTGCGGCGTGACCATCCCCCCGGGGGATAGTTTCTCGCTTTCTGTCTCTATATCTCTCTCTGTCTGTCTGGCGAGCACACACGCCCTAAAGCAAAAATCTCTCCAAAAAAAAAAAGAAAAAAAAAGAAAACTTAGGGGAGGAAACAGCATACCAAATGATATATTTATATAACATTCCATTTTTGTATATATAAATGTGGCCATTTCTGAATTATGGGAATAAAGATAATTTTTCCCTTC
This sequence comes from Tupaia belangeri chinensis, assembly GCF_000334495.1. Taxonomy (NCBI): domain Eukaryota; kingdom Metazoa; phylum Chordata; class Mammalia; order Scandentia; family Tupaiidae; genus Tupaia; species Tupaia belangeri. The sequence continues at coordinate 2,111,691 of NW_006159849.1, forward strand.
TTTGTTTACATTTTCTTGATGGTAAAACTAGCCCCAAATATTTTTTATAATTAGAAAAAAAAAGTTTGTTTTTAGAAGGAAAGAGTAAAAGCTTCCTAAAATTGAGAAGAATTTTGGAGCTCCCATTTAGGCAGCTGAGTTTATCTGCAAATTCGTCTCCTCCTCCATCTTTGAAAATAAAATAACTTCTAAAGTGGAGGAAGAGGGGATTGGTAGCCTGCCTTGACAATTGACACTTATTGCCAGCTTATATTAATGTATGGGTTCTTCTGCTATTATAAATGAATGTGTGTCCATCCTCAAGGACAAGGTATTATCTTCACTTTCTTTGGTTGCTCTAAGAGCACCGAAACTAGCACTTAATAGCCATCATTGACTGATTGACTGACCTCGCCCTCACATGTAGGTTTTATGCCCAAGAAATGTATCAATATCTTGCCTTCTTTGGCTTTGAGTTTAAGAGGTGGTGTTCTTTTCATATTTGCTACATGAAATTCAACTGCTGGAATACAGGAGCCATTCATCAAAAAATAAGTTAGGCTTTCTCTGGGCCTGTGTGTGTAGTAGCAAGAGATCCTTGTGAAATTTGTTAAGGATTTCATTAGTTTAACAGAAATGGCTCTGGGAAGCAAATATGTTAAAACCCTTTGATTTGAGTGACCACAACCATCCACACCAATGTATCTGGCACCTCCAATAACTGGCTACTTTTAAAGGGAGGGATTTAATAAAGGAGATTTTATTTTCTTGAGTTGGCTGTTAAAGTGATAAAACATGCTTGCAGGGCCATTCTGGTTTTAATAGTTTCTTGTGTCAGCAAGTACACCCACAGGCAGAAATTACAGTCTACTCTGTCCTCCTCACTCAAATCCAGACTGGGAGATGGAACCCAGAATGTGGGGTTTAATACTGAACTTCACAAGGTGTACTTTCCCACAACAAAGCCCTCCCATAGTCTCACCTCTTACAACACTCAGATACAGACTGAAGCCATGTAACATTTCTACTTTCTCTTAGAAACAGAAGAGAAGATAGGAAAAAGAGGATGAATTGGTTTTTGCAGAAGACCATTGTAAATTCCTGTCATCGTCCCTGAATGATTAATATCTCTTTTGGTGGAGTTACTATAATTTAGCAAAAAAGTGTCTTCTTTCTTAGAAGAGCAATATTGCACTGAGGAGTGTTTTCAGAGAATTTGTGGGTGACAAATTTGAGCAGAGCCAGCATAGGGATACAGATAGCAAATATCGTCTATTTTTCTCAATGAGGAGATAGTTCATGCTAACAGAGCAACCATGAGGGTCCATGGTAATTCTCTTCCTGACAGGTTGCCGTGTTTCCATGTGCCTGGCTACCATATTCCCAAGGTGAAGTCATTCTGAAGAGCCATACAGTTCCACATCCCAGGTTCCTCCACTGCTCAAGCGTGTTGCTCCCACCAGGGTGAATAAAGAACTCAAATAGGTGTCAATTAGTGTAAGATCTAGGAACCAGTAAGGACAAGAGGTATACAATTGAGGTCTCCAAAGGGTCAAAAATGTTCCACAAGAGTCCCCCTGGGAACTTGGGGTGCACCACATGCCTGCTGCAATGTCCATTCTTACCTTTGATTATTGTTAAAGGACTTACTTGTCGCCTTTCTGAATTTTTACTTTCCTTATTAAACTTCATTTTATTTTCGAAAGCTACATTATTATAAAATAACTTTACTTTTTATTTTACTTCTTTTTTTTCCTATTGGGTGCATACACTTGCCAGAGAGAGTCAAAAAGAGAGACAGTGAGAGGGAAAGTGAGAAATCACTCCCTGGAAGGATCGCCATGCTGCAATCCTTTCTCCATTCTCCTTCTCATTCTGGGCACACATGCACATGTGCCCAGTGTGATTTTTAAGCTGCCAGGTCCAGGGGTCAGACCATGGTTGGCCATTTAGGAGTCCAGAACCTTAATCACTATGCCACCTGCTGGCCTCTTATTTAACTTCTTTAGCAATTATATATGTTACCTAAATTATACTATTAAAATATGGTGTGCCTTATATAAGCATTAATTATATATTTATTATGTTATCAAATCATATTTATAATCTATAAATATTAAATCATTTAATCTTTTAATAGCTCAGTGAGATCCAGTTACCACTGTTAATTCTGTTTTACAAATTAGAAAACTGAGATAACCTAGAGGTTAAGTAAACTTACACCAAGGATACAAAATTGATAAGTAGTTGAGTTAGGATTTCTACCTAGGAAGACTGTCTCCAGGGTACTAGTCACTGCTATTAAGATTCAGAAAGAAAAAAGGCCAAGAAATAATAATAAAATCCAAAGGCAACTATAGGTAAGTTGCTTTGCCATCTCTTATTTTTAACAGACTTCTATATAACTGACTCTAGTCTCTCTCTCTCCTTTTTTTAGAGGTTTTTGCCTTAGGTTGTGTGCACTCGCCAAAGAGAGAAAGAGACAGTGAGAGGGAAAGTGAGAAATCACCTCCCCAGGGGGATGGCCATGACACAATCCCTCCTTGTCCCAGGATCTTGGGCACACATGCACATGTGCCCAGCATGAGTTTCAAGCCACCGGGTCAGGACTTGAACTGCAGTCAGCCACATGGGAGTCCAGCAATGTAATTGCTACACCATCTTCTGGCCCCTGAGCCTCATTTCGATATTCAATTTTATGGCTTGCTTCTTTTATTAATCATGAGAGAAAAAAGCATCCCCTACATGGTCTTCATATATTGATCCACCTGAGCCTTAGCCAGCTCTCGTCTAAAATGTCCAGGGAGGCCTGAGGATGCAAAGCTAAGACCTGCCCCTGTGGGTCTACTTGCATTACTGCTGTCCCATTGTCTGGGTTCAGAAAAAGAGGCTTTCCTGACTGGGAAAGCCTTTTCTTTCCTTAACTGAATGATATAGATTTTCCATGTTATTAAAAAAAAAAAAAAAAAACCTCCTTGTTGGGAGTGGTGTGGTGGTTAAGGCACTGGACTCCTACATGGCCGACCATGGTTTGAGTCCTGGACTTGGCGACTTACTTTTTCTCCTTCCTTCTCTCTGTCCCTCTCTGGTGAATTACAATAGCAATAACAATAATAATAAATACAATTAAATAAGCAATTCTTTTAAAAAAAGAACTTGTAAATGTTGTTTTAGTGGCTATTTAATATTCTCATCATGCAAAAATACTAGTTTGTTTAAGCTTTCTCTATGATTAGTCACTTTTGCTCTTCAGCTTTCTATCAGGATTATTAGCACTGTGATGATCCAAAATTTCTTGTGTTTTTCAGAAAATACTTTTTTTTTTTTAACGTGGCACAATAAACACCTTTATTACAGAGTGAAGATAGGAAGGTTTATTTGCCTTTTCAGGCTTTGATTTTCCTCAGGTAGAGCTCCAGCTCCTTGCCCTCTAGCACGTAGCCACACTGGCCTGGTCTGGATGCAATGCGTGCAAGCAGCTTGCCCTGCAGGAACTGCTCCTCCAGGAGACTGCTGCTTTGGGCGTTATTTTTCCTTTCATCATATTTCTTCTGAATTTTTCTTGATCGCTTTTTAAAAATCTCTTCCTCCTCAGGAGTCAGCTTGGCCCCCTTCTTGTGGCCCAGGGGCAGTGCAGAGTGGGACTACAGCTGTCAGTCTGGATGTGCTGTCAGTGAGCACGATGCAGTTCTTCACCAGGGTTTTGGTGCGAACTGTGTTGCAGACAACATCGATGATCCTTGTTTTGCGTGTACAACACTCTGAGCCCCAAGAAAAGTTCCCCACGTCCAGCCTCAGGGCTCGGTATTTCTTGTTACCTCCCCCACTCAAACTGTGTGTATGCAGCGAGGGCCGATCTTAGCGTTGGCAGTGGGATGTCCCAGCTCATATTTCCGCTTCTTGTAGTAGGGCTTTCTATTGCCCCCGGTCTTGCGACGCTTGTGCCCGTTGTTGCGAGAGTAACCCATTGCTCTGCGCTGGCTGGAAAAAGCCAGAAAATACTTTTAGTATACATTTGCACAAGTAAAATTCCCAACTCAAAGAATACAAGTACTTTTAGGGTCTTATATTCAGGTTGTCAAATTGTTTTCCAAAAGACTTGTACTCTTCTGTAGTGTCTGTAACACTGTACAGAAGTGCCTTCTTTATCCTTCTCACTCTAGTGCAGAATGATTCTTAAAGACTTTTACTGAAGTGACGCAGTCTAGTCAAATTCAGCCCCATTCCTGCGGTGGTGGGAGCTGGCCAGATGGCTGCCACAGCAAGCTCCACAGCTCATGGGCCCTGGCTTTCATGCTCTGGGATCTGGGGATGAGATTAGCTGTGGACATGGTAAAAAAATAAATAAATAAAAATAAATAATTTGTTTAAAAATTAAAAAAAGAATTTTGCTAAAATGATAGGTAGAATTTGATCACTTATTGTCATGTTTTTTTTAAGTTTATTCATTTCTTTCTCCCTTGAGTGAGAAAGTCAGAAAAAGAGAAACAGAGACAGAGAGACATCACCGTCAACAGGATCCTCATGCCACGATCCACCCCCAGCTAGCCTCAGGCATGTGTGCACCTACTATATTCAGGAAGGTCTCTGGTCAAACCTTGGAACCTTCCCGTATGGGTCAGTCTTGCAGAATTCTGTTCCCACCACACCACTGTTTGCCCTCTTATTGTTTTGTTTTGTTTTGTTTTGTTTTGTTTTGATGGCTAGAGAGTTGATGGTTTGTTCATATTGGTTGATGAGTTTTATGAGTACTTAAGAGTTGTTTTTTTGGCCCTTTGCCCCTCTGTCTGCTGAAATCATGGAGAAGCCTTTGGAGATCAGAAAGAAAATAAACCATGGTTTTCCATTCTCTCTTTTCCTGTCTTAACATGGAATTTCCTTAGGTGCTTTCCTAGTCTGCACTGCTAATAACAAGCATTTACTGTTCCCCCCAATGTTATGTGAATTTTGTTGTTGATTATATATAAAATCTACTACTGTCTACTTACAAAAGATAATTATTTTGTTTTCTACAGTGAGTATATTTTGCATAAATATGCATTTGATCTATTTTGGATCAAAAACTGTCTTTATTAGCAGTTAAGCACCATACTTATAATATTCATAACAATTGTAGAATTGACATCCCAGCCAAGGGTGATCTGAGCAGTTACACAGGTTGCCTTGAGATACAAATAAGGAACAGGAGGGACTGAGAGCACAGTAGACTGTATCTTCCTCTACTAGAACTGCCTCTTCTTAGAAGGATTTACACCTGGTTAAAGAAATCTGAGCCACATATCAATAGCTAGAGGAGGTGCTATTTGGATTCTTGTTAGCTGCCTTTAAGTAAGCCAGTGTACAGTGTATAGATAGCACCTCCTCTAGCTATTGATAGTCGGCTCAGATTTCTTTAACCAGGTGTAAATCCTTCTAAGAAGAAGAGGCAGTACTAGTAGAGGAAGATACACGGGACTTGTGACCCAGAATCCTTGAATTAGTTCTGTGTTCTCTGTCATACAGTGTTTGTGGGAGGAACCCTGGGGCATTTTCTCTACTAATCCTTCCCCCACCAAAAAACAGAACAGTGATATCAATAATAACTGACATTTATAAAGCACTTTAAAGCATTATAGATGAGCTTCCTTATGCAATGACTCACTTAATCTTCACAATAGCTCTATGAAGTAGAAAATGACATGCACATTTTACAGTTGAAGAAACAGACACAATGAAACAGAAAATGGAGCGGCAACTCTCCCTTCAATAAAGTGTGGAATTCAGATTTCAATATTATATTTTTAAAAGCATATTATACTCCAAGAAAATAGTCCATTGACGAATTTATCATGAGGCTTTCACGAAAAGAAAGAAGAAAAAGACAAGCTATCATGGAAGGTTTGGCATATCATAGAAAAGGACCCCAAGGAAAACATCGATGAGAAACCATTGAAGGAGTGGTTTTAATGAGTATCAAGGCACAGCCACAGTAGCATGTGCTACTGAGATCCTACTGCTGTACAGGCTGAGGTCACATAAGAGGCCTGGTTCAATTCTTGGCTTCCCCTAAAAACCAGACAAGTAGTATGCAACTAGTCTCAGCTGCTCAGAATCTGAAGCTGGAGGATTACAACAGGAAAAAGAAAGAAAAGAGAATTTATCTTTAAAAAATTTTAAAAAGGTTATCAAAAGATTGATGATTATTTTCAAATATTAATAAATGTTCCTTCATATTTCCTTATTATATTATTTATGCATTTCCAGTTTTCCCACGTACTGAGAAGATCAAGGATAAAATTAGTTATAGTACATCTAGTTATGGGATGCTATGTACCTATTCAAAATAATGAGAAAGAAACCTGTGTATTAATTGATCAGATGGATGAGTAGATAGACATATCCTGCACTTCTAAAGTGGGGGTTAATAAGAGGACCCAGCAGGGTTTTAGCAAATGTGCAAAACAGAATAAAATACAGGTTAGAAGACGTTAGGAAAAATGCCATCTCAGACCTAGTGGGGGGAGCTAGATCAGGAACATCTGGCCTTCAGTTTCCACAATTTTTTGGATAGTCTTTCCAGCTAGGGAAGGTAGGAAGTCTTCTGCTTCATGAACTAGAGCATAAAATAAAAATGTTGTAAGTCAAGTCTTGAAATCCAGGTCAGGTAGAAGAGCTTTCACATAGGACATTCCAACAGCTTGCTTGGAAGATTTTACAGATGGCTTAAGAGTTAGAAGCTTTCCCTCATATGAATTCAGGCAGAATGAGGTTCTAGCTCTGTTGGAATACTCTTTAGAACTTGTGCACTGAAATAGCTCAATGCCGTGCTTGCATTTCAGGATTTTATGGACAGCTGCAGACGTTCTGTCCCCCATACTACTCTGACTCCCAGAGAACCGTGCCACCTGGTAGCTCCTGCAGCATGGTGCCTTCCTTCGAGGACTGCCTGGTCCCCACATCCATGGGCCAGGCTGGTTTGGACGTGTTCCACCGAGCCTTCTCGACTCACTCAGGCATTACAGGTACATTGAGTGTGTGTCCCTTAGAAACTTAGGCCAACTAGCAAGAAAGACCAAATGGGTTTCCCATGACCAGCCTGGACTCAGCTTGACTGAATACATCAATACATCAAATTCTATTGAACCACCCATGAGATGTCTCTCATCATCACCTTTCTCTCCAACTCTTCTCTAGCCCACTTCCACTAACCCAGTTCAGGTGCCACCCTGTCTGTCTCTTCTAAACCATGGCAGTAGCAAGTCTCCCAGAGTCAACTCCTCATATTTACCATTCTGGCCACCATAATCTCATGAATCTGGCCTTCCAAAAGTAGAGGATAAAATTCTGTCCCTGGCCTGAATAGAGTGGTGTCTGTTTGGTGGCATTCTTCTCTTATCAGTGAGGGACAAAGCAACCCCTGTTATTCTAGGTTGGCTTTTGGTCAGTGCCCATGGCTGGTTCATGCCTTGGACAGATGGAAGAAACTGTATATGCCACATATCTGCTCAAGTGCTTTAAATAGTTTCCACTTGCCTAGAGAATAAGACCTACTTTCCAGTATGGCATGCAAAGCCCTCATGAGCTAGGTCCGATCAAACTCCCCAGACCTGCCCATGCATATTTTTTTCTATTCACTCTTCACCTGAGCTTTCCCAGCACTCTTGACCCCACCTGCCCCTCCTTCTGTGTCTTAGCTTCCTGTTCCCTCCTTCTGAATGTTCTTTTCTAACTGCTCTATCTGTGAGAATCCCTTCCTCTTTTATGACTCAACTTTAATATCACTCTTATTTGAGGCCACCTCCACCCTTCCCTACAAACGTATTTTGCTAGCCAGCTGCCTACAAGTCAGCCTCCTCCTCCACTAACAGAAGTCCCTGGGGACAGCAACCCACCAAAGAGCCTAGGCCAGCGTAATTGCCTTCTTAGGCCCCAGTCAGCCTTTGCTGAACTGTATCATTGTCCTGCACACCTGGCAGGTGTGACATGGCAGGAGTGACTCACTTCCTGTGTTCTTTCTCTTTTAGTGTACGATTTGCCTTCGGGTTCCTCAGGCCTCTTTGGGGAATCTCATCACAGTGGGCCTGAAGACGCCACCTTCTTGCAGATCAGCGCTGTGGACCGCTGTCCTAGCCAGCTCTCCTCTGTTTATACTGAAGGCTAAAAACTTCCTGGCTTCTACCGTACATCCAGAACCTTCGTGTCGCTTACCACCTTTTGTGTAGTCCTCACAGACTGCTTGAAAAAGGATGTCAACCGAATCAGTGGCACCTGAAGTCACTGAAGGTGGGACTTGATGGTCAGAAGTGGCTTTGCAGGAATGTTTGCGGTTGCTCCTTTTTCTCTCTGGGTTTGCTGAAGCAGGGGACCAGCAGAACTGTCTTTTCAAAGGGAATTCAGAGTCTCACTAACAGATACCTGTTACTTTCTAGCTGTCACCCTTTACAAGACACCAATGAAATGATGTGTAGATGAAACTGTAGTTCAGGGATGACCCTTGCTGAAAATTCCAAATAGGGAAGGACAACCCAGTTACCAGAGGCACAGTGAGCTGCCTCCCCCAGTGCTCACCCCCGCTTGGCAGTGCAAAGCCACACACCAGGGAAATCTGGGTCCAAAGCTTAGTGTAGTCTCTACTCTCAGAAACTCCCTGGGTTTCTCTTTCCTTTTAGACATTCCCATTCTAGCCAGCAGCTTCTCGGTGTTTCTCCAAGAGCAGAATAAGGTTTTATATTCCAATAACCTATCTTTTTTTTTTCATTTTAAACACTTGTTATTTGCATCTACTTTAAAAGGAAAAAGTACGTACATTTATAGGCCTGTTCTCTGATGGAAATCATTATTATTTTAATACCCTCAGTCACATACTTTTTTGCCATAGCTATTGCTCTGCCTGGCTCCATTCCGGGAATATTAGCTTTGTAGTTAGCAAAGGTACTGTCACCTGAGGGATATGGGGCAGGGGCACAACGCTGCTCCCAGTGCTGTAGCAGTAACCCTCGGGGGTTCACTGTTTAGGGACTCCACTATGAAGACTTTGTTCAAAGGAAAAACTCACATGACTGATTCACTCGTTGCCTTCACTCTGGTGCTGGCCAGAGACGTGCCAGAAGAGGCAGGATGAGGACGCGCTGCACCTTGGTGCTCTCGGAAAACCTAACGAGAGAGACTGACGCCTACTTACTTCACTCAGCTCTGCTCCCCTCCCTCGGGACTCGCACACCTGTCTGTCTCTCTGTCTCTCCAGTATGCTTCTCCTATCTCTCGTCTCACCCTCTTCTTCACCATGGTTCAGACATGCCCACCACCTGCCACTGACTGACCATCAGCTCTTGGGAAAGTCCAGGGGTCCGTTCATGAAAAACGGGCAAAGGCAACTCCTTCTGGAAAACTCTGATTTGAAGACACTTGACCATTTTGTGTCAAGCCTAAACAGGAAGTCATTTCCCATGATACTTTTAGAAAGCTACTAAAAAGATCCCAAGTCCTAGGGCATAATTGTCCAAATTCCAAAGACCTAGTAAATTTGGACATTTTAATACTATCATATTTCAAATTTTCTTTTCTCTCTTTTAAAAATATTTTTTCTGAACAAAAGTGAAACAATGCATCTGTCAAACTGAGATCATTACGATCTTCAAGAAGACCATTCAATAGCTTGGTGTTACTCTTAGGATGCTGTGACAGTTTTTATCTGAACAGATGGATCTTCCTGGCTGGCTCCACAATCATTGGTGTTCTACCTGATTTTGGAGTTCATCTCAACATACTGTAGGAGGTGAATAAAGAACCAAGTGTGGGTTTCATTTTTATGCTGCATTGAATCAGTCTAGTTTCTCTGTGTCCTAAGAAAAGCTATCATGCAGACATTTAGGTCTGCGAAAGAGATGGGTTGTCCACTTTTAATAATCTGTCTGTTCATGAAAGGATGCACATTGGTTTCCTTTATAGGTGCGTGCTCAGGTTGCTTGTAAAACCTCATCTTTCATTCAGACTTTGTGGGTCATGTCACATGGCCGAAACAAGGACATGTGCATGCCAACACTGGCTTAGTCCACAGCATCCCCTGCATGTCCTCTGTCACACTCTAGAGAGAAAGGAAAACTCTGGTATCTTTAGAAGAGACCATCCTTCCATTCTGAAATACTGAAGTATTTTCAAGTAACTCAATATATATTTTATTTGCAATGGGAGGAAAAAGGTGAAAAGGTGAGGTTGTTATTGAGGTTAACGTTGTTAGCCCCCGTTGTGGCTTAACATAAATAGAAAGAAGGAAGGACAGAGCAAGAATCTGAACCTCAGAAATCATGGATGTCATCTCCTCTTTGGCTCGGAGGAGATACTTAGGGGCTCTGGTTTTACTGTGGCCTCTCACAGTGACTGCCCTTTTCTTTCCTCACCTGAGCTGAAGGAATCCCAGAAGGGGACAGGCAGGAACAGCACCTGCAGTGCCTCATTTCTCAGCAGGCATACAAGGGCCAGCCCCTGAGAGACATTGGAGCTGTTAGAGGCAACTTGCAGGAAGCAAGACCAAGCGCAGAGTCTTCGCATGCTTCTCAGCGTATCCTGACGTCTGCAGGTTTGAGATTAGGGACTCAGGACATGACATATCCAGGTTCTTTCCTGACTACACACACTTGTCTTAGATTCCAGACTCTCTCTCCTGACCTTAAAACCTGTTTCTTGCTTACTTTTGCATAGCAATAGATTCCTATATGCTTTCATCGTTATTTTTGTAGCACTAAAAGTGAAAACATCAAAAAATCATTCCCTTTTTTTCCTTACCTTTTTAGTCTTGATAGGTAAACATTTTCATAAGCATCTGAACAGAGATTGTCAGTTCTCTCTTTTAAAAAACTGGTGCTTATGAAAATACATGCAACCCAAAGCCAATTATCCTATTACATTAAAAAAGAGAGAGAGAGAGAGAGAAGAAAAAATTAGTATGCCTAGGGATATTTCATTTGCTACATTGTCTTAATTCCCTAGAGGGACTGCATCAAAATGTCAGCTGTAATCTAGCCTCTGATCAGCTGTTAAATATTATTTAAATATTTACTGGTCCTATGAGTTATCTCCCTTAACCCATGCCTCCCCCAAATTGCGTAGATGGTTCTAAAATATTTTAAAAATGTCTTTAATATATCACAGCCTATCTCCACTGATAACAGTGTTGGTTTTGTCCAAGTGTTTTTAAATTGCCAGCTGTCAAGCACACTATTGCATTCATACCAGATTTGAACAGGAATAAACGTTCAACTCCCCTTCCTGAGAAGCTGGACTTTCCAGTTGCCTTGAAGTATTGGGAATAGTGACTGTAAATGTTCAATTTAATTATTAGATACTTTATTTGACTGTGTTGACCATGCCAATTTATAGCAACATTTTTTAATGGCACTTTTGTTGGTGGTGTGGAATTTCTGCAGTTACTTTTTTTTTTTTTGCAATGGATAAAGCTAAAAAAAAAAAAAAACAGCACTCATTGGAGAAATGGTGAGTGTAAAAAAAAAAAGAGATTTATTTTGTACAGACAGCAAAGCATCCTGTGTAATGTTGCTGACATAAAGCACTTTGGGGGGAAAAAAGTGGAAATCTGTTTTCCATAAATCACGCAGACCCTTGTACATAGTTATATACACTCACGTAGAGAAATGAACTGCATATATCATACTGGATATGGGGCCGAATTTACTCTAGAGGCACATCTGGTGCTTATTGTCATAAATCTTTTAAAGAATTAGGTACACTTTTTTTCTATTAATATGTATAGTTTTGTGATTTGTCACAGTTATGTTTCATATAATCATAAGTTATTTTGTCTTGTTTCATGAAGTCCTTTTTTTATGTCAAAAGTAAAATGAAGGGATTGTGCACTTGGTACAGAATAAAACTGGAACTAGAGGCTAGCCCTCTTGCCTGGAGTCCTTCAGCATGTCGCTTTAAAACACAATGGCAACAACTGCTGTTTGTTTGTTTGTTTTATTATTTTTTTGTTTTAGTTTACCATCAGCCGTCTACATATTGGGGATGGTAATTATAATTAAAAGCAGATGGGGGGATGGGGGGAGGGTCCAAGGCCAGCTTTCAAATGCCGCATTGCTTTGGGCCAGAACTGCAGCCTGGATTTAATTATAGATATGAGGACGAAATGGCAGTAAAAATGAATGTCTCCCTGAATCCTTTACATGTTGGGAGTGTCCATAAATAAAACATGAAGTTTTATTTCATCAGATTTAATTAAAGCTTTTATACATGTTTTATTGGTTATTCTATTAATCCGCTTCAGAAACGGGATAAATGTGTGCTAGGGATTGGGGTTTTATTTCTGCCTTTTCAATGTAGTGCTACATCATGCTTCAGAAATGCCTTTAGTGCTGAGTACTCCAGGTGCCGGCGTTCAGCAGCTGGAAGAGGAGGCCTTTTCAACCCCATTTCCCTGGAATCCTGCAGAGCGAGACACAGCACAAGCTTCCTGTGAGCTGGCTCCCTGACCTTAGAGTCCTCTGATTCCCTGGAAGAGGAAGAGGCAGTTATCATCTCCCTGGTTCCTGTCTTGTCTGCTCTGCAGGATTTAGAAGGGCCACTCGAGTCACCGGCTGTGATGATCTTTCTTTCCCAGCTCCCATTAGTCCAGAGAGAGTGATCAGGGTATTAGTCTCATACCTGGCTGGCCTAATGGCCAGGCACATGCATCTAAAAGATAACACATCTTAAGGAGCAGTCTTAGAAAACTGACCTTGTCCTCACTACATTTGTATGACTTCATTTGTTTTCATCTTACTCATTTATTTCTTTCATGAGCCAGAGAGACAGAAAGGCAGCACCCCAACATGGTCTCCATGCCACGATCAACCTCCAGCTGTATCCAGCCCTGGATTATGACCACACATGTGCCTGGTATACTCAGAGAGGTCTCTTAATGCAAACCCAGAACCTTCCCTCATGGGCCAGCCTTGCAGAGCATCAAGTTTTACCACTGTGCCACCATCAGGCCCAACTTGAGAATTATTTTAAGGAAGGGTACAACACAAAAGAATAATGACCCCATGTACCTTGTCTAGCTCTTTTGGATCAGAGAGCAAATGCTGGTTGACTCAGAGTTGTGGAGGTGGAAATAGTGCTGCCTGACAAGACACAGAGCTCCTCAGCTTCTTGAAAGGAGACCATTAGTGGGAATGTGACTGGTCCAACCTCTTTGGAAAATAGTTTGGTGTTCAGTGGTAGAATACATGTGCTCTACAACCCAAGAGTTCCCCTCTTCTTCACAGACTGTCATGTTAGTGATAGTTCAGATACAAGATGCTCATAACAATATTATTCACACTAGCCCAAAACTGGAAATGACCCCACTGTCCATCGTCAGTAAGATAAATAAATGAACAGTGCCAAAGTAGCAGCGTGAAATGCCTTGCAGCAAAGGAAATGACAAAGCCATAGCCACACGCAGTAACTCAGGGCTGCATCCACAAACTACATGGAGAAAATGAAATGGACACTAAGTCATGTATACCATGCTGTTCTAGTTACAAATGGCTCAAAAGAAGCAAACTACAATTACAGACTTTAAGTGGTAGAAATGTAAAGAACAGCAAGGAAAATATGATCGCAAAGGCCCAGATATTGATTAGGAGAAAGGGCATATGTGGGACTTCTTGGGTGCTGATAGAACATGTTTTATTTCTTGACCTTGGCATTAGGTTATACAGCATTGTCATTATTTAACTGTGCATATGTATTTTTATAATTTTTAGATTAAATAACAGAGCTAAATCTTATAGCTCCTGCCCCTGAGGTCTGCAAACTTCTTCTCCAAAGGACCAATGGTACCTGTTTTAGGAATTGAGAGCTAAATGGTCTTTGTACAACTGGTCAACTCTGCCACTATAACTCAAAGCAGCTGCAGACAATATGCAAATGAGGGTGTGGCCATGTTCCAATAAGACTTTGTGGACATGGATTTGAATTTCATTTCATTTTCAGATGTCATAAAATATTCTTTCAATTTTTTCAACTATTGAAGGTAAGAGAAATATATATTCTTAATTTACAGGCTTCACAAAAATAAAACAGGGCAGTAGGTACAATTTAGCCCATGGGCCATGGTTTACTGACCCTCATCAATTGAAAGAGCATGCCCCGGCCCTTCCCATAAATATCCACTCAAAGAAAACCACAGATAGGAGCCCCTCTGCTTATTCTTTAGCTACACTGGATTCTGTTCCTAGAGGAAATTCATGAGTTCTATTGATTAAGTTTTTCTTTGTTTAGATCCTGGGTTCTGCTCCCCAGGATACAGATGAACGCTTAGAGCCTGGAGTGCCATTCGACTTTATCTCTGGATTTAAAGTTTTTAATAAAAGGAACCAGGCATAGAGAAATCCGTGAGAATTGGGAAATGAGCATCCATTCTTTCCAAGCTAACCAAATATTTGCTGGATCTTGGCAGCCATAGCCAAGTTTTTTTCTTTTGAAATTCTGAGAGGTTATAAGTAAGTAATGAGAGACTTCATTTTTCTCGGCCACTGCTCCTGTGAGAAGCTGGAGCTGCCTTTCAAAACTTGCACCATTCTCAGGGAAAGGAGAGTCAGGGTTTTCGGTTCAAAGATGCCAATGAGAAGTGGCTGCAGCAGTCAGGGGCACCAACAGTGCTAACGTCTGCCTGCTCCACGTGGCAGGAGAGCCCTGAACACCCCTACCGTCTCCATGGACCCTGGTTTCCCATAACGCCTAGCTCCTTAATTCCCAAACTCAGGGGCTCTCAACCCTGACAGTGCTGCCCATTGGCTACTCACCTGCAGGAGAGAATGAGACTGAATTTCACATGGGCACAGCATATGCCTCTCTTCATGTCTCCTGCCTGTGATAAAAGTGATGGTTTTCAAAATGGGATTATTCACGAGATCTGAGTCATTTCTAAATATCAGCGTGAACTAACTCCTCTTCAGCAGGTCTTCCTGGTGGTTTCACGTGCTTGAGTTTGTGTATTGTGTAGAACTCTAATATTAAAGCTGTCAATAGCATGAATTTTGGATAAAATAACCCATTTTTTTAACTTTCTTTCTTTCTTTAAATTTGATCAGAGAGGGCAGAATGGGAGAGAGAGAGGGGAAGTGAGAAAGCAAGCCACCAGGTCCGGGATTCAAACCGCAGTCAACCATGTGGGAGTCCAGTGCCCTTAGCCACCATGCCACCTGTTGGCCCCCTAGTAACCCACATTTTATAGAGAAATTTAGCCAAAAGAAAGCTTAAGAACATCTTGTCTAACCACATTAATTTTCATAGGAGTTACTGAAGTTATTCACTCATTCATTCATTCACTCATTAATTCATTTATTGGCTCACTCACTCAACATTTATTGTGTGCCTACTATAAGAAAAGTAAAGCTAGAAGTGATCCTTATCTTCACAGAGCTAGAGGGAATCCCAAGAATCACCTGCCTGGAGAAGATTGCCTCGGGCTTGCTAAAAATGCATATTCTAGAGCTTTTGAATGCACGCCCCAGAGCTACTGAGCTGGAATTTTTAGTGAGATGGAGGTACCTTGCATTATTAATAATCTCTCCAGGTATTTATTTATACAAAGTAAAGTTGAGACCTTGGTGACGGATGTAAATCATTTAACAGGGCAGCATGTATAAGAGCTCATCAGAAGAGAGACTCCCCCTCCCCCCCAAAAAAAAGAAGAAGAAGAAGAGACACTCCCAATTCCTGTCTGGGCAGGGAAGAGGACAGAGTAAGAGTTTCCTGGTGGAATGGGTGGGAAGGTGCCTGTGTTAGTCCTGTACAAATACAGTGTTTATAGCAGCATTATTCACAACATCCAACAAATGGATGCAATCCAAATCAACAGATAAATGAATAAACTAATATGATATATATGTACGACAAATAGAATATTATACAGCCTCACAAAAGGGAATTCTGATATATTCTATACAAAATGGATGGCCCTCAAAGACATCACACCAGGTGAAACGTTAGACACAAAAGGACGAACACTGTATGATTGCTTTTTACGAGGTGCCCAGCATAGTCAAATACATAGAGACAGAAATACAATACAGGGAAAATATGTTTAATGTATACAGAATTCCCATTGGAGAAGATGAAGAGTTCCGGAGGCCAGCCACAGTGGCACAGGTGGTAAGGTGCTGCTGTATGATTCTGGAGCTGTATGGGAGACCTGTACTCAGATCCCAAGTTGACCTGAACACTCCAGGTTCGCCCATGCACACCCATGATCATGGCTGGTGGGAGGCTGGGTGGAGGATTATGGGGTAGTAGGAAACTGTCAAGGGGCTCGCTCTCTCTCAATAAATAAATAAATGAATAAATAAACTTTTTGAAAGTTCTGGGGATCAAGAGTGGTGATGTTTACAAAAACAATTGTGAATATACTTAAAACCACTGAATCATACACTTAAAAATGGTTTTAAAAATGGTAAATTTTATGGTATGTATATTTTTGTCACAATTTTTAAAAAAAAATAAATAAACATCATGCAGGCAGAGAGTACTTAATAAAATACTTGAGATCTACTAAATTTGAAAAATTGAGAAAGCACCTTGTTAGGCCAGTGTGTCTTACAATGTGCTTTGGGAGCATCTCCCCCTCCAGGAGGGCTGGGTGCAGAGCTCAGAGTGGAGCAGTGTTAGCTCCTGACAGGTGGAGATGGTAATGACAAATGGGCCTGCCCTGCTGGGAAAAAGGAGGAGGAAGAGACGCAGAGGAGATAGAAGGCGGCTCGGAGGACTGAAGAAGCTGCTTCTCAGCACGGAGCCCTATACACGGTATGACTTCTCAAAACTTGAGGAAGGCGGGGAAGGGAGGAAGGAAGGGGATGGATGTTGGCGCCACGGCAGGAGTGAACAGTGAACTTCAAAGAAAGAAAAAGCACGGGTTTAGACCCAGCTGATCCCAGCGTGAGCACAGGTCGCGATTTATTTGTACTCCCTTCATTTGTTACGCACTTGTTTTCAGAGCTCCATACCCAGCACGATGTGCTAGTACTCTAGGAGTTGGTGATGGTGCAGAACAGAAAGCACACCAACATCCCCGTCGTGGCATTATATTCTAGTGGATTTGCATTCCAAATGGGTGATTTTGCTTGTCTGTGAAGTGTGAGGTTCTGCAGAGGGTCGAGTTCTCCAGGACGCAGCTGCAAGACAGAGCTGGGAAGGCTGACGGTTTACTGGAGAGTTACACCTGTGGAGGGAACAAGGCAGAAGCTGGGTTAGGCAGAGGGCACCACCAGACTGGGGTGCCACACACGCAGAGGCTCTGCCAGCCCACTGGGACACCCTAGAGTGAAGGTAGTTCTTCCCAGTAGAAGAGTTTCCCGCTAGGAAAACCACAGCAAAGACCATGACCCGAGCTCAGTGCATGGAAACAGGAAGCGAATGAACTAGCCCAGAGTGCAGGTGATATCACCTACAGGTGATGCTGTCTTTATTTTAAGCTCGGCACAGTCTGCGTTTCACAAAGATGCCTCTTTTGCACTTTCCTGGGGCCATAAGAAAAGATTGTACCACCTTCAGAAGCAAGAGACTCTCCTGTACTGGACCCTGTGCTTCACTCTGACCCCCTCCAACCACGCCCTGCTCCACCCATAGAGAGTTCCTTTGGCTGAAGGGACATCTCCACCCAAAACTTCTCTTCCTGTTTTTCTTTTTTTTTTTTTTTTTTTTAATTTTGTTACAGGATGCATGTGCTTGCCAGAGACAGAGAGAGAGAGGGAAAGTGAGAAAGCACCCCCCCTCTGGTGGAGTATGGCCACACTGCAATCACTTATCCTTCATCTTTCAGGATTTCAGGTACATATGCACTGGTGCCCACTGTGTTTTTCATTGTTTTGTTTGTTTGTTTGTTTGTTTTTGTTGTTTGAGAGATTGTTGCTATAGGGTGCATGTACTCACTGGCAAGACAGAGCAATGGAGAGACAGAAGACTAGAAATCGCTCCCCCAGGGGAATGACCACACCACAGTCTTTTCTCTTCCATTCTCCTCTCAGGATCTTGGGCATACATGCACATGCACCTGCTGTGTGTCAAGCCACTGGGTCCAGGATTTGAACCATGGTCAACCGCATGGGAGTCCAATGCCTTAACCACTACGCCACCTGCTGCTTCTCTCCACTCACACTGTGTTTTTTGAGCTGCCAGGTTTAGGATTCAAACTGCACAGTCAGCACTGTAGAATCTAGTTGCCTTTACTACTGCTCCACCAGCTGGTCTGTCTCCTTCTAAACTCCTGTCCAGTTGGCCCCATATTACTTTCAGGACCAGCCTGGACTTCTTTCTCAAAATCATCCTCCTAAGAATGGATTAGGTCTTCAGTGTGTATCTGAGACCTAAAGAGTGGCCAGAAAGTAGCTGTTTGTGGGATTGTGGCTGGAGCTACACATGGAGACTAATATGAACATGAAACCTCTTCCTAGTTGAAGATAGAAACCAGGGGTTTGAAGAGAACAGTGCCACCATCCCCTGGCCAAGAAATCCAACAAATCTTATCATTCCTAATTAAACCTGGCTTTCCAAGTTGTTGAAAAATATGTTTTCAAGATAAGAGAGAACCAGCCCCATAGCAGAGTGGATAAGCCCCTTGTGTAGAAAGCCAGTTCCTACACGGCCAATTGTAGTTTGAATCCAGCCTTGACAGCTTAAAAGACATTCTGTGTGCATGTATATGTGTACCCTAAATCCTGATGGGATGGAGAAGTGGAGAAAAAGGATTGAGGCATGTCCATGCCCCACTGGAGGGTGCTTCCTCCCTCTCTCCCTCCCTCTCTCTCTATCCTTCTCTCTCTCCCTCTCTCTCTCTCTCTCATACACACACACAAATGCATGTGCCTTCTGGCAATTAAAAGAAAGAAAGAGAAAAATATATAAAATATTTTTTTTCTTTAACAGCTTTTGTTAACTTGCTTTGGAATTTTTAAATATTTGGATGAATGAGTTTGTAAGTCTCCATTTGCAATCTTCCCCAGGCCCTGTAAATATTAGAGGTAGAACTGAGAGAATTCTTAGAGTCTGAGTCAATAGACCTCTAAATACCAGGAGAAGAGATGTGCAGTGTAGATTCTAAAGTCCATGAAAAATCATTAAGGACTGTCAGAGCACTGGGATTCAACAAATACCTTGACAGTTGCCAGACAGCAAATGATGCACAATGCAAACATTTGTTGTAGTCTAATACTTTCTAAAACAAAATGATGCATTGTTATTTCTAATCCAAGTGCTTCCTGACTTGGCTGTGCTCTACAGTCAACAGTGAACATCTGTAGACCACGTCTCTGTGTACCGTACACAGAACATCTGTACAGCTCGGTCCTTTGTGTTGCCCGTGGATATGGCATGGCCCTTTATACTGAAGAGTTTCTGTATGGGATGCCCTCTTTCCCCTACTACAAATCAGCATGGCACATTAAGCTAACAGTCTCTCTGGGGTACTGTGCGGTAGTTCTGTGCTGCCCAACCTCATAGATGGGTCTTCCATCAACTCCAAATCATCTCTTCTCTCCTTGCATGTAGCCTGTGCTCACTTCCGCTTAGACTTTCAAAAGGCCCCATTCCTGTACCCAGAGAGGGTTTATGACTGAGGCGAAGGGCCCATGGCAGAAGAGGCCTATTTGTGCTCCAGGTCTCCTGGCTGCCTGGGAAATTCAGAACTAAATCACCAAATTCAAGCAACCCAATGCTTCTTTGATACCAAAGAGTAACTGAAATGCTAAAGTAATGGCTTATCCAAGGTAACATTATAAATGAGGTAACCAGGACCCCTCTATTTCCTTTGTGATCATTTTCTCTGCTCCTGCTCCTTTTAGCACTTTAGCCTTTATTAAAACTTGACTTAGGGGCTGGCAGGTAGTATGGTGGTTAAGGGTGATGGGTCCCCACATGGCCAACCATGGTTCAAATCCCAGACCTGGCAGCTTGCTTTCTCATTCTCGCTCTCTCATTCTGTTCCTCTCTGGTCAAATTAAAATAAATAAAGTTAAATAAAATAATTCTTAACAACCAAAAAAACAAACAAACAAAAAAAACCCAAACTTGGTGGGGCTAGCAGGTGGCATAATGGTCAAGGTGCTGGACTCCTATGTAATCGACTGCAATTCAAGTCCCAGACCTGTTGGCTTGAAATTCACACTGCCCACATGTGCATGCTTGCCCAAAGTCCCAAGTGGAGAATGGAGGAGAAAGAATTGCAGTATGGCCATCCTCCAGATGGTGATTTCTTTCTTTCTATCTCTCTCTCTGTCTCTGGTGAGCACACACACCCTCATAGCAAAAAATCCCCCCCACACACACACACACACAAAAACTTGACTATTCTGAGCGGTTACTAGGCACACCTGTTCACATGGAGACAAAGCAGTTGTGGGAAATCCTGGGTTCTTTATCCATTTTCCCCACGGATAGCCTGGCCAGGCACAAGGCTAAAGCTACTCCAGCCATACGAACTGAGCTATGGTGGGGATAGCATGCTGTATGTGAAGAGTGCTGACTGGGGAGTCCAGTGGGAGACTACGACCAAATCACTTCTGACTAGAGCTTGAGCTTGAGTGAAATGGACACAGGTTCCCCTCCACCTCTGACACTTAAGCATATTACTTCACCACTCTGAACCGCAAGTTCCTCACCTGTTCAGTGAAGAGCATACCGGCGTGACTAGGTTCTTGAGGGATTCATGTGCCAGTCACATGGCTGGCCCTTAATAATATTGCTTCTTCTTCCCCACCTGTAAAATTTAAGGCAATGAAGCAGATAATTCAGACAGTGTTGACATGCATTTGTGCTGTCACTTGGCTTTCTATCTCAGCATTTTCTCCAGGATCCATCATTTGTTTCTTTAGGTCACTCGCCTCCTCAGTCTGGCTGTGTTCACTGAAAAGTGTATTGTAGGGACCAGCAGTTAGCATAATGGCTATGTCGCTGGACTCCCACGTAGTCAACCATGGTTCGAGTCCCGGACCCGGTGGCTTAAACTCAAGCCGGGCGCGTGTGCGTGCGTGCCCAAGATCCTGAGAGGAGAATGGAGGAGAAGGGATTGTGGTGTGGCCATCCCCCCTGGAGGGTTATTTCTCGCTTTCTGTCTCTCTGTCTCTGTCTGTCTGGCAAGCACATGTGCCAGACAGCAAAAAAAAATTAAAAACTCTCCAAAAAAAAAGAAAGAAAGAAAGAAAAAAGTGTGCTGTGAATCTGTGGTCTCAGGTCATGAAAGTCTTTGTAGCCAGGGCAGGTGCACCAGGCAGTTGCCAAGGACATGGATCCTGGAAGTGACCTATGACAAGACGACCTTCAGTACAGCTAAGAAAAGTTCCAAGAGAGCTCTGTACTCAGTGGGCATGCCATCCCAGCATTGCCACAGCAACCATGCAGGCAGGGCAACCGCCACACAAAGAGGCTGCAGCTGCACCGGACAGTGCCTGCTGCCTCTCCTAGCCTTTCTTTCCCTGGGCTGCAACCTTGGAACTGGTGCAGCGAGTGTAGTACTCTGCTGGGAGGTAGAGCCAAGCTGTCGGACGGGAAAGGGAATGACAGCAGCAAAAAAGTTTTGTTAGCAAGTTGTATTTGTAAGTAACAAAAACAAACAAACAAAAACCAGCTCGTGTTTGCTTAAGTTGAGAAGAGAAAACTATGAAAAGACATGGGGTGCAAATGCAATGAAATGTCAGGAATGGAACTGAGAAGCTATCCCAGCTCTTGCCTTCTCATCTTTCATCTCTGCTTGTTTTGGTCTGATTGCTCCATTCTCTCTCTGCAGACCTGCCTCCTCTGTTTCTCTGATCCACATAATTGGCAAATGATGCCCATGCCATATTTCCAGGCTTATACTTTTCCAGCCTAAAGAGAAAAAATAAGAGTAAAATACTCAACATTTCTACATACATAAATGAATATTGGGTTGTCAGAAAAGTCGTGATGCATTTTCGCATAGAAACAATGCATCACGGCTTTTCTGACAACCCAATAGGTAGATTTAGACATAGACACACATATGGACATATATCCTATCAATCTGGATTTCAAATTCACTGGTAAGAGGTTCTGAGATGCCCATCTTGGTACAAGTTCCTACCTCTGGTCCGATCAATCACCCCAATGCTTGCTATACTAGCTAACAGGAAGCCCCACAATGAAGGGGAAAGAGCTACAGGGTCTCCGTGAACCTGGTCTATGATCCAAAAGGTGTCCATAGCAGCCTAACAAATTGGGCTACTCAGAGAGCCAGAATTGGAACTTGGAGCTTAATAATTCCAGGAATACTGTAGACCAATAATAAATAGATAGTGAACCTTTAATAGCAGGACCCTTATCCAAACCTGACTTGACCGAGCTAACACTGGGCAGACCTGCTTCAGCACCTTTATTATTACGAGATTTGTTTTAGACAGAGTCTTGCAATTCTCCTGCCTCAGGAGATGGAACTTGAAACTTTTAGGACTGGCCAGGAATCGAACCCAAGCCTCCCACATGGCCTCAGCCTGCTGAGTAGCAGCACCCACCAGCATGCTACTATGACAGCCTCACATGAGTTTTGCTGCAGCATTTATGCAAGGTCAGTTGGTCATTCAGACCTAGAGCTTCATCTGTGAGTTTCCACAGAAGGCTGTCTGCGTGGAGCCACGGGGCATTCTCTCCCCAACCTGAGCACTCGTGTGACTTGTATTTTCTCTAGAAGCGGCATTCTTTCTAAAGTATGATTATCTGGGAGAGAAGGGCACTGGGATGAAGGGCTTAAAGTTTAGGAGCAACAAATGTGCCATTTGTATGCACTTTCCTTTATCCAAAACTCACAATTCAATAATTCTGTAACTGGGCCAAGTGGTGGCCTGGTAGTTAAGGTGGCTAGATTCCCTATGTCCAACTGTGTGGTTCAAGTCCCAGACCCAGCAGATTGAAAAAAACCTACCAGGCACATGTGCATGTGTGCCTAGAATCCCAAAAGGAGAATGGAGAGGAGGGGTTTCATTGTAGCCATCCCCTTAGGGAGTGAGTTCTCATTTTTTCTCTCTCTCTGTCTCTCTCTAGCAAGTGTGCACATCCTATAGCAATTTTTTTAACGCTGTCACTAAACACTTGTGACCATATAATCTACCCAGCACAGCACAGCACACCTTTTATTAAGGAGCACTTCTTGGCAGCTCAAGGATTTCACATACTCCAGTGAACATTTTTATTCTCATCCGCTGTCCCTACCATGTCTAGTAGCACGCCACTGAACTTCTGTATAGGATCTCTGGGAAGACATCATGTCTTTTCAAATTTTACTCCTGTGATCTTCACAAATTCTTACATTAAGTCAGAGGAAAAGCAGTCTCTCTAATCACTATTACTCCTTTATGAGAATTCAGCATAGTTTGACAAAATGTTTCCATAATGAACTAGAACAATGTCATAGCCTCACCTGTAACTCTGGGAACAAGAAGAGAATCTACTACTAACACTTGTATTTGATACTGTGCTGGCAATCCTGTTCGGCAGAGTAGGGTCTGAAACAAGAAATGAAGGATTCCTGGTATGAGGGTGCAGGAATTACTGCAGGCTACTGGTTCCTATCTTCAAAATCAGAACTGGGAAACTATGAAAGTGTGAGGAGGGCTGGCTCATAGCACAGCAGATGAAGCCCATGAAAGGGAGCTGGATCCCACATGTCCAACTCTAGTTGAAATTCAGGCCCCATCTATTTGAAAAATACACTGAACTCATGTGCATGCATGCCCAGAATACTGGCTGGATGGAGAAACAGATGGAAAAGATTGTGGTGTAACCATACCCCATTGGAGGATGAGGGAGAGAGGGAGAATGTGACCTCTGGGCAAAAAATAAAAATAGAAAAAAGTAAATGAGAGAAAAGTGGGTTGCAGAAAGAGCAATAAATTCTGAAACATTGAAGAACTCCTGAAGATATGTAGAACTATGGTGGCAAAGTGGAGAATGGGAACATATGGGAAGAAGATAATCAAGACTTCAGGTCCAGCTCCTGCCTTGCCCTGGCCTTATCGCAGACCCACACTGCCTTTTCACTTTGAAATCAGCTGCCACAACCCAGTCCACCCATGCTAGGGAATATGAGAGGAGTGGGGAAATTCTGCTAGCATAGGAATTGATGGAAACTGCTAGAGTGTGAGCAGTCGTCCCAAGACCTTTGCTTCTTTACCCTCCTCCCACCAACTCCTTCCCCACAAACCAGGGCTTTTTAGTACAACCTTTTCCTAAAGCTTTGGCCTAAGAATCTAAAGTTAAAATCCTACAGAGAGTTTTTGGAGTGACTAAGAAGCAGTAATGCTCAGCAGCGGTGGTGTGGTCCTTCCACTGCACCTTGGGACTTGGCCCATCCTTTTCTAAACCTTCCAGCACAGACAGAGGCTAGGACTGGACATTGATTTTTTTTTTTTTTTTGAGAGGTTATTTTTTCTTTTCTTTTTTTTTTTTTCTATAGGATGTGTGCACTCACCAGGAAGACACAGAGAGACAGAAAGCGAGAAATCCCCCCCCCCCAGGGGGGTGGCCATGCCACAATCCTCCATTCTCCTCTCAGGATCTTGGGCATGCGTGCATACGTGACCGGCGTGAGTTTAAGCCAATGGGTCCGGGACTCAAACCACGGTCAACTACATGGGAATCCAGCGACATAGCCATTCCATTAACTGCTGGTTCCAAGCCATTGACCTTTTTAAATAAATGCTGCCAGACAAAGTTGATGGCCCCTGGAGGGGAACATGAACTCACAGGCTAAAATAACCAGAACCCTTATCGCACCATGAACTGCAGTATATATCATTTGAAGTGGAAATATTAAAATAGAGTAGAAAAAATTAAGTACAGCCTGCTAAAATATTTAAGGATATAAGTATTACTGATATAGAATAAGAACAAAAATAATCTAAATAATCAGGTGGGAATATTAGATGTGAAAAATAGAAAGGTTGGAATGAAGAGTACAGTAGAATAGATATAGCTGAAAAATGAATTAATAAAAGATCATATTGAGGTGTCATAAAAGATAGTAGGAAAGAATAAAGTATAAAACAAAAGGTAAAATAAGCAGGTACTATTACTAAAAATACCAATACCCAGAGGTTAGAAACTCTGAAAGGAGAGAAAAAGTAAAATGAAGAAGATGTTTGAAGAAAGAAATGGAGATCTATTTCTCAGAATGGAATAAAAATGAAACGCCATAGGTTAAAAGAGCCCATATACTACCAAATACAAAAAATGAGGAAAAAAGGACACCTAAATATAGTAAAATTTAAAGGCATTGGAGGCCAAGAAAAACGATGAATTCTTCTAGAGAGAAAACAGCTTATTCACAAAGGGACAAGCACCAGAAAAATATCAGTCTTCTCAACAGCACTGCATGTGAAAAGATAATGGCAACATAGTACTTTTAAGATGATAAGGGAGGGGCCAGCAGGTGGCGTGGTGATCAAGGTGCTAGATGCCCACATGACTGACAGCAGTTCAAGTCCTAGACCTGGTAGCTTGCTTTTTTT
>NW_006159849.1:2138294-2151587 GCF_000334495.1 Tupaia belangeri chinensis
CAGCCCGGACAGAGGCTAGGATTGGAGATTAATTTTTTTTTTTTTTTTTGAGAGGTTATTTTTTCTTTTCTTTTTTTTTTTTTCTATAGGATGTGTGCACTCACCAGGAAGACACAGAGAGACAGAAAGCGAGAAATCACCCCCCCCCAGGGGGGGGGCCATGCCACAATCCTCC
This sequence comes from Tupaia belangeri chinensis, assembly GCF_000334495.1. NCBI lineage: Eukaryota > Metazoa > Chordata > Mammalia > Scandentia > Tupaiidae > Tupaia > Tupaia belangeri. The sequence continues at coordinate 2,138,470 of NW_006159849.1, forward strand.
ATTCTCCTCTCAGGATCTTGGGCATGCGTGCATACGTGACCGGCGTGAGTTTAAGCCAATGGGTCCGGGACTCAAACCACGGTCAACTACATGGGAATCCAGCGACATAGCCATTCCATTAACTGCTGGTTCCAAGCCATTGACCTTTTTAAATAAATGCTGCCGGACAAAGTTGATGGCCCCTGGAGGGGAACATGAACTCACAGGCTAAAATAACCAGAACCCTTATCGCACCATGAACTGCAGTATATATCATTTGAAGTGGAAATATTAAAATAGAGTAGAAAAAATTAAGTACAGCCTGCTAAAATATTTAAGGATATAAGTATTACTGATATAGAATAAGAACAAAAATAATCTAAATAATCAGGTGGGAATATTAGATGTGAAAAATAGAAAGGTTGGAATGAAGAGTACAGTAGAATAGATATAGCTGAAAAATGAATTAATAAAAGATCATATTGAGGTGTCATAAAAGATAGTAGGAAAGAATAAAGTATAAAACAAAAGGTAAAATAAGCAGGTACTATTACTAAAAATACCAATACCCAGAGGTTAGAAACTCTGAAAGGAGAGAAAAAGTAAAATGAAGAAGATGTTTGAAGAAAGAAATGGAGATCTATTTCTCAGAATGGAATAAAAATGAAACGCCATAGGTTAAAAGAGCCCATATACTACCAAATACAAAAAATGAGGAAAAAAGGACACCTAAATATAGTAAAATTTAAAGGCATTGGAGGCCAAGAAAAACGATGAATTCTTCTAGAGAGAAAACAGCTTATTCACAAAGGGACAAGCACCAGAAAAATATCAGTCTTCTCAACAGCACTGCATGTGAAAAGATAATGGCAACATAGTACTTTTAAGATGATAAGGGAGGGGCCAGCAGGTGGCGTGGTGATCAAGGTGCTAGATGCCCACATGACTGACAGCAGTTCAAGTCCTAGACCTGGTAGCTTGCTTTTTTTTCTCTCTCTCTCCTTCTCGCCCTCTCTTCCTCTCTCCTTTTCTCCATCTCTCTCTGGTGAGCACACATGCCCTATAGCAAGTTAAAAAATAATAGCAATAAATTTTAAAATGTTTGAAAAAGGTGATAAGGGAAATAAAAAAAAGGAGAAAACCCCTCTAAAGTATAATAGCTAGAAAATATAAAGTAAGATGACAAACATGTTCCAGTATAAAAATAACTATAATAGACATATATATTGAATTCATCATTTAAAAGACATGAATTCTCAAGTTAATAAAAAAAAGTTTTAGCTATGTTACTGTAAGGTAAGTATGCCTTTCTGAAATGCTTGGAACCAGAGTTCAGATTTTTTTTTTTTCAGATTTTGATTTATGTGCACATACATAATAAGATATTGTCATAGTCTACTATTGCATTGCTAGCAGAAATACTGGAGAGTGGATGATTTATAAAGAAATAGAGGTCTTGGGACCAGCAGTTAGCGTAATGGCTATGTCGCTGGACTCCCACGTAGTCGACCGCGGTTCGAGTCCCGGACCCGGTGGCTTAAACTCACGCCGGGCGCGTGTGCATGTGTGCCCAAGATCCCGAGAGGAGAATGGAGGAGAAGGGATTGCGGCGTGGCCATCCCCCCTGGGGGGTGATTTCCTGCTTTCTATCTCTCTGTCTCTCTCTGTCTGTCTGGCGAGCGCACGCGCCCTATAGCAAAAACCTCTCCAAAAAAAAAAAAAAAGAAATAGAGGTCTATTTGACTCATGATTCTGGTGGTTAAACAGTCCAAAGGCCTACATCACCACGTGGCTGACAGAAGCACAGAGAAGAGGTTCAACCAGTTCTCTCTTTCTTATTTAACAACGTAGTCTCATGAGAACTAATCCTTTCTCGGGAAGACTAGAACTCACTGGTCCTGACAGACTTCGTTAATCTCTTCATGAGAGCAATGCCTCCATGATCCCATCACTACCCATCAGGACTCAGCTCTGGAAGATTTCACCACTTCCCATGAAACTCCCTTATTCTTGGGACTAAATTTCAAAACATGAGCCATTGGGGGTGAAAACTGTTATCTGAATCACACCAGATATTTAGGGGATGTGACCCAAGTCTAAAGGCAAAATTCATTTATATTGTATATATGCCTTCCACACAGACTGAAGAAAAGTGTATATATTTTTTATTGTAGCATTTTGACTGTGACCTGTCACGTAAGATCAACTGTGTGAGTTTCTACTAGTGGCATCGTGTTGACAATAAAAAAATTTTAGATTTTGGAACATTTAGGATTTTGGATTATCAGATGGGGGGGTGCTGAATCTATAGGAGCGTTACTAAATATGAAAAAAGTAAGAATACTTAAACAGATGGGAAAATAGATCAAGAAAATATTAACCAAAGGAAGGTTGAGGTAGCAATTGTCATATTTGACAGGAATCACTTAAGAAAAATATATCTTAAGGAATAAAGGCCTTATATGCAAGTAAAAGAAACTAACAGGTATATCGATCATAAACTTTTACACATGGAACAATACGGACTCAAAATGTTCCAAGCAGCAGCTGACAAAATTTAAGAGATAAGTAAATAAGTTGATAATTTTAAAAATGTATTTTATTTAACTTTATTTTTTATTATTATTATTTGTTTTAATTTGACCAGACAAGGACAGAGACAGAGACAGAGAAAGTGAGAAAGCAAGCTGTCAGGTCTGAGATTTGAACCATGGTCAGACATGTGGGAGTCCAATGTCTTTAACGACCACACCATCTGCTGGCCTGAATGATTTTAGCACACAACTTTTAGAAACTGAAATCAATAAACCAAGTTAAAAAAACAAACAAAAAATGCAAATTTATTTTAGATGTGGCACAATAGATAAGTTGGTGCTAATCAATAAGTGCATGGGCTGGCAGGTGGTGTGCTTGTTAAGGTTGCAGAACTCCCACATGGCCAAATGAGGTTCGAGTCCCAGACCTGGCAGCTTGCTTTCTCACTTTTCTTCTCTCTTTCTCTCTCTTTCACTCTGACCCTCTCAAATTAAAATTAATTAATTAATTTAATTGAATAATTATTTTAAAAAATAGATAAGTACAGAGATAAGTACAGATTTATATACCATGTAAACATAGAACTCGTATTCTTTTTTATTTTATACAGAAAGATTATATAAAAATAGACATTTATGGGGCCAAATTAGGGCTGCTTTAATCTTATGAAATCTTCCATCAACACATTCTTTCCCAACTGCCACAACTAAAAAAGAGAGCATGGCAATTGCACTCGAGCTTCTATATGCTTTCGTCTTGAACCATCACATATCCATTCGTGTGCCTTTGACTAAAGAAACTAACAAGATCATGCTTAATTCCATGTGACAAGGAAACTGAATTCTTTTATATCCTAGAAGAAATAGGAAATCGAATATCAATGACAGTAGTAATGTCTGTAAGATGCAATTTAATAAATAAGAAAATCCACAAGGTTTATATATACACATAGTAATACACAGAAAACTTAAAAAACAATTCGGAATTTTAAAGAAGTTTTGTATGTCCCCGCTAATACATACCGAGCGTCTGCACTCTATGACTGAAACTGATTGACTAAAGGATATACAAACACAGTAAATGGGTGTAAGTACCAGATATAGTGTGTGTGGAAGAGTAGGGCCTGAGGAAGGACACTTAGAAGAAAAATAGGGAGGCACAGCATTAATGGGACAAAGAAATATAATATTATCTGTTGAAGATATTTTATAGTTTAACCAACTGGACTAGAGAGAAATGTTCACATAGTGAAATATTCAGTTTGTAAGCTACAAAAGGTAATTGAATGTATAAAAAATGAAATAAATTAAAAGTTTTAAGTCAAAATAAGCCATAAAACACAATATAACTTAAATATAAAATGCATGCACAGATACATATATACACACATATAAAATTATATCATATATGATATGTCACACACGATATAATCATGTATATGATTACAATATTATATTATCATCTATATCATCTATATATCATATATATCATATATATCATATATATCATATATATCATATATATCATATATCATATATATGCATATCAAACACACTAGAATAGGTATCTGTAAGGGAAAGGCAAATAGCAGTAGATTATGGGAATAGATAGATCCATAGGCCTGGCTGCAATGACACACACTAAGATACTGTGTTCCATAAACCCAGACCACAAAGGAAACTAGGGTTCAATTCTGGTACAACATAAAGGCCAGGCATAATAGTACACATCTGTAATTCCAGTGATTTGGAAGACAGAGGCAAGAGGATTGTAACAGTGAGACCCTGTCTAAAAAAAAGAAAAAAAATAGAATTGATCAATCAACCAGAGGAGGACCTTGAGAGACCAATGAAGGTAGCATGCTATTAACAAAGAATGATTAATTCTACCTTCTAATGATGATTACTTGTTGTTTTAAGGTATAAATTTAACTTGGAAAAGAATAAATGCCATTATTTTTAGATTATATTTATCTTCTTCCTGGAAAAACATAAAAGAATATACATAGAATTATTAGAATTAATAGGTTTACTAGCATTCCTGGATTCAAAATCAATATAAATATATCTGTTACATTTCCACTAACCAACTCAAATAGGTAAAATCCTTACACTATCACTTACAATGATACTTTTTAAAAAACATTAAGGGCCTAGGAATAAATCTAACTAAATATGGGAGAGTTTAATGAAGAAAGCAATACAGTTTAATTAAAAGTATTTTTATTAATTAAATGCATGAAAAATATCACATTTATGGGTTAAAGGACTCAAAATTATCATAAAGTTGTCTTTTACTTCTTTTTTTTAGATTATTTAATTTTATTAATACATTTATTTTAATTTGATCAGAGAGAGACAGAGAGGGAGCGAGAGGGAAAGTGAGAAAGTGAGAAAACAAGCCACCAGGCCCAGGACCTGAACTGTGGTTGGCCATGTGAGAGTGTCCAGTACCTTAACCACTACACCACCTGCTGTGGTGGTATTTCTAAATTAATCTATATATTCAATACAATCTGAATTTTATTTTTATTTATTTTTGCTCATTTGTTTTTAGAGGGTTCTGCTATAGGGCATGTGCACTCTCCAGAAAGAGACAGACAGACAGAAAGCGAGAAATCACCCCCCCAAAGGGGATGGCCACACCACAATCCCTTCTCCTCCATTCTCCTCTCGGGATCTTGGACACACACACATATATGCCCGGTGTGAGTTTAAACCACCAGGTCAGGGACTCAAACTATGTCAACTACATGGGAGCCCAGTGACATAGCCATTATGCCAACTGCTGGTCCCATACAATCTGAATTTTAAAATCCCAACAAGTCTTTGTATGTGTATACAGAGAAAGGAGGTTTAATTTGGGAAGTGGGGGGAGTGGAAAGCAAAGATAAGAATTTTGAAGAAGAAAAGAAGAAAAAGGAGAAGCAGGAGAGTGTGGAGGAGAATAGAGTGAAAGTGGAAAAACAGAAAAAGAAAAGAAGGAGATAGAGATTAATTGCCTTCCCAAATACCAAGAAATTACAACATCATGTGACATTAGCACAGAGAATAATCATTGGTATCGAATAAAAAGCCAAGAAACAATGTACAACCAATCAGATCAGTGCAGAAAAGAATGGAATTCAATAAATGGTACTAGGACAATTTGTTCTCCATGTGAGAGAAATTAAAATTATATTCCTATCTCACACCATACATTAAAAATAAATTCCAACAGAATTTAAATGTGAAGGACAAAATCTTGAATATAGAGAAATATCTTTGTGATATTGGAATACTTAGGAATTTTTGAAAATTAAATAGCACAAATCATAAAGCAAATAGACCTGACTTTGATCTAAAAATATGTATTCTTTGAGACATGTTGAGAAAGTGAGGACAAAACTAAAAATGAGAAGAAATTAATCTGCATCATTTAAGACTGGCAGAATAATGGTATTCCAATTAAATAACCATAAGTCAATAAGAAAGCAATTCCATTAAATAGAAAAATGGAAAGGGCCAACAGATGGTGTAGCAGTTGCATTGCTAGACTCTCACATAGCCAACTTCAGTTTCGAGTCCCAGACCCGGTAGTTTGAAAACATCTACCAGGTATATGTGTGTGCATGCCTAAGATCCCAGGAAGAGAAGGGAGAAGAAGGGATTGTGGCATGGTCATCCCCTTGGGGGGGGGCGGGGAGGGGGTAAGTGATTTCTCACTTTCCTTCTCTGTCTCTGTCTCTCTCCTGTGAGTACATGTGCCCTAAGGCAAAAAAAGAGGAGGTATAAATTCTTGAATAACTACTTAGCAGAAGAGAAAATTCAAATGGCAATAAACTTACAAAAAGAAGCTCAGTCCCATTATTAAGGAGATGCACGTTTAAATAAAAATGAAATAACATTTTACACACATTAGATTGACAAACATTTTTCAAGTCTAATAATATTATGTTGGTAAGGATATGAAGCAACCAGAGCCCTTATTCTCTGCTGGTGGGGGTGTAAACAGATACAACTGGCAGAACCAAGTAAAATTAAACATGCACACAGGCAGTGGCCCCGCAATTCTAGACCTCATTTTATATCCTAGGAAAAATCTTTTACATGTGATGAGGAACAAAGAATATTCAAGACAACATTGTTCGTAGTCATAAAAATTAGAAACAAGTCATCTGATCATCACCGTGAGAATAGGAGTAGTAGTTGTGAAATCCACACGTATGGGGAAAGTCTGTAGCAGCCATGAATGAATTATGGTGCCATGCAATAGGAATGAGTTTCAGGAATAAGCTTTATTTAAAAAAACAACTCACAAAGAATATATAGTGCCATTCTACTTAAGAGTACGAATGTGGCTAAAAAAACAAAACTGTAGAAAGCAAAAGGATAATAATCATAAAGTTCAGACTACTGTGTATCGTGGAAGAAATGTGAAGAATATGGGGGTACAAAGAGAAGAGACTGCAAAAATATTAGGCAAAAATACTTATTTCCTTATGTTGAATTAGTAGGCAAGAATTTCTGCTATATTGTTACAAAATATGTGTGTATGTGTTTAAGAGATGTACTATAAAATTATTCCATTCAGTAAAAAAAAAAAAAATTAAACTATATTCCAAATGAAAAGGTTAGCCAACACTGTAAACTTTATCAAATACCTACTATGGCCATGGACTTTTATGGAGCTTATCTCCATGCAGATATCCCTGTTTTACTGGTAAGGAAACTAAAGCTCAGAGAAGTTGCTTAACTTTCCCAAGGCCAAACTTCAAGTATGTTTACATATAAATATCAGGATCTGCACTGTAACCCAGTTCTCTGTGACCATGAAGAGGATGCTCTTGAGACTGAAAGCCAGCAAAGCAGTGGTGAGCAGTGTGGGGGCTCTGGAACCAGACCTCCTGGGCCTGAATCCTGCCTCCACCAGGTGCCAGCTTATCAACACGTCTCAGTTCCCTCACACGCAAAATGGACATAATAATAGTAACTACCCAATAGCATTGAGCACAAATTGACTTATAAAAATAAAATGCTTACAAATGTATTTAGCACCATTATTACTATGTTAAAGGATGGCTGGAGAGAATCAGGAAAAACCATACTTTGTGGAGACAGCAAAAGGAATATTATCAAGTTGTAAATCAGAGGAAGGTAGATCAACATAAGAAAAATAATGGGGAAGTTTCAGAATGTGACTGCCACTTGAATCTGGGATTGGGGTAAAGCTCCCCAAGAGAAAACATGGAGTGATGAAAGTGGAAGACATTATTAAGGAAGTCAGAGCTGTCCTATGGACAGAACACCCTGAAGTGTGTTTTTAGTGGCTTTGTTGTTCTCTAGTCTTTAAACAGAAAAGACATCACTCAGGTCATCTCCAAAGGAATTGTTAAAAGTCTATACTATTTGGGCACCAGCAATTAGCATAATGGCTATGTCACTGGACTCCCACGTAGTCGACCGCGGTTCCCGTCCCGGACCCAGTGGCTTAAACTCACGCCAGGCGCGTGTGCGTGCGTGCCCAAGATCCCGAGAGGAGAAGGGATGAGAAGGGATTGTGGTGTAGCCATCCCCCCTGAGGGATGATTTCTCGCTTTCTATCTCTCTGTCTGTCTGGTGAGCATATGCGCCCTATAGCAAAAACCTCTCCAAAAAAAAAAAAAAAAGTCTATACTATTTGGAGAGAGAATCAGGAAAAACCATACTTTGTGGAGACAGCAAAAGGAATATTATCAAGTTGTAAATCAGAGGAAGGTAGATCAACATAAGAAAAATAATGGGGAAGTTTCAGAATGTGACTGCCACTTGAATCTGGGATTGGGGTAAAGCTCCCCAAGAGAAAACATGGAGTGATGAAAGTGGAAGACATTATTAAGGAAGTCAGAGCTGTCCTATGGACAGAACACCCTGAAGTGTGTTTTTAGTGGCTTTGTTGTTCTCTAGTCTTTAAACAGAAAAGACATCACTCAGGTCATCTCCAAAGGAATTGTTAAAAGTCTATACTATTTGGGCACCAGCAATTAGCATAATGGCTATGTCACTGGACTCCCACGTAGTCGACCGCGGTTCCCGTCCCGGACCCAGTGGCTTAAACTCACGCCAGGCGCGTGTGCGTGCGTGCCCAAGATCCCGAGAGGAGAAGGGATGAGAAGGGATTGTGGTGTAGCCATCCCCCCTGAGGGATGATTTCTCGCTTTCTATCTCTCTGTCTGTCTGGTGAGCATATGCGCCCTATAGCAAAAACCTCTCCAAAAAAAAAAAAAAAAGTCTATACTATTTGGAAAAAAAAAATGAACTAAAACAAAAAAGAATATTGTCCAAAGGATAAAAGACCTCTGTTGGGGTATACTGTTAACAATAATGTATAGAAACCTCCCCAGGAACACAGCTCTTCTGTAGACTACACTAGATCCTAGCTCACTACAGCTCCTGTCTTAGTTTCAGAGCCTTCTCTGAGTCTTTTGAATGTTGGTTCTTTAAGATCTAAATCCTCGATGTATGTAGATGTAGTTACAATATCATGTGCCTGTTCATTCCAAAAACTAAGTTTAAAGATGAGTGTAAACATTTAGAAGAGCTTCCCCTGTCTGAAATGGTATTTTTGTTTCCCATAAAATATTCACATCCAGCTTCTTTCACTTGGGACTCCCTGGGTGATGCTGCTGGGTGGTTAGTTTTGCCTTTTGGGCATGTTCAACAGCCCATTCCCTAACCACCAGTAAAGGAATCCACTTTTTGATTGAATTGATTCATCAGTGGATGTCTCAAAGCCCCACCCCAGCCCCTTCTAGAGCAGGCCTCGAAATGCGGATTAACATTTCTGTTTTAACCTCGGGGTTTGCTTTCCATTTTCTACATCCTGTGTCCCTACAACTGTCAATGGGTTATTTTCAGATTTGCATGTTGTAAAACTCTTTCTGTTCTTTTGGATGTGTTTTCTCCTTAAGCTCATTTTAATTGAAAATAGATCCCTGGAGCTTAGAAAGTTCAGTTCAAAGACTGTATATTTGGGTAACATGTAGCATGGCCAAACAAAAATAAGCTTCTTTAGGACAGAAGTGGGGAGAAGCTAGATGCGTCTCTGCCTCCATCATGGGTCTTGGAAGTTAGACTCACATAGAGTCCCTCCAAGCCAAATCCTTCTACACAATACCTGACATGGTTTATTAACTGAGGACTTAATAACAAATGAGAAATAGACTTCTTAGGAAAGAATGAGCTTGCAACCTATAATGACAAGTCTACGTAAGTAGTCATTTATTTATACACACAGGTACAAAGGGGGGCATATTTTAGTCTCCACTTCTCCTTGCTAAGAAGCAAGTGACAGCCAAAACCAGGCAGCCAAGGGGATAGCCTCTCTGTGGTGTGGTCAGTGTCTCTGTCGCTCATGCAGGTGGGTCTGCACAGTGACGTCCACTTCTTGATTCAGGTGCTGGTCTTTGTCTCTGCATTTATTTATAATGAAGTTTTTAAGAACTCAGGCTTTCTCTGAAGATTTTTGTGGAAGCTTTCAGTTATAATAGCTCAGTAAATTAAGGCATTGCTCATTTGGTACTGCAGAAATCTAATTTTCTACCTGAACACTCCATGTCTATATTCTTCTTTTGTTGATATCACTTTGTAAAGATGACATTCCTCCAAGGGACAATGTGAGGACTGTCATTGGTTAGAATAAAGATAGTACTCTGCCTAGGCAGTCTTCAATAGTACCAATTAGGAAACCAGCAGATGGCATGCTGGTTATGTCACTGAACTCCCACATGGCCAACTGCGGTTCAAGTCCCGGACCTGGTGGATTAAAAATCATGCTGGGCGCATGTGCATATATGCCTAGGATCCAGGAGGAGAATGGAGGAGAAGGGATTGTAGTGTGGCCAGTCGCCCCTCCTGGGGGGTGATCTATCACTTTATCTCTCACTGTCTTTGCTTCTCTTTCTCTCTCTCCAGCTAGCACACACGCCCTAAGGCAAAGACCTCTTAAAAAAAAAAGATTAACTGATTAATAATTTCACCCAAGGTTAAACAAATATTTATGAATATCTATAGATCAGGCAGTCTTCTAAGCATGGCTCCATAGTCTCCCTTCACCCAAGGAAGGTATTTAGTTCTCCCCTTAAAAAAAAAAAAAAAAAAAAAAAAAAAAAAAAAAAAAAGTAAATAAAACTGCTTTAAGAAGAGAGAGAGATTTTGAGAAAGTACAACGTTTTCTGCAGATTGATTAAGCTGTTTACATTCCAAACCTAGTTTGTTTATTTATGTGTTTAATCACCAAAGGGCACTGTGCACTCACCAGAGAGACAAAGGCAGAGAGAAAAAGGAGAAAGCACCCCCCCAATGGGATGTGATTATGACAGAATCCCTTCTTCATTTTCTCCATCTTGTTGAGATTTGGGCATGTGTGCACTCACACCAAACTTGTTTTGTTTTGTTTTGTTTTCAACCTGCCAGGCCAGATTGAAACTGCAGTTGACCATGCGGGATCTGGTGCCTTTAAACACCAGGCTATAGTGTCCTATTTAAATAGAGTTTAGAACTTTAAGTATCACTGGACTTCAAGAAGAGTTATTAGGTTGCTGCTTCTCCTGTCCTATAACTGCTTATTTTCCTCAGTGGGAAGAAAAAAGAAGTAACAATGAAAGATTCAGAGCTAACTAGGCTTTTCTACTCACTACAATTCATGTACAAAAGCTTAATTTTTCTTTATTCCTCCAAAACAACTCATGAACCCCTTTGACAAATGTGTCCTTTTTCCCACAACTGGCTTAATAACTGCTATTTAAAAGTTGGCAATAAGTAGTGTGTGTATGTTGGCAATAAGTAGTGAGTGTGTGTGTGTGTGTGTGTGTGTGTGTGTTGGAGAAAACTTTTTTGTTTAAATAGCTTTATTGAGATATAATTCATATACCGTGAAATTAACTTTTTTTTTTAAGTTTTTGTTATAGGGTGTGTGTGTTTGCCAGAGAGAGAGACAAACAGAGACAGTGAGAGGGAAAGTGAGAAATCATCCCACAGGGGAATGGCCATGTTGCAATCCCTTCTCCATTTTCCTGGGATTTGGGGCATGTACACACGTGCCCAGCATAATTCTCAAGCCACCAGGTCTTGGCCTAGAACTGTGGTCAGCCATGTGGGAGTCTAGCATTTTCACCACCATGCAACCTGCTCGTCCTAGGGAAAACATTTTTTATTTACTACTCAAAATGTGTGTGGTGCACATATGTGATGGAGGAGGAAATGCAAGTAAATACAGTCTGGGGCACCTCTCTTAACTATTATGCTTTACATCCTTGAAAACACTTATTATAAGAGTTTTTTGTTTGTTTGTTTTGTTGTGTTTTAAGGTTTTTGCCATAGGGTGTGTGTGCTCACCAAAGACAGAGAGGAAACATAAGAAATCAGCCCCCCACGGGACATGGCCACCCCTCAGTCCTTTCTTCTCCATTCTCCTTTTAGGATTTTGGGCATGTGTCCAGTATGATTATCAAGCCTCTGGGTCCAGGACTCAAACTGCAGGTGAACATCCCCCGGGGAGATGGCAACACCGCAATCCCTAATCCCTTCTCCTCCATTCTCCTCATTTGGAGACAGTGGGAATTATGGCTTCTAAGTTAAGAATGGGACAGGAAAGTTCTAGAACGTAGGGGTGTGTGAAAAGATCACCTGTACAGGAACTACAAATAGTTCAGTCTGGCTAATGTGTGATGTGAGTGAATTAGGAGAGAGGGGCAAGAGGGAAACACATACTTAGGGTCGGCAGACCCCCACTAAATTGCTTAAACTATATCCTATGAGTTCTGGAGAAGCATAAGTCTGTTTTAGGCCTATATGTAACATGATTCTATCTGGTTTATAGACAGAGCAGTGACAGTAAGGGACAGATTAGAGGGCATGGAGACTACAGACAGGGATTTAATGATTGAGACCTTGACCCTCAAGGTTGGAAGGATAGTATTTAATGGACCCAGAGTAGGCATGCAAACGTGCCTGCATCTCCAGTACTCTGCTAAGGGCTACCTAGGATGAAACAATTGAAAAAGTTTCAATAATTCTTTTAGAATTTTGAGAACCCATTGGACTATGTGTGAAAAACAAAAGTGGGCTTCTCCTAATGAAAACTTATTTTTTGTTAAAAGCCTATGAATTTATTTAAGAATCTGGGGGTGGCCATTTTGGCAAAATGCATTTCCCATCAGCCTACTTGATTGCACTTCCTGCCTTTCATGAAATATACGTGTATATAGAAAGCTTGAGACTCCCTACTGGGCTCTGCATTTATGCGCATCTGCCGTCCAATTTACAGCTTGAAAAGGAGGTGTTAATTAGTTGGCAGAAGCACCTGAACAGGGAGTATTGGGTTGGCTGAGGGGGTGGGAAGGTCTCTGGCATGTCCTTATTCACATAGGCAGGAAAAAAGAAAAAGGAAACTCACATTGCTGTCCAAAATTGCAACCTCCAAGCCAAGGCGAGTGGTGCAGGTACCTCTTTTCTCCAACAAGAGAGACTATTTCTGGTTTCATGTGATTACTCTCAAATTAATATCAACTGCTCTGAAGAATTTAAGTTTATCTTCACATACTACTCTCTGAATTGTAAAGATCTTTCAGAGAAACACGGTGAGTT
>NW_006159849.1:2151618-2181291 GCF_000334495.1 Tupaia belangeri chinensis
TCTTTCCCTTACAGAGTAAAATTTATATTGAAGAAGAAATAAGACTCATTTCTACAGGAGAAAATATATGTCTTATAAGAGAAAGGGCATTGATCCAGAGTCAAGAGAGGAGGTGGAGGTTGGAAAGGGGAAGTCACAAATTCAGGTGGAGCTCAAAGGGCTTTTCATTCATGCTCATTACAAAAAAAAAGTTGGCCAAGTAGGTGGTTCCAAGTAGCCATTTGTTGGGGGTAGAGCAAGGTCAAATGAAGATCAACCCTAGTTTTCTCCAATTTGTATGGCAACAAAATTCATCAGGTATTTGTCAATCAAAAATGAACAAATAGTTGATGAGGCAAAAAGAAGACAGAATTATGGGATGTCATCTAGTGAGAGTCTCATTGCAGAGAGGCACAACTGAATTGCAGAGAAAGAAACTTGCCCAGGGATGTTGCTGTTGGTGGAATCATAGATTGAGCGTTAGGTTCATGACTTTCTGCCCATTATACTTGCCAGTGCACCATACTGGTTTTTTTTTCCTTTCTTTTTCTCTTTGTTTTAGAACTTAACCATTCCAAGAGGTATGTCGTATCTTATTGTTTAATTTGCAGTTTTCCAGTGATACAATCTGAGAATCTTTTCATTTGCTTATTTGACATATGTATGTATATATATTTTTTTTTTCTTTTGTGAGTTATCTGTTCAGGGCTTTTGCGACTTAAAGAAAATTAAGTTATTTTCTTATTGATTTTGATTATTATTATCATTAATTTTCGAGAGGGTATTGTTAGGTTTGATTTGGGAGTGGTGGCAAAGTCAGAGGTGGCAAAGGCGGAAATATCAGAATCAGGCTTTGGGGTTTAATAAAACCAGTATAATTTATTCTGCGCTCTCCAGTGAGGTCCCTCAGCTGGCCTTGGCCTGGTCAGAGGCGGAGGGGTCACACCCAAGGTGGCTGCTGCTCGTTCTTAAAGGGCTGTTGTCCAATAGGTGCTCACCATGGGTCCTTGTCTGGCCAATGAAGTTTGCTGTTTCTGTTCAACTTTGGCGGGTTCGCCAAATGCTGAAGGGCAGGAAAGTCCGTTGGTGATGGCGGGCCAGGTGTGGACAACAGGAATGTTCTGCTGGTGGGAATGTTTCCGCCATGTTTCTTTTCCCTTCCCCCAGACCTTTCAGGTTTCACTGTGTCACAATCCTGCCTCAGCCTACCTCCTGAGTAGCTAAAACTACAGACGTGTGCCACCATGCCTAGATTTTTAGGATGGGCCAAAAATTGAACCCAGGTCTCCCATGTGGTTTAGCCTACAGAGTGGCAGCACCTACCACCGCACACCACTGCAGCTGGCCGATACTTAAGAACACACCTGGTGCAGTAGCCTCTATTAAAGACCAAAAGGGGCTGGTGTCGGCAGTGGTGTGGTGGTTAAGGGTGCTGGACTCCCACATGGCTGACGACAGTTCAAGTCCTGGATCTGGCAGCTTGCTTTCTTGGTCTGTGTGTGTGTGTGTGTCTTGCTCTAGTCAAATTAAAAAATAACAATAATGATAAATAAAATAAAGGAAATAATAAAATAAAGACCAACAGGGCCACCAAAAAAAAGATGTGGACACACAAAGTGTAAATCACCAACTTATGTACATCTCTAGTGACTACCAAGAGAAAAGTCAATTTAAAAAGTCAGTGAAATTTAAACTTGCAGTTCATAAATTTTACATCCGCCAATGGAGCAGAAGACATTGTGTTAAAAACTTCGGAGGTGCTCAGGTTACATGCAAAAGCATACATGGGGACTGCTAACTTTCTAGTTTGAAAATGCCACTGAAACTTGATTAAACACAGCTCACACTGAAGCAATGCACAAAGGAGAAAGTGACATAAATAGAGCTTTTAGCACACTCAGCAAGCACCCTTTCGGGCTGCCAATGTACAAAGTACCTGAACAAAGAGATGCGAGACCCTTTTCCATCCAACCCAGGGATGGCCGCACCTGGCTCCCGGTGAAGTCAAGGTGTCCAAACAGAGAAAGACAAACAGAGCCCAGGAAATTCAGCGAGGAAGACAAATGAGGGCAGGCCCTCTCTGGAAGATCAGAGGGCTCCAAGCTCTGCTGCTTCCTTTAGTAAATCCTAATTAGCCCATGAGAAGACAAAACACAAAGTGTTTTCCGGACACACACCCCAGGGAGAAAGGAATTCTTGAGGTATATAATTAGGAGCAATTAGCAAGGGTGAGAGGGGAACAAGAAAAAAAAAAAAAGAAGATCTAGCTGGATTGGGTAATAACTTCCCCCAGAGAATTATGGGAGTGGCCTGTTTAGGGCTTTTCTGAACTGTTTGCCTTGGGCCCTGTGCTCAAAAGCTTGAGAATAGAGATTGAAAAATCAAAGGGAATTTTCTTACTCAAGTTTACCAAATATTTTCTTTGTCAATTGTCTTAACTCCTCTCCCCACCACCACCCTCCCCCACCCTCAGGCCAATCCAGTCCAACACACGGTAGATTTTCAGTGATGTTTACGAATGAGGAACTGAAGTGAAAAGAAACAGTGAAGGGAATTCACACATTTCCCATCCACCTTCATCTCCTTTACAAAATGAAGGTTTTGGCAGAGGGAGGGCAAGCTACCTTTAGTTTAAAATAAAGGATTTCTGGTTGTTTTGTACTAACTAGTCCCAGATAGCCTCTAAAACCCAGAAAAGGGAAGCCAGGTGACATTGAATTTCTGTTGCTTGAAAAGATAGGAGGTAATGGAGCCCATGTGGACAGCATCTCTATCAGAGAGGGTTGATTTAAGTCCAAGATCCACTCCTTATGAGCTACGCAAACTTTTACGAAGTTTTTGATCTTTCTAACACTTGATTTGCTCATCTGCAAAATGGGCCTGATTCATACTGACTTGTAGAGATTAGTAAGATAATGTCCCCCACTGGTTATATTAAAGTGAAGCAGTAGGACAATAAATTTATTTATTTTTACTCAAGCTAACTAATCATGGCACAGTGATAACACAACCCTCTGCAATGCCTTCCCATGTGGGATGGCCCCAGGTGTGAGACTCAGGTCTCCCTGTATGATCTGGATGTGTGAGAGTATGCCTGTGATACTGACTGGCTAAGGTTTGGGATGAAGGCCCTGGTGGGCTTGGTCTCTCACTCTTTCATAGAAGATATAAATAAATAAATGTTTTAAATGTTTTATTTACCCAAACGTGCATCTTGGAGGACTCATCAGTAAACTTCATGGCTCAAAATTAGATATTCTAAACCTGGAAGATTTACTGGGATTTTTTATGGCTAAGGTGGATATTTGGCAATGTCTGTCCTTAAAGGTTTTTAAAGTAAAATTATTGAACTAGGTTCTCTGATGTCATACTTTAGGGACATTCCTTCATTGTTTTGGGGTTTTTTTTGGGGGGATATTTGCTATTGGGCACATGTGCTCCCCAGAAACACAGAGAAAGAGAAATAGAAAGTGAGAAATCACCCCCCAGGGGGGATGGCCACGCCGCAATCTCTTCTCCTCCATTCTCCTCTTGGGATCTTGGGCATGCATGCACACGTGCCTGGCCCAAGTTTAAGCCACCAGGTCCAGGACTCGAACCGCGTTCGGCTACAAGGGAGTTCAGCAACATAGCCATTATACTAACTGCTGGTCCCTGGACATTCATTCATTTTTCAGAGTGTTTCTAATTTGCCTTTTTTTAATAAAAAAATTATTTAATTTTATTTATTATTATCATTATCACTTTTCTTTTCTTTTCCTTTCTTTTTAGAGGTTTTTACCTTAGGACACACGCACTACTGGAGAGAGAAAGAGTCAGAGATAGTGAGAAGGAAAATAAGAAATTATTCCCCCAAGGGCGATGGCCATGCCACAATTCCTTTTCCTCCATACTTCTCCTATCCTAGGACCTTGGGCATGCATGCAAATGTGCCTGGCATGATTTTCAATCCATCAGGTGAGGGACTTGAACCACAGTCAGCCATGTGGAAGTCCACAATGTAACCACTATGCCATCTACTGGCCCCTCCCCATGCTCCTTTTATGAGAGAGGGGAGTGGGGAAGAGAGTTATAGAGATGTTTTTTGACAGAATCTTATTTTATCTCAATTTTCCTGCCCCGCTCTCCTAATTAGCCAGGATTACAAGTGTGTATAACTATTCCCAGTGTGTTCAGTTTGGCCCAGGAGCCAAACATGGGCTTCCCATGTGGCTTCCAGACTCCTAAGCTGGGACTTCTTCCTTTTTAAGGCTGAATGATTTTCCATGATATGTATATACTACATTTGTGTTCAGTGTCAGTAGATACTTGGGTTGCTTCCACCTTTTAGCTATTATGAATAATGATACTATGAAGATGGTTGTACACCTGACTTTTTTTTTTTTTTTTTTGAGGAATTTTTGCTATAGGGCACATGCGTTTGCCATAAAGACAGAGAGACAGAAAGCGAGAAATCAACCCCCAGGGGAGACGGCCATGCCGTAATCCCTTCTCCATTCTCTTCTCAGGACGCACGCACACATGCCTGGCATGAGTTTAAGCAACCAGGTCTGGGACTCAGAACTGTGGTTGACTACATGGGAGTCCAGCGACATAGCCATTACACCATCTGCTGTCCCCGACATGACTTATTTTTTAAGAGACACATTTGGCCCAGTTCATTGGCATTCCCTTGACCTACCTCTAATAATAGCTGGGAGGATTTTCCCTTCAAGCACATCATCTCCTCAGGTTCTTTCTTTTTATCTTACAAGAGTCAGCCTTAATCCTAGTTCAGTCAGCTGTTAAGCATATGAATTTTCAATTAACCAAGAAAACACTGAATAGCTACATGCCAAATATTTATCTGAATATAGCCTGAAATTTAATGCATTTCAGTATCCTGCAAAAAATTAGTTTAGCAACACACCTTATTGGAGCCAAGAGGTGGCATGGTGGCTGGGTGCTGGACTCCCACTATGACCAACTACAGTTTGAGTCCTAGATCGGGTGGTTTACTTTCTCACTTTCTCTCTCTCTCACTCACTCGCTCACTCTCTCTTTGTCTTTTTCTGGTGAGCACATGTGCCCTATAGCAAACTTAAGAAAAGATAATAGATTAAATAAATAAATAAATTTTTTTTTGAGAGGTTTTTGCTATAGGGCGCATGCGCTCGCCAGACAGACAGAGAGAGACAGAGAGACAGAAAGCAGGAAATCACCCCCCAGGGGGGATGGCCATGCCGCAATCCCCTCTCCTCCAATCCCCTCTCCTCCATTCTCCTCTCGGGATCTTGGGCACGCACGCACACGCGCCCGGCGTGAGTTTAAGCCACTGGGTCCGGGACTCGAACCGCAGTCGACTACGTGGGAGTCCAGCGACATAGCCATTATGCTAAGAAACACACCTCATTAAATGAGAGCTTCTTGCAGGTTTATTCTTTCAAATCTAACCCTAAATGAAGCCAGACCACCATAAAGCGCAATAACTAGTATGTAGTGCTTTAGGTTCCACTGAAGTGACATTATTAAACAATTTATTGGTAAAAGGGCTACCTTAACTTCAAATTTTCTCACCTGTGTTTTATGAAATCCTATTGTATTTACTACATGGATATTGTTTATAATGTTGCTTACTTTTTCATTCTGTTTCCTCTTTAGAAGGATCCATAGTAAAAGATGCTCTTTGGTGGGACCAGCAGTTAGCGTAACGGCTATGTCACTGGACTCCCATGTAGTTGACTGCAGTTCGAGTTCTGGACCTGGTGGCTTAAAACTCACACCGGGTGCGTGTGCGTGCATGCCCAAGATCCCAAGAGGAGAATGGAGGAGAAGGGATTGTGGTGTGGCCATCCTCCCTGGGGAGTGATTTCTTGCTTTCTGTCTGTCTCTGCCTGTCTGGCAAGCGAGTGCGTGCACTCTGTAGCAAAAACCTCTCCAAAAAAAAAAAAAAGTTCTTTGGTATCAATCTCAGCTATGCCTTCCTGAAGTTACTGGTTTGTTTTTCTTATGAGTATAGTCTTATGTAACAAATTGTGTTCTAATAATCGTTCTGGCTGCTAGGAAGCTTAAAGTAAAACTTATTACTTGCCTGTATTGAAAGGCATGGAAGTGTATTGTGTGAATTTTGAATATTAAACTCACCTCTGGTTTTGTCCTACATTTCTTACTGTAATTTTCTCCATTGCAGTAATTTCTTCACTTACTCCTCATAGAAGTGGTGTGTTTGTGTAAATAATCCTCAAAGAGAGAGAGAGGATTTTTTCTAAATGAAAGGATGAGAGTGTACCCTTAATGTTATTGACTACAAACAACAAAATCAATTCTAATTAATGTCACCACAAACTATTTTCAAATGGAATTTATGAGAAAAATATTCACTTCACCTCATAAAAGTATTGTGGAAGAGATGAGGACAGGGCTCAAAAATTGGCTCTATTGGGAACCAGCAGTTAGCGTAATGGCTATGTTGCTGGACTCCACGTAGTCGACCGCGGTTCGCGTCCTGGACCCGGTGGCTTACAACTCACGCCGGGCACGTGTGCGTGCGTGCCCAAGATCCCTAGAGGAGAATGGAAGAGAAGAGATTGTGGCGTGACCATCCCCCCTGGGGGGTGATTTCTCGCTTTCTGTCTCTATGTCTCTCTCTGTCTGTCTGATGAGCACACGTGCCCTATAGCAAAAATCTCTCCAAAAAAAAAAATTGGCTCTATCATAGAGAAGCTGAGCAATTGGTACTGCAGTCCCACCCACACACGGGAAGAAAAGGGAAAGGCATTGCTTGGCCCTACCTCGCCTGTAGCTTTGTACGATTGTCTTCCTGCTCAACTCCACTTGCCAGGGTCTTTCCACTGATGGAGATGGGACTTTGCTGGGATGCCTCCAAAACAGGATGAGTGTTTAGGTTAGCCCCAAACAATAAGTAACCACTGTAGATAGGAAAAGGGGGTGGGGGATTGAGATCCTAGAAAATGACAAAGAATTGAAATAGCATGGTGGCCTTATGCTATTAAAGAATGGTTGGCATGCAATTAAAACTGTATGATCATGTAAGTAAAAGTCATATGTAATTATCACGCATAACTGCCCACAGAAAAGTGCTACTTATGAAGAAATTAGAGCTCCAGAGGTGTTTGTGTTCACAGAACTAGTCATGACAGAGGGGAAAAGAGTGCTAAGATTGTAAACCACTGGATGCCCAACCAGTTTGTTTTTTTCCTTATCGCTCTCACCTAGATCCCAGGGCAAATGTGTAACACCAAAGAACCTGACAGGTAAATTAATCTTTATATAGTTTTTTTCTTTGTAAAATAAAACAGAGGGGAGGCTTAAAGACTTCTGCCTCCCTAGTTAAAACTTAGACCAAAGCAGGTATAAGTAGTATACTCTGGTTTTCCTCGGCTAGTCTACTTCAGTTTCATCTCATTTTATCTCTTTTTTTGAAAAAATTAAAGATTTATTTTATTATTATTATTTTTCAATTTGACCAGAGAGAGAGAGAAAGAGAAGGGAAATTCAGAAAGCAAGCCACCAGGTCTAGGATTCAAACTGCAGTCAGCCATGTGGGAGGCCAGCACCTCAACCACCACACCACTTGCTGGCCCCTCATCTTGTTTTTTCAAGACAGGGATAAGGAGAGACTTCTACCAGGTTGGAAGAGACATTGAGTCCACCTCTTGTACCAACCAAAGGGGAAGTATGACAAAGGGAAGGGGAAGGAAGGGAGAGGAAAGGAAAAGCAGAAGACAGGGGAGAGGAAGAAAAAGAACAGAACTGAAAAGAAACCAAAGGAGAAGGGTGGTGGGAGAAGCAAAGTGAATGATTGGAGAAAAGGAAAATCAAAACAAATGAACTGATTCAAAACTGAGAAGAACATGTAAAGAAGAGAGCACTTTCAACCTCATCACTTCTTTCACACAAACCCCAGATTTATAGCACTCTCCTGTGTAGGTATAGGTACATTTCAGCTGAGTCAAGTCCTTTGTCCCTTACCTAGGTCATTCAGCACACGTCATGATTTGAAATTTAGGCTTCACTAAAGATTGTATGTGCAACATAGATGAGAATGTTTTACACCTCCACATCTCACCGTGGCAGGCAGCCTCAAATGCCTGCACCTGAAAAGTCTGCTTTTCTTGGTTACCTCTCCAGTAGGTGGTCTCCCTTCTATTTCTGTCCCTAGCACCATTTTCTCTGTAAAATGAAAACCCTGTACTTAGAGAACTGTAGGGAATGTAGTTTACTGACCATCTATTGTTGCCTAATCATGCCCTTTTGGGAGACCTCTCCCACCACACTCACACATTGACATCAAGTGGTTTATAAAATATTCTTCAATTATACAAAGG
Source organism: Tupaia belangeri chinensis (assembly GCF_000334495.1). Lineage (NCBI taxonomy): Eukaryota > Metazoa > Chordata > Mammalia > Scandentia > Tupaiidae > Tupaia > Tupaia belangeri. The sequence continues at coordinate 2,159,925 of NW_006159849.1, forward strand.
GATGTCCTTCACAAGAGTTCAGGTAAACACAATTCTTTCCATCCTGTTATACATCGAAAGCTTCACCTCTACTGTCATTGGGCTGGAAATTACACTTTGCTTTAGCTTAGTTGAAAGGAATTCATCTAAAACTTAAATGCCTAAAAAGTTTCAAATGTAGCCACAGTCAACTCAGAAGTAATTCCAGAAGTAAGAACTGTGTTAGCATACCTAAAGCTTTTGACACTGACACTTTTACATTCTCCATAGCCCCCCCAAAAAGTACATTATCACAATGGGCATTCTGGAGCCATAGGAAAAAAAATCAAAATTTGTCAACCCAAAAAAGGATTTCCTGATAGGGGAAGATTCTTTCCGTTTTGTAAGTGATACCCAATATTTAAACATAAGGATGACCACTAAATCTGTATAGCATGAGAGGTTACTGGCTCTACTTCCATGCTCACCATGTAACCTTCAAGGGAGAATAAGATTTCTATGTAAATTTTTATACTAGGGAAGGATATACTGATGTGAATATCTTCATTTTCTATCCTAAATCTTAACTTTAGATAAACACATTGGTATAGGGGCAGTACTTTTGGTCCAAATGGGGAAAGCTTTTGGGTCCACTTAACTGTGTTCACCTTGAGATGGAAGTTCTAAATCTTTAAGCAGAGCATCCTACCACGATGCTCAAGGGCCACAATGGCTTCATCCATTTTCACCCTGTGAGGACCTATAGAAGTAGTTGATAGGATTGTTGAACAGTAACAATGCTTATTATTTGTCAAGCACTTATATATACCAGTTGCTATCCTGCACACCCTTTCATTGAAAAAAGGAAACTAATTTAATCCTCTCAATATTCCGATGAGATAGGTACTACAGTTGTCACCATCCTACAGATGAAACAAAGATGTTAAGTAGCTCACCCAAGTGGGACAGTCAGGACTCAAGCCCAGGTCATCTGCCTTCGAGCTTAACACTCTCAACTGTTATATGATAATGCCTCCAGGGACTGGTGACCTTTCCATCTTCGCGCTACTATTAGACAGACTACAAATAGTACATCTAGAAATTATTCCTCTGAAGCCTTTGGAGAAGCTATGTCTAGTGACTTAGTGTTGCTTTGATATTGGAAAACAAAGCAAAAAAAAAAAAAAAAGGGGAAAACAAAACAAAAAACGAACCACATGAGGTATATGCTAGAGTGTTCTGTGAGACTAAAGCCATGTCTTTATATAGGAAGTGACCAAGGAGACTTAGCCAAAAATGCACATGGATGTTAAATGATTATTTCAGGGGCAACCTCTTCCTTAATTGGCTCAGATGATCACAAACTCTTGAGATCATGTACTTCTCCATTAAACTATGTTGCCTCTGTTTGTGTTTATATATTTATTTGTACCCTTTCTGCTATTCTTCCTATAGCTACAAATAGTTTTCATCAAGTGTGTGTGTGTGTCTGTATATAATCAGAGGTTTTTGAAACTGTTATGGAAATTATACCAAGTATATTGTTTTGGAACTTGTGGGTTTTTAGATTTACTAACATCTGTGCCAAACCACAGTGGTGCAGGTGATAGGGTGCCACTGTGCAATACAAAAACCATTTGTGGAGCCCCTGATCAAACTACACAGTTGACTACATATGATCCACTAGCCTTAAGCACCACACTACCAGAGGTGGCATGGCTTGCTCTCTCTCTTTCTCTCTCTAGACAAATAAATAAACTTTTTAAAAAGAATTATTTATTTAATTTTACTTATTTATTCATTTATTTTAATTTGACCAAAGACACACACACACACACACACACACACACAGAGATAGAGAGAGAGAGAGAGAGAATGAGAAAGCAGAGAAAGCAAGCCACCAGGTCTGGGACTTGAACCATGGTTGGCCATGTGGGAGTGTCTAGCACCTTAACCACCATGCTACCTGCTGGCCCCTAATAAATAAAATTTTTAAATGAACTTTAAAAATATATCTTTAACATCTTTTTTTTCTATCAGCATATATAAATCTACTTCATCTTGTAAAAGATTACATGATATTCTATTGTATAAATATATCACAATTTATTTAACAAATTCCTAAAGATGAAAATCTGTTTCTTTTTCCAATGACTTTGCTATTATTATGCACAATAAATATCACTGAATATGTACTTTTGTTTGCTTATGTGAGCATTTCTATAGAGCTTAGATTTTTGGACCCATTAAGTTATCCCTGAGCCTGTTTCCTTTTCCATAAAACGAAGATAACTTGAATTACATTGTTGTGGGCACAGGTCCTTCACTCTGGTTCCCTAGTATCTAAAGTTGGAAAATCTTCATTTTCTGAGTCTTGCTTGAATAGCAGACTTCTTTCAACTACAAGTACCAAAAACTCCAACTGCTCATCTTTCCAGATTGCTTTTCAGCTAGGCAAAATCATATGACTTTACCAATCAAATGCCCCGTCTTTGACTTGATAGCTAGGGACATAACAGCCGAGATCCAGGGAGCACATTCGCTTTTTCTTTTTTGATAGCTTTGGTAGCAGTGATGAAAGCAAGATCAAGTTCTCATTTGAGAAACAGCAAATATACAAACTGTAGGTGGAGTGTGTGGTGGATCAAGAGAAGTAGAATCTTCTTCATTGAAACAGCTTTCAAACATAATTTTGGACATTGATTCTGGCAGCTTAACCTCAAGCATTCTTTACACATCCTGACAATTCTGAATTCCTCAAAATCCTCTGAATAAAGTCAATTTTGGGTTAAGTTAGCCAACACATTTTCCATTGCTTGGTATTACGAATATTATCTACTACATACGCACAGCTGTAAAATACTACATGAAGAAAGCAATGTAACAGATGCTCTTGGAGCCTCCCCAATGACTAGTCCTCCTCTTCCTTGCTAACAGGGTGGGAATTTGACCCAATTTCAGCTACAGTGTTAAAAGGAAACATTTTCTGAGACTTCTGGTAAAGAGTTTTCATTTCTTCCCAATAACAGAGAGACATGTAAAGAAAAAAATTATTTGTAGTTGCCCCCTAGCTTTCTCTACAAGATCCTGTTCCATGAGAATAATATGTTTGGAGATCTGAAAGCCATTTTCTGATGGTGAGAGAGATGTCACCTATGTACAAAGAATGAATGGCAAAACTCAAGACTGTAAAGGGCCTTGGTCCTTGATGATACCACTGGATTTCCAAAATAGTTTTGGATTATCTGATAAAATATTTTTTTAAAAATCACAATTTAAGACATTAAAACTCAGATATCCTGAGCCAGCAGGTGGTGTGGTGGTTAAGATGCTGAACATGGTCTGAATCTCAGATTTGGCAGCTTGCTTTCTCACTTTCCCTTTCTTTCTGTGTCTCTCTATGGTGGTAGAATGTGCCCTATAGCAAATTTTAAAATAATAATGAATAACTCTTATTTTAAAAATCAGATATTCTGTTACTTGCAGCAGAACACACCCTAACTGGTAAAAGATATTCTGAGTGTCTCTTACAGCAGCTGAAAGGGACTGAACTGAAGATCTTGAGATTTCAGGGCCTCAGCTCTCCAACCCTTTCTCCAATTGCAAAACAACCGCAAGTTATTAATGATGTCTATCTGTCTGTCTATATATTGGGTCATCGGAAAAGTCACGACACATTTTTGCAGAGAAAACTATGCCATCACTTTTCAGACAACCCAACATTCTTCTTTAGGTTTTTGCCATAGGCATGAGTGCTCACTGGTGAGAAAACAGAGACAGAGAGAGATAAAGTAAGAAATCACCCCCCATGGGGGATGGTCATGCCACAGTCCTTTCTCCTCCATTCTCCCTTGTGATTTTGGGCATGCATGTGTATGCACCTGGCATGATTTTCAAGCTGCTGGGTCTCAAACTTGAACTATGGTTAGACAAGTGGGAGTCCAGCACCTTAACCACCATGTCAACTGTGAGCCCTGGTATCTAGATATTTTTAATCCAATGAAAACTTTTGAATATCTGAGTATTTGTTAGTATTGAAAACACTTCTCAGAGAAGTGCTCTTTGGGAGACTATTAAATTGTCTCAAACTGTCATAGATCAAACTAATCTTACGTAACTTGAAATTTAGCCATATTGAACTCTCTAGTGTATGAATGTTTGGTAACCAGGGTCTCTTGACAAACTAATGACTGACTTCAGGTCTTGGGCTCACACTATTAACACACATACTGTTAACACTATTCAATATTCTTCTGCATTCATCATTTCATTTTAGTACCAGAACAGGTTGATAAGGTAGTTATCACTTAATATTTTATTAAAAAAAAAAAAGAAAAGAAAAATAACATTTGGAGAGTTTAAATAGTATACTTCAAACTACACAGTTGGTGATTTGTGGAAGTGCAATTCAAATCCAGGCTTTTTCCTCTACCTTAGTGTTTCTCATTGGCAATTGGCTACCCACTGAAATATCTGGAGGAGCTTTAAAGAACTTGGATGCCTGAGTCCCAGCACAAATAATTTTCATGTAATGGATCTGGAGGGAATCCTGGACACTAGAATTCTGAAAACACCTTTACTGAAGTCTATTTTACATAAAGTTCACTCTTTATAAGGATAGATTCAATTATTTAAAAAAGATTTAAGGTGGACTGAGGCTGCAGGCCCGACCATTCTGAATCTCCATGCATCCCCACAGTTCCTCTTCCATGGACCCCAGGTTGGTTGTCTGGGACTTTAAGGCGAACTCCCACCCCACCCCACCCGCAATCTGCATCGAGCCGGCCAGCATTCCGGACACCAGGCGGACTGAGGGTGCAGGCCCGACAAACCTGGTCCTCCTCACATCTGATCATTTCAATAGTGGTAGGAAAAAATTGACAAAATTTAGCATTCCTACATGATAAAAATGCTCAACAACATCTGATCATTTCAATAGTGGTAGGAAAAAATTGACAAAATTTAGCATTCCTACATGATAAAAATGCTCAACAACATCTGATCATTTCAATAGTGGTAGGAAAAAATTGACAAAATTTAGCATTCCTACATGATAAAAATGCTCAACAACATCTGATCATTTCAATAGTGGTAGGAAAAAATTGACAAAATTTAGCATTCCTACATGATAAAAATGCTCAACAACATCTGATCATTTCAATAGTGGTAGGAAAAAATTGACAAAATTTAGCATTCCTACATGATAAAAATGCTCAACAACATCTGATCATTTCAATAGTGGTAGGAAAAAATTGACAAAATTTAGCATTCCTACATGATAAAAATGCTCAACAACATCTGATCATTTCAATAGTGGTAGGAAAAAATTGACAAAATTTAGCATTCCTACATGATAAAAATGCTCAACAACATCTGATCATTTCAATAGTGGTAGGAAAAAATTGACAAAATTTAGCATTCCTACATGATAAAAATGCTCAACAACATCTGATCATTTCAATAGTGGTAGGAAAAAATTGACAAAATTTAGCATTCCTACATGATAAAAATGCTCAACAACATCTGATCATTTCAATAGTGGTAGGAAAAAATTGACAAAATTTAGCATTCCTACATGATAAAAATGCTCAACAACATCTGATCATTTCAATAGTGGTAGGAAAAAATTGACAAAATTTAGCATTCCTACATGATAAAAATGCTCAACAACATCTGATCATTTCAATAGTGGTAGGAAAAAATTGACAAAATTTAGCATTCCTACATGATAAAAATGCTCAACAACATCTGATCATTTCAATAGTGGTAGGAAAAAATTGACAAAATTTAGCATTCCTACATGATAAAAATGCTCAACAACATCTGATCATTTCAATAGTGGTAGGAAAAAATTGACAAAATTTAGCATTCCTACATGATAAAAATGCTCAACAACATCTGATCATTTCAATAGTGGTAGGAAAAAATTGACAAAATTTAGCATTCCTACATGATAAAAATGCTCAACAACATCTGATCATTTCAATAGTGGTAGGAAAAAATTGACAAAATTTAGCATTCCTACATGATAAAAATGCTCAACAACATCTGATCATTTCAATAGTGGTAGGAAAAAATTGACAAAATTTAGCATTCCTACATGATAAAAATGCTCAACAACATCTGATCATTTCAATAGTGGTAGGAAAAAATTGACAAAATTTAGCATTCCTACATGATAAAAATGCTCAACAACATCTGATCATTTCAATAGTGGTAGGAAAAAATTGACAAAATTTAGCATTCCTACATGATAAAAATGCTCAACAACATCTGATCATTTCAATAGTGGTAGGAAAAAATTGACAAAATTTAGCATTCCTACATGATAAAAATGCTCAACAACATCTGATCATTTCAATAGTGGTAGGAAAAAATTGACAAAATTTAGCATTCCTACATGATAAAAATGCTCAACAACATCTGATCATTTCAATAGTGGTAGGAAAAAATTGACAAAATTTAGCATTCCTACATGATAAAAATGCTCAACAACATCTGATCATTTCAATAGTGGTAGGAAAAAATTGACAAAATTTAGCATTCCTACATGATAAAAATGCTCAACAACATCTGATCATTTCAATAGTGGTAGGAAAAAATTGACAAAATTTAGCATTCCTACATGATAAAAATGCTCAACAACATCTGATCATTTCAATAGTGGTAGGAAAAAATTGACAAAATTTAGCATTCCTACATGATAAAAATGCTCAACAACATCTGATCATTTCAATAGTGGTAGGAAAAAATTGACAAAATTTAGCATTCCTACATGATAAAAATGCTCAACAACATCTGATCATTTCAATAGTGGTAGGAAAAAATTGACAAAATTTAGCATTCCTACATGATAAAAATGCTCAACAACATCTGATCATTTCAATAGTGGTAGGAAAAAATTGACAAAATTTAGCATTCCTACATGATAAAAATGCTCAACAACATCTGATCATTTCAATAGTGGTAGGAAAAAATTGACAAAATTTAGCATTCCTACATGATAAAAATGCTCAACAACATCTGATCATTTCAATAGTGGTAGGAAAAAATTGACAAAATTTAGCATTCCTACATGATAAAAATGCTCAACAACATCTGATCATTTCAATAGTGGTAGGAAAAAATTGACAAAATTTAGCATTCCTACATGATAAAAATGCTCAACAACATCTGATCATTTCAATAGTGGTAGGAAAAAATTGACAAAATTTAGCATTCCTACATGATAAAAATGCTCAACAACATCTGATCATTTCAATAGTGGTAGGAAAAAATTGACAAAATTTAGCATTCCTACATGATAAAAATGCTCAACAACATCTGATCATTTCAATAGTGGTAGGAAAAAATTGACAAAATTTAGCATTCCTACATGATAAAAATGCTCAACAACATCTGATCATTTCAATAGTGGTAGGAAAAAATTGACAAAATTTAGCATTCCTACATGATAAAAATGCTCAACAACATCTGATCATTTCAATAGTGGTAGGAAAAAATTGACAAAATTTAGCATTCCTACATGATAAAAATGCTCAACAACATCTGATCATTTCAATAGTGGTAGGAAAAAATTGACAAAATTTAGCATTCCTACATGATAAAAATGCTCAACAACATCTGATCATTTCAATAGTGGTAGGAAAAAATTGACAAAATTTAGCATTCCTACATGATAAAAATGCTCAACAACATCTGATCATTTCAATAGTGGTAGGAAAAAATTGACAAAATTTAGCATTCCTACATGATAAAAATGCTCAACAACATCTGATCATTTCAATAGTGGTAGGAAAAAATTGACAAAATTTAGCATTCCTACATGATAAAAATGCTCAACAACATCTGATCATTTCAATAGTGGTAGGAAAAAATTGACAAAATTTAGCATTCCTACATGATAAAAATGCTCAACAACATCTGATCATTTCAATAGTGGTAGGAAAAAATTGACAAAATTTAGCATTCCTACATGATAAAAATGCTCAACAACATCTGATCATTTCAATAGTGGTAGGAAAAAATTGACAAAATTTAGCATTCCTACATGATAAAAATGCTCAACAACATCTGATCATTTCAATAGTGGTAGGAAAAAATTGACAAAATTTAGCATTCCTACATGATAAAAATGCTCAACAACATCTGATCATTTCAATAGTGGTAGGAAAAAATTGACAAAATTTAGCATTCCTACATGATAAAAATGCTCAACAACATCTGATCATTTCAATAGTGGTAGGAAAAAATTGACAAAATTTAGCATTCCTACATGATAAAAATGCTCAACAACATCTGATCATTTCAATAGTGGTAGGAAAAAATTGACAAAATTTAGCATTCCTACATGATAAAAATGCTCAACAACATCTGATCATTTCAATAGTGGTAGGAAAAAATTGACAAAATTTAGCATTCCTACATGATAAAAATGCTCAACAACATCTGATCATTTCAATAGTGGTAGGAAAAAATTGACAAAATTTAGCATTCCTACATGATAAAAATGCTCAACAACATCTGATCATTTCAATAGTGGTAGGAAAAAATTGACAAAATTTAGCATTCCTACATGATAAAAATGCTCAACAACATCTGATCATTTCAATAGTGGTAGGAAAAAATTGACAAAATTTAGCATTCCTACATGATAAAAATGCTCAACAACTTAGGTACAGAAAAAAATATACCTCTATACAATAAAAGCTATGTATGACAAGCCCACAGCTAACATTATAAAAAGAATAAAACGAAGAGTTGTTTTTAAAAAGAAATAAAATGAATGAATCTTTAGATAGACTAACAAAAGACTCACATAATAAAATTAGAGATGAAAAGGAGTTGTTACAATTGATACAACAGAAATACAAAGGATCTTAGAAGACTATTATGAACAATTAAATGACCAGAAAACAGATGTTAAAAGAACTGGATAAATTCCTTGACACATACAATCTCCCATGACTCAATTATGAAGAAAAAGTATGAGCACAAAATGACAAGTAAGGAGATTGAACAAGTAATTTTTTAAAAAATTTCCCAATAAAGGAATGCCCAGTACCAGATGGTTTCATGGGTAAATTCTACCAAACAATTTTAAAAAGAATTACTGCCAATTCTTTTCACAATCTTCCAAAAATTGAAAAGGAGGGAATACTTCCAAACTCACTTTAGCAAGCCAGTATCTCCCCGATGCCAAAGTCAGATATTACCAAAATGAATAAAAGAAAGAAAGAAAGAAAGAAAGAAAGCTGCAGACCAACATCCTTGATGAACATACATGCAGAAATATCCAATAAAATACTATCAAGCCTAACTCAACAACACATTAAAAAAAAATCATTCACTATGATCAAATGGGACTCATTCCAAAGGTCCAGGGACAGTATTGGTATTCTATTAATGTATCACATCTACTGACTTGTAGATGTGATACACTAATAGTAGATTAATAGAATGACAAACACCATATGATCATTTCAATAGTGGTAGAAAAAAAAACTGACAAAATGTAACATTCCTACATGATTAAAATGCTCAACAAATTAGGTACCGGAAAAAATATACCTCAATACAATTAAAGCTAAGTATGACAAGCCCACAGCTAAAATTATAAATAACAGGTAAAGGTTTAAAACTTTCACTCTAAGCTCAAGCACAAGACAAGAAGGTCCACTCTCTGCACTTCTATCAAACATAGCATTGAACTAGGAAGTCCTAGTCATGCAACTGAGTGCAAGAGAAGGAAAAGACATAGAAATAGGAAAGAAGAAGGTAAATTGTCTCTGTTTGGAAATAAAAGGATGTTATATATAGGAAATCATAAAGATTCCATCTAAAAGGTATAAGAATTAATAAATGAATTCAGGAAAGATTCAAAATCTGAACTCACCATACAAAAGTCAGCAGTTTCTATACACTAACAACAATCTACCTGAAAAAGAAATCAAGAAAACAATCCCGTTTACAATAGCTACAAATAAAATAAAATACTTGGGAATAAATATAACCAAGGATGTAAAGTACCTCTATAATGAAAAGTATAAATCATAAAAGAAAAAATTGAAGACACAGGAAAATGGAAAAATATCTCTAGTCCATGGACTATAAGAATTAATATTGTCTAATGATTGACTGTTTAAAAAAATAATTAGAATAATAATAATGATTGGGAAAAACATAGAAAAGATATTGAATGATGCAGTGGGGAGATTAATGTCTCTGTATTGACTGACATGCATGGCATTCCCTTTTGAAAAAGCAATGTAATACACTATAAAGTTATATGTAATCCAATGTAATATAAAGAAGATAATGATGATAAAAATTAAAAAATAAATAAAATTAAAAATTTAAAAAAAACAGATTAATGCTGATTCTGTGGCTCAGTGGTTAAGGAAGCTGGATCCCACATAGCCAACTATGTCCCTTAAGTACTAGACCCGGCAACTTGAGGAAATGCCAGGCTTCTGTGAAGGTGGGCCCAAAATTCCAAAGGTGGGAGACAGGAAGGAAAAGGGATTTGGCGTGACTATTCCCCATGGAGGGTGCTTTCTCCTCTCTCTCTCTGTTTTGTTCTGGTGAGGGTACATACCTTCTAGCATGTGTTCATATGCACACAAAAGACTTATGCAGCCATCACCACAATCTAGTTTTGGAGCACTTCCACCACTATGAACGATTCCTCTCTCAAGTTTTCAGTCAATCTTTATTCCTACTTCTGGCCCCAGAAAGCCTTAGTTCTGCTTTCTATCTCTGTTAATTTGTCTTTTGTGGATATCAATGTGAACAGAATCATACCATCGGTGGTCTTTTGCATCTATTTTTTTTTTCACTTCTCATAGCATTGCTGAAGTGTACTCATATTGGAGCATGTTCATTTCCATTGCTGAACAGTATTCCGCTGTATGGATATATCATGTTTTGTTTATCTCTTCATCAGTTGATGTTCAGTTGGGACTATAATGAATAAGAGACTGCTATGAATAGTAGCATACATACTTTTATGTGGAAATATGTTTACATTTCTTTTGGGTATGTTTCTAGGGACAATAATGCTATGTCATGTGGTAAGTTTTTAAGAAAGAGCCAAACTGCTCTTCACAATCTAAATGATGTATAGTTATTGAATGTATAAATAATAATAATTTTTATAAGAAAAGAGAGGAGCAAACTGTTTTCTAGTGTACCATTTCACTCTCCCACTGCAACGATTAAAGGCTCCATTTTTTCCACATACACATATTTGCCAAGAAGTGGCACCGTCAGTATCTTTAATTTTAGGTGTTCTAGTGGCTGTGTGGTGATGATATTGTATGGTTTTAAGTTGTATTTACCGAATAACTAATGATGTTGATTATCTTTTCAAGTATACTTTAGCCATTTGTGTATCTTTGTTGGTAAAATGTCTTTTTAAATCTTTTCTCCTTTCTTTATCAGATCATTAGTCTTACTACTAAGAGTTAGCTATATATTTTAGAAACACATCTTTTATCAGATATATGTTTTGCAGTATTTCCTCCGAGTCTATGACTGATGTTTTATGTTTTTCTTTTCTTTCTTTCTTTCTTTCTTTCTTTCTTTCTTTCTTTCTTTCTTTCTTTCTTTCTTTCTTTTTTTTTAAGAAAGAGCGTAACGCTATAGGGTACATGTGCTCAAGAGTCAGAAAGTGAGGAATCATCCCCCAGGAGGGATAGCTCTACCACAATCCCTTCTCCTCCATATCCCTCTTGGGATTTTGGCCATACATGCACACGTGACTGGGGTGAGTTTCAAGTGGCCAGGTCTGGGACTCGAACCACAGTCAACTATGTGGGAGTCCAGCCACATAACTATTATGCCATCTACAGGTCCCGATTTTTTAATTTTCTTATTTGTGCTTTTTTTTTTGGAGAGATTTTTGCTATAGGACATGTGTGCTCGCCAGACAGACAGACAGACAGCGACAGAGAAACAGAAAGCGAGAAATCACCCCCCCAGGGGGGATGGTCACACCACAATCCCTTCTCCTCCATTCTCCTCTCAGGATCTTGGGCACACATACACATGCGTCTGGCATGAGTTTTAAGCCACTGGGTCCGGGATTTGAACCATGGTCCACTACATGGGAGTCCAGCGACATAGCCATTACACTAACTGCTGGTCCCCTTATTTATGGTTTTGAAATACATTTTTATTTTTGACAAAATACAAAATATCTATTTTTCACTTTATAGATAGTACTTTTCTGTCATATCTAGGAATTCTTTGGTCAACCTATGGTCATAAAGGCTTTCTCGTATGTATTCTCCTAAAAATAGTATGTATTTCTCTCTTACATTTAGGTCTATGATCCATTTTGAGTTCACTGTTGATGTATGTTGGGAAGTTTTGCCTATGGATATCCAGCTGTTCTGGAATCATTTGTTGACAAGATGTCTTTTGTCCAACAAATTGTCTTGGCAACTTTGTTGAATGAGTACTGGAATTTTCTTTCTTTTTTCCCCTTAAATAAATATTTAATTTTATCTACTCATTTATTTACTTTAATTTGACCAGAGAGAGACACAGAGAGTGAGAGAGGCAAAGTGAGAAAGCAAGCCACCAGGTCTGGGACTCAAACCATAGTTGGCCATGTGTAAGTGTCCAGTGCCTTAACAACCACGCCACTTGCTGGTCCTGAGTATTGGAATTTTTAGAGCTCTCTATAGCTGCAGCTAAAGTTGAGATTTAAACTGACTAAAGGTGCTAACATATCTATGTTTCTTGCCCTTTTCCATATTAGACAAAGATCTTGAAATGTTCTAGAATCCAGGAAACTTTTTAGCTTAGTGAGAGTATTTGTTATTTGTCCCTGGAATTTTTGCAAGTGGTGTCACTGTCTACCTGGACAGAAATCTCCAGAGGGAACTGACTATGCAAAAGCAATCTTAAGCCTAGAAATAACCACGGCCTATACTTACTGAACTGTTCTATCTGCCTGAGTCATACCTTTATCTGCTTCTCCCATCAGACTGTGTGAGCTGTTCAAAGGCAGGAAGCAGGACTGAGTAATAAAAACAAAACTTTGAGTACCTGTCATATTTCAGTGTTATGCTCAGTGCTTTCTAGATATTGTACTACATAATTATTTCCCAAGACTCCCAAGCTGTGTTTCACAAAGGTTAAGTAAATTGCCCAAGGTCACATAGCTGGTGAATGGCAGAGCCAGGATTCACACCATAGAGAGTCTGTAAATCCACAAAAAATAACCAAACCAGTGCTACTGCATAGCCTACAGGAAATGGCTCTGAGTTCTCCAAGCTGTTGTGCACCAGTAACACAATTGCAGCATGAACATGAGTATGTAGAGTCCAAAGAAGTAAAGTTGGAGCGGCTGGCAGAAACCATGGATCTGGGTGGATTAGGTCTCTCCATGAAGTCATACTCATAGGCCTTGTTTATATGTTCTATTGTGATGACAATTTAGAATATCTACCCCACAGCGCAGAGTAGCAATTCTTTATACATTTCACATGACTGTGCTTTTGACAGCTTCCCCATCATTCTTGACAATATTGATCTTTTCTCTGGAATGACTAGATGTTACATTGAGATTTGGGGGAGGATGCATTCACTTCCACCAGCTGGCCACAAACACATGAGGTTGTGTCTGTATTCCTCTATTCTGTTATTTGGTTTTAAAAAGTTATTATTTATTTTTTCCATGAGCAAGACAGACACAGAGGAAAAGACAGTACCCAAGACAGGATCTTGACATCATGATCCACCTCCAGTGTTTTACCTCTGTGGTACCATCTGGCCAGCCTCTTCCTTTTGAAAGACGTTGCCTGTGCAATTCCTGATGCTCCTGCTCAGCCCACATTATCATGGGTGAGGACACACCTTTGTTCCACCCAAAAATAGGTTATGCCTTCTGGCTAAACATTATATTTGTGGAGCCAGAGCTGCCTGTACCAAGCAGGCAGTTTAAGAGACAATGACTGCCACCTGTGATCTATCCAGAATGGCCACTGCTGACCTTTCTAACTACTACTGCCTTTCAAACCATACTTCTTGCCCAGCTAGCCCACCAGCCCAACCCTATCCCCACTTGCTGGCTGGCTTTGCGCAAGGATTCTGTGCCTCTGCTCAGGGAAGTGGAATTGTATTGAGCTCAGCCTTCCATAGTCAAAGGCAAAGCTGCTGACTCAGCCCAGTGATGTTCAAGTAGTCATCTTTTTAATTCTGGCCTATCCACAGTACATGTCTGCTTTGCCCATCTGTGTAAGGAAAACAGTGCTTTTCTTCTTAGCTTTTATGTTTCCTCATGGAAACCATGGGACTTTGCCTTTGCCACGAGTCACAACACTAATAAGGCAAATAGCCTTCCTTAAAATGCAGCCCTCAACAATTTATTAAAAAGTGATTCTGACCAGCACATAGCATAATGGTTACATTGCTGGACTTCCTTGAGAGAAGTTGACTGTGGTTCGAGGTCAGACCTGGTGGCTTAAAACGCACGCTGGGTACTTGTGCGTACATGCCCAAAATCCTGAGAGGAGAATGGAGAAAAAGGGATTGCAGCATGGTTAAACCCCCTGTGGGAGTGATTTCTCACTTTCTGTCTCTCTCTCTCCAGTGAGTACACACACATGTCCTATAAGAAAACAAAAGACAGGGAACCAGCAGTTAGCGTAATGGCTATGTCGCTGGACTCGCATGTAGTCGACCACGGTTCACATCCCGGACCTGGTGGCTTAAAACTCAGGCCGGGCGCATGTGCGTGTGTGCCCAAGATCCTGAGAGGAGAATGGAGGAGAAGGGATTGTGGCGTGACCATCCCCCCTGGGGAGTGATTTCTCACTTTCTGTCTCTCTGTCTCTCTCTGTCTGTCTGGCGAACACATGTGCCCTATAGTGAAAATCTCCCCCCCCAAAAAAAAAAGAAAAAACAAACAAAAAAAAGAAAACAAAAAACAAAAACACCTCTCTTAAAAAAAACATTGATTCAGGTCCATTAGTTATTGGATGCACTGTATGTGAGTGCTCATGGGTCTATGGTGGCCAACTGTGCTTTTCTAAAAGAGCTTTATATTAGCAACTTATACATTAATTTATGATTCACAGTGAGTACTTGTTACCATTCTTCAAGGCTAATGAATTGGTAATGCCCTAGTTACATAATAATTGCAATTGAATCAGTGCCTCTAGACAGTACCTACTAAAAACCGGGATAAGGCTCAGTGTTTTCCTTTGACCCTTGATTCTCAGGATTTTATGTGGAAGAGTGGAAGTTTCACTCTTTAGGAAATCAAGAAGTCTAGATTCTGATCCTAGCCCTCCCACTGTCCAACTATTTTACTTTGGTTAGATCACTTAACTTCTGTATGATTTAACTTCTGTATTGAGAATAAAAAATAGATCTACATATCCCAATTGTTGTCCTATGTATTGTAAACCTATAATATTTTCCAGTAAAATGAAACTGAATGGTCAATTAAGCTGGGGAGACTTTTATGGGAATTCATCTTGTCCATCTAGAAATCTCTTATGCCTCCTTCACAGCCCTTCTCTAAATTTTGATAGCCCATGAAGCTTACCTTGAGCCAACCTTCCCAACAAGATGCGTCTGTTTCTTTCTCCTCCCCGACTACTTTTCAAATTCCTCTACTATATCACTTATCTCGTAGTAACCAATTTATTTTCACATATGTCTATGCAACAATAAGCTGAACTCTGAAAGGTTAAGATCTCATCTCATTTATCTTAGTAGACCCAAGATCTAATAGAGGTGTAACACATAGAGGGTACCAAAAAAATGTTGATATGAAAAACAAATAATTGTTGATATTGGATGACTCAGATATATTTACACTTAGCTGTATACCTGTAACCAATTCCGTTGGCTGTTCATACATCTTCCTCCTCTTTCTTTGGAAAAAGTTTCTCTCCAACTTCAACTGTATAATCCTGGTGGGGCTCTCAGTCACAGTACTCAGTCTCTCCCCACAGGAATAGCCATGCTATAACCCAGTCAGACAAACTCTTTCACTTTCTCCTCCTTTTCTGGTGACAAGGCAAAGGGAAGGGGAAGCACTTGATCTAAGCTAGGTACATCCAAATAATAATAATTAATGGGACTTACTGCTAAGCACTAATATGAGTGACCAACCCAGAGAAAGACAAGCATGTTTCTCAGAGTGCTGAGATGTAGTGTTTCTTTTATATACTTTTTTTTTTTTTTTGGAGAGGTTTTCACTATAGGGCACGTGCGCTCGCCAGACAGACAGAGAGACATAGAGAGAGAAAGCGAGAAATTACCCCCCAGGGGGAATGGTCATGCTGCAATCCCTTCTCCTCCATTGTCCTCTTGGGATCTTGGGCATGCATGCACACGCGCCCGGCGTGAGTTTTAAGCCACCAGGTCTGGGACGCGAACCACGGTCGACTACATGGGAGTCCAGTGACATAGCCATTACGCTAACTGCTGGTTCCCCCTTTTCATATACTTTTGAGAACAAGAGAGTTATCAATCAGCAGAAAGAATCTTTTGCATTGGTCATGGGACTTTGAGATTTATTTCATTGTTTGAGTGCTTTGTTCAATTATGTTATTATGTTAATTAAGACTTTTTAATTAGGTAAAATGATTTTTACATGGAGTCACAAATGTATGGGCAGTTGTTCAAATTAGTGTACCCTGGGACCAGCAGTTAGCGTAATGGCTGTGTTGCTGGACTCCTATGTAGCTGACCACAGTTCGAGTACCAGACCCAGTGGCTTAAACTTATACTGGGTGCATGTGCGTGCATGTGTGCCCAAGATCCAGACAGGAGAATGGAGGAAAAGGAATTACGGTGTGGCGATCCTTCCTGGGAGGGAAGGGGTGATTTCTCACTTTGTGTCTCTCTGACTGTCTCTGTCTTTCTGGCAAGGGCACGTGCCGTATAGCAAAAACCTCTCAAAAAAAAAGAATTAGTGTACCCTGTGACAGCACCAATATTTAAGAAAAACATTTGTAATATCTTTCTTTATACACCCACATACAGTGTGCATAGATAAATATAAAGGGGTTTTTTTTGTGTGTGTATGTATTACAGATCCCATCAGGAATGCTTCTATCACATTCTATTTGAGTCCTCCGTTAGGTCTGAATTTTTTAGACCATTGCTCCCTCTTTGAAACTCTGTCTTCTTAGCAAATATCTTTCTGTTGGCTCCTCTCCTAGTCTCAGATCACCCCTCTCACCTCTACTTTGCGGACTCTCTTTTTGTAGGGTTTGTTCCCAACTAGAGAGGAACAGAGCATCTTGCTTTTTGGGTCAGAGGAATTAGAGGACATGAATTAGCAGTTGCTGGTAACCACCTTCTGTCATCTGTGAGGATATATTTTCAGTAAGAGAGAGACTGAAGTCAGGCAAAGCCGAGCAGAGTAGAGATATGGAATGATGGAGGAAGAGAGAGAAGGTAGGTGAGTAAGTCTTAGGAAGAGGAAATCCCTAAGGTCTAGTAAATTTTCTCTCTTTGATCCTGTTAACCTCTAGTGTCTTTCTAACATGCTCCTATGCTTCAGTGAGTTCCTGTTCACTACCAACTATCTTAACTACAATACAACCCCAACCCATCCTTTAGCATTTAGGATTTTAGGAACTCAGTTACTGTCATGGCTTATAATGGAATACACAGTACAGTGTCTCAAATAGAAAGCAGGTTTCCAGGGCCCAAAAATGGTTTTTACAGACTATAATTCAGGAAACTAGCACATTTTACAATAATTCTTTGTTCTGGGATGGACTTTTAAAAAATCAGTCCACTCCTTGCCTCCAGCATAGCTCTCTGAGAGCCTACAGTCTTTCAGAATGATTCCTATATTTGGATGCTGACTCAGCCAAAAAAAAAAAAAAAATTCTCCCAACTAATTTAATTCTGCAGGTCCTACCAGTGACTGACAGTGTTCCAGATTGGGAACATTGTAACTGAAGGCAGCAAGTCTCCTGCTGTTATTTTCTGCTTTGTTCTAGTTTAATTGCTTTTGTACATGTGCCTATTAAGTGGAGAACTAAATGAAAATGCTACAAGACTGAAAATGGCACTTAAAATTGCATTATGTCCCTCTAGAGTTTCCTATTTGACACTGTAGCTAGGCAGGTGTTTTTCAGCAGAAGGAAAATTTTAAAAAAATTATTTCAAATCTGGGAGGATGATAGCTATAACACCTTTCTCTCTAGATAGTTTATCAATTAAAATGACAGGTCCTACCTTGAAGATTACCAGTAAAAAACTGTGCACTTAGTGGTGGCAAAGGAGATAAAATTCATGTGAGAATTCCCAAGGAAAATGGTGTTGGTGGCATTTACTTAGTTGAAGAGTTGGATATGGCCAAACAAGGCTTTGACATTAAAAATAATACTGTGCTATTTTTATATTTTCACAGACTTTTCTATTGTTCAAGTAGCAATAGTTAGTATGGTTAATATATTGTGGATTGGTCTAGTCTACTCCTTGCTCCTCTCTATTTGGAATCACAGCGGATGACCTCTAAAGATGTTTCTTGAGCAACAGTGACAAGATGCCTGAAGGATTTGCCATGGCTCATTTGCATGAGCCAATAACTGCCCTCTTTGCTTACCTGTTTGGGCTTATTATTATCATCATTGTCACTGGTAACTGAAAGAATATTAACTGATACTGAGTATTTCACTGTTTGGGCTCTTTCTCAATGAAGAAGGATCATTCAAGGAATCATATGGAGCAGGAACCACACCCACATTCACCCCACATCCAGGTCTCACTTAGTTCTCAGTTCATCCTCTGCAGCTGACTGAGCTCACAGCTGTGGACTTTCTAACTCCATGTGGGTTCTGTTCTAAATCAACTGTTTTTTCATTTTTTTTGGAGAGATTTTTGTGCTCGCCAGACAGAGAGAGACATAGAGACAGAAAACGAGAAATCACCCCCCAGGGGAATGGTCACGCCACAATCCCTTCTCCTCCATTCTCCTCTCGGGATCTTGGGCACACACGCACACGCACCCAGAGTGAGTTTTAAGCCACCGGGTCCGGGACGTGAACCGCAGTTGACTACTTGGGAGCCCAGCAACATAGCCATTATGCTAACTGCTGGTTCCCTCAACTGTTTGTATTTTCAAAATTGCTCCTTGAAGAGGAGTTAAAGACATTGAACAGAGGTTCTCAAAGTGAGATTTGAGAACATTAGCATTATTTGGCAACTTGTCAGAAATGTAAACCTTCAAGCTCCATCCATCCCAAACTCTGGAATCAGAAACTCTGGGAGTAGAGCCCAGTGATCTGTATAGCCCTCCAGGGAATTTGGATTTAAACTGAAGCTTGAGAACCACTGGCATAGAGGATGTCCAAAATGGTGGTAGACTACAGAGCAGGCACAATTAGCATTTATAATGAACAAAATTGAAAAGCTATTGTAAGACCAGGAAGGATTCTTACCAGGAATGTTTCATGATACAGAGGATACAAATTCCACATGGCCAATTAAGTCAAATATGACATTTGACCAGTGTGGAAACCAAAACAGGTTAACTGACCTGTGTTTTTCTGCATAGCAATACAAGTAAACTGGAGTGTAAAAAAACAGGCTTAGGAGCAGCAGAAAGAAGTGACTGTTTCTTCTGTGGAAGAAACCATTGTAAAGCTACGTGTATATATATAAATTTCCCAGGCAACCATATTTTACTATCATCGTTGGTGGTTGTCAGTCTAATAACTGAACGTTTGGGGGTGATAATCATTTGATTTCTATTCAAAGTAAATTTGGGTCCTAGGGTAAAGGCAGCTTTTCTAACAGCATCCAATCTTATAATAATTCTCGAGATTTGGAAGAAACCAAGAGGAAGCTCCTTATCATTTTGGATCACCAGGAGTGCTCGGTGACCTTACTCACTGAGCACATCACTGCAACTACTAGGCTGTCAGCAAAGTCATGGCATGTTTTTCTATGTTTTTCTTTGCAAAAATGTGTCATGACTTTCCACATGACCCAGTAGAAGGTGTGGTTCACTTCTGTATACCTTTTGATAGAACCTGTGCACCTCAGCAAGTACTCCTTGCCTAGCATACATCTGTGCCTTAACACTACAAGGAAGCCTAACGTTAATTAGGAATCTAACTATGGGGTCAGGGTGAGAACTGGCCTTGATTTTTCTGTATTCATCCTTTGTCTGTTCCCAGTTCAGCATTCTTTTTAAACAGAATTACTGTGGTAGTGGTATTCTTTTAATACTCAGGACAGTCCTTGGTATGAACCAGTGAAAACCTGGAGCATGGAGAAACATCAACCTAGTCCCAGCTCCAACCCCAGCGGCTAGTGGTAGTGACAGGACCAGATCTTAGACAGCAATTCCAGGGGAGTCTAGGCATCACTACCTAATTCTGAGGCTCTTTTCTGCCTCTGAAGTTTAGAAACCTTACAGGAAATAAGGAGTTTCTACAGAGTTTACGTAAAACAGTACTTGATGTCTATTCCTTCTTCTGAAAGGTACTGTGAATGGTTAACATTTCATCTTGTCAGGTGTATTCTGCACCCATCCACCTTGGTCTCTCCCTCTGTTGCCAGATAATTAGTTGGTATTCAGTAATTCTGCTTTTGTTAAATGCCTGCCAAATGAGGTAAGGCTCTAGGATGAAGGCCAGTGCTTCCACACACGTGTATGCATATAAGTGTACACACACACACACACACACACACACACAGGATGTCTTTTCAGCTCTGAGTTTACTTTTTTTAAAAAAAAAGAACCTACAGCAACAAAATTGTGCAAGGAGAGCTAACTGTGGCCTTTGCTGCAGCATCTGCATATTGTCCTGTATTAGTGTGATTACTGTAAAGTCCCACTGCCAGTGCTATACAACAAGATTTCAGTTGGTTTTCCTTTCCCAGGATGTGCCATCGGGCAAATCTGAGTCCAAATGCTAACTCTTACCATGTATTTGGGTAACCTAAGAAATCCCCATTCTTGGGGCCAGCAGGTGGCATGGTGGTTAAGGGTGCTGGACTCCCATATAGTCAACTGTGGTTCAAGTCCTGGACCTGGCAGCTTGCTTTCTTTTGCTTTCTCTCTCTCTCACTCTGTCCCTCTCTGGTCAAATTACAATAAATAAGTAAGTAATAAAGTTAAATTTTAAAATCCTTCTTTGTTAAAAAAAGAAAAAGAAATCCCTGTTCTTGCCATTCACTAAGCGTCTATTGAACACCTACTATCATATACTTAGCACTGATATGACCACTTGGGATTTTCAATGACAGGGACAAGTATATAATCTCATAAAGTTTATATTCTATTGTAGCAAGGAAAGTCAATCAATAAACATAGTGAATAAGAAAACATAAGGGGACTTCCCAACCACAAATGAAAACAACTTGTGGAAAATGGAAGTAAATACAACTTTACTTTGGTGCAAAAAAAAAAAAAAAA
>NW_006159849.1:2181373-2188157 GCF_000334495.1 Tupaia belangeri chinensis
CAACTGTGGTTCAAGTCCTGGACCTGGCAGCTTGCTTTCTTTTGCTTTCTCTCTCTCTCACTCTGTCCCTCTCTGGTCAAATTACAATAAATAAGTAAGTAATAAAGTTAAATTTTAAAATCCTTCTTTGTTAAAAAAAGAAAAAGAAATCCCTGTTCTTGCCATTCACTAAGCGTCTATTGAACACCTACTATCATATACTTAGCACTGATATGACCACTTGGGATTTTCAATGACAGGGACAAGTATATAATCTCATAAAGTTTATATTCTATTGTAGCAAGGAAAGTCAATCAATAAACATAGTGAATAAGAAAACATAAGGGGACTTCCCAACCACAAATGAAAACAACTTGTGGAAAATGGAAGTAAATACAACTTTACTTTGGTGCAAAAAAAAAAGGAAATCCATGTATAATTTTTTTCATAATCTCTATTTTACATGAACTTTTTGAAGCCTATAACTCCCTTCCCACCCCCAATCCCGCCCCCCATATATTAGTGGGTCATCAGAAAAGTCATGACCTATTTTTCTATGCAAAAATGCATCATGACTTTTCTGACAACCCAATATATTAGAAAGTGGAAATTGCTATGAGAAAATTCATAGATCAGGTCACAGACTGAAAAGTAAAATAAGGTAGTCAGTACAACCTTCCCATTCAAAGATCTGAAGACAACAAACTTGAATGAGGGCCTACCTGAAGACAGAGTAGAAATTTCAGGCACAGGGAACAGCTAACGCAAAGGTCCTAAGACAGGAGAATGCCTGGGCGAGTCCAGGGGACAGGTAGAAGGCCAGTGTGGCCAGAATAGAGTAAGCAGTGGAGAAGAATAAGGGAGAAGGTCAGGAGGTATCAAACAGGTAGAATTACCTTGGTCACGAAGGCAAATGTAAAGAGGCTGACTTTACTTTAGCAACATAGGGAGTCATTGAGGGATTTGGTTTTAGGGACCTGACTTCCTTTCTAAATTAATCACTTAGTCTGGTACAGGAAGAAGGAGACATGTGGAATGCCTTGTCCAGGGCTATGAGTGGAATCCTGGAGAGATGACAGTGGGCTGGGCCTGACTGGCAGCAGTGAAGGGAGAAAGTGGTTGAATTCTGGATATATTTTGAAGATAGAGTGCTGATATAATTTCTTGATGGATTGAATGTGTGATGTGAGAGAAAGGGACTGACTCCAAAGTTTTGGCCTCAGAAACTGGAAGAATGCTGCCACCTTCAACCAAGATGCAGACCGTTTTGTGAGAAGTAACTGGAAAGCTCATCCTATGGAGCATGAAATACGATCAGATACTTACTTTCTTTAAATCAGTCTGCTGCTTCCTCCTCAAATAGCCTCCCAGTGGGTCAATACTTGACTTCTCTGTTAAGCCTCAGTCTCCTCATCTTTAACTTGATCAGTGAGTAGAGCCAGGAATGTGTTGAGGATTGCACAAGAGGAAGCATTTTGTAATGGCTTGGTGCAGAGTAGATACTCAACCAGTATCGACTTTAATTAAACAAAAAGAAAATTGAGCAAGTTTTTGGGTTACTTACGCATGAGTGATTTCGACTGGTCTTCCTTCCCACTGCCTATCCCTGCATTTTCATCAGAGATCTAAGGAAACTTGTACGACAGTGTCCTGATTGTGTCACTCAGCTGTCATGTTCAGTGGCTCCCAGCTACTGGCAAAATCAAGGTTAGTATTTTAAGCCAAGTCTACAGGCCCATCACAATCCGCATAATCAAGGCTAGTCTTTTAAGCCAAGTCTACAGGCCCATCACAATCCACTCCAGTGGGATCAATGGTTACTCCCTACCTACTCTGTTCAAATCACACCGAGCTACATGGTTGTCTTCCCAACTTCTGCATGCATATTCAGGTCACAGAACTTAGTTTTGCTCTTTATCCTCTAGAACGACCCTTTTCTTCTCTTCTAGCTCTTGGTGACATCCCATTCTTCCTATAGGGCAGAGACCAAATGGCACCACTTCTATAAAACCTCTCTAACTCAATCAGAGTTATTTTCATTCTCTGGACTATTTCTGTGGACTGTATACATATTTCTGGTTATACTTCTTACACATTTTGGAACAGGGATAATATTAACATATTTGACAGTTGATACAGTTTGGAGACCAACGAGTAGGAACAGATACCAGCCAGAGCCAGCCAGTGTGCACCAGCTGACCCTCAGCCTTCCTCAGTGTTATACATTGATTCGCTTGCCTCTCCTAATTGTTTCTTAGGCCCTGATAGACTGAGACCACCACTTATTTATCGCCACGTACCCTAAGAGTGCTTGATACCAATAGCCTCTCTTTGGATATTTTCTGAAACATCATATGAAAAGAAGAAGCAGAGGTCTGGGCCACCTTTGAAATCTCCTGAGCATTAATTCTTCACTTGTGGCACTGTCTGGATGAAAGAGCCTCTTCCCTCACCTTGTCTTCTGGCAGTAGGAAGGCCAGGTCTCCCCTTTCCCTTCCTTTCAATGTAGTCAATCAAAGGCACTCATATAGGAGCTGAAGGTGTCTCCCCAAGAGCAAGTTTTCACAAATGGCTAAGCCAAAACCCACAACATCCTCCTCTGCCATCCGTTCCAGAGAGTACACTTGACTCTGGGCGCCAAGTGGCACATGGATTGGAGTCAGGGGGTTGTCTGAATCACAGCTTCCAGCTCAGCTCTGCTTTGGCAACTTCCGTTGCCTACTTTTCCTCACTTATACACTCACCTTTTCTAGCCCTAACTTGAAAGTGGGTTTTAGAAATTTATTCCCTCCCCAGCAGGAAAAACAAGCTCCAAATAGGCCAAAGTAAATTGGCTGGACATTTGAATAAATGATTATTTTTCCTAAGTGGCCTCTCACACATATCCAACATCCATGATTTTAGCCAAAAAACAAATAGAAAGAAAGTGAGAAAAAAATTAGATTAAAGAGGATTGGACAATCTACATAGAATTCCCCAAAGTTTGGGCTGGAAGAGGCCCCAAAGATCAGCTCCTTCTTGGTTTCTCAAGCTGTGTTGTAAGGAGTTCTAGGAGTTTCAAGTAGTCCCATCAAGGAGACAGCTGTTTCAAGGAGCTCCATTAGGGGGATCCAAGGCCCTGATCACCTTTCCAGCCAGCTTTGTTAAGGTTTGTCTGTTTTGCATGCTTTTATTTGAATAGAATTATGTAGTTTAAAATGCTTATAAATCACTGCTCTGAGCCAAATCCATACATTCACAAATGAGGAAACCAAGACTCAGAAAGGTGAAATACTTTGCCTGGACTTTCTCAGTCAACTGATAATGAGGTTAGGATTTAATTTTAAGTATTCAAATTCAGAAGAGGTCCTTTTCTTTTGGTATCTGGCCGCTGAGGGGGTACTCCTGTTATTGTTACTGCTCAGTGTCCTTCTTCCCATTCTTTCTTCAGTCAAGGGACTGTTTCCCTGTTGTAGGTGACTGAGGAGTTGTGTACTTCACTTGGGGTGACCCCCGCTCCCCAGATCCTCTGATTCACAAGAACACAGAGACTGGTCCAGGAAGGGACACAAATTCCACTCAGGGCCATCAGAGTTTTTCCTTAAATAACAATAGTGGCACATACAGAGACAAATTTACTGTCCTTCCAAGAACTATAATATTAAAATCCCAAATAACCTGAACATGTCAGAAGAATTTGAGAATGAAGCCAACATAAAGGAACTCAAATCAGAGTGATGCATGAAGACACAGCAGATTCCTGAAGGGCTTGCTTGAAACTTTGGTCCAGCCATGTCTAAGCCTGTATTACCTCTGGATTTTGCAATCATGCAAGCCAATATTTTGTTGTTGTTGTTGTTAATTTGATAAGGTTTCTATTGTTTGTCACATCATCCTAACAGATGTCCTAAGGTAATAATATTTATAGAGTATTTTATAATATATCAACCTCTTCCATTAATCCAGGTCATGGAAGTAGGTGAAGACACCCTTCTTTGTCCCAGAGTGATATCTCCTGCCTCCTGTCCAAAAGCTGACCATGAGGGTACATGAAAGCCAGATGCCACAACATGCCAGAGAGACTTTATCGCACCAACAGGTACTCTTTGAGAACCCTCTAAGTGTAATACAATTTTTCACACACTTGTGAACTCAGAGGGTAGCTGCTAGCCAGGTTGAGGGAGAAAAGTATTGGCTTTGTAGATGACTTGAGATTGTGTTTCATGTCTTGCCTTCCTAGTAGCACCATCACAGCAAAGGGAAGAATTTATTGTGATTAGTCCTTGACTGCTGCATGTGTTATCAGTCAAGGTCTAATTAGGAAAATAGGAACCATTTCAGGGTTGACAGCAGAGTAAATTCATTCATGGAATTGGTTCCACCGGGTGATGGAGGGGCTGAGAAACCAAATGAGACAATGAGGCAACTCAAAGATTAGCCACAACAGGAAACACCCATCACCTACAGGGCCAGAAGGACAAAAAGAGAAGGAGATGATACCAGAGTCCAGTAGCCAGGATTACCTGAAAGAAGCTGGAGCCATAGTGGGCGTGTCCAGTGGGAATTAGAGATGAAGAGGATGGTCAGCCACGACTGGAGACCACAGAGATGCAGGCAGAAGGCAGGTGAGGGAAGAGGCTTGGGTAGAAATATCCTGAGTTCTTTCTTTTTCCCACCTTCAGTCAAACAAGAACTAAAATATGTTCAGGATGATGTGTTCTTGGCAGAAATATCCAAGTGGGAATATCATGATATCCTTGGATCTATTTGCTGGTATTCACAGAGTTGAAATAGAAATGGCATTTCAGCCAGGGAAGAGAAGATTCATGTAAGTCCCTTCTCTGTGATTTGGAGGCTTCTTCAGACTTTGCTTGGGTTTGTTTGGGCAAACTGTTTTCTTTCTATCACTTTCATGCTAAGCAGACATTTGCTACTGAATTCTATCAGCCACATCTTAAAAATAAACAGTGGGTGGGGAGCAATCACATCCCCAGAATGGACTGATGTAGGCCTTCCCTTCCTTGCCTGTGGTTGTCTGGGTGAGCATAGCCTTGGTGATTTTTATTAAGTCAGCTGAAGGGACAAATATTTGGATGAAAACCCATCCATCCCATGAACTTCATGGTTCTGAGCCTGACAACGTGTAAGTAAGAAAAAGCCAGACCATCCATGGGAACCAACCCTGTTGATGAATTCTAAGAAAGGGGACAGAACTTCCTGAAACTTGTTGGTCATCTTTTCTGTCTTGTTTTATTTCTCCATGAAATGTGCCAAGCTGAGAAATCCAGGAGGTCATTGAGCAAAGTTACTCATTTATGGATCCTTTACTTGGTCCAATCCTAATTTGTTACAGTCTGCTTCTTAACAGCAAGCAAGGAAAAGCATCAGTCTGGCAAGGAAATACGGCTTAATCTTTGTTGATATTGGGAGGGTCTGCAGTTAATCAAGTAGAAAATTGGGATTTATTGGGAAATGACTCGTAGGAAGGGATTGAGACATCTTCTCGTGTTTTATAAGTTAAAATGTGTTGCGTGACTTCTAATTGTTTAATTATAAAGTTATTCATTCACTAAACATTTATTGAGTAATCTGTTAGTGTGTCTTCTCAGTTTTTCCTGAGAAATCAAAACTGATGAGGGCAGAACCAGAGGCCTTTTGTAAACATGAGAGGTTCCCTTTAGTATTTTTGCTTTTCTAGAGGCAACTAAAGTCTAAGTCAATTTTTTAAAAAAAACAGAAAAAATTCAGGAGAAGGAGGAGATGTTTTACTAGTTCAAACCCACAGGAGGACAATGTTACTGAATGGAAAAAGGACAAACTCTGAAGGCAAAATGGGATTTGATTCCTGAGTCTGCTATGTATCAGCTGCTTGGGCATGGGTGAATCACATTTTTTTTTTAAATTTTATTATCATAATCTTGTTTATATTACATTGAATCACATATAACAATCATATCATTTTTGAACCTTAATTTTCTCAACAAATAAATGAGCATCA
Organism: Tupaia belangeri chinensis; assembly: GCF_000334495.1. Classification (NCBI taxonomy): domain Eukaryota; kingdom Metazoa; phylum Chordata; class Mammalia; order Scandentia; family Tupaiidae; genus Tupaia; species Tupaia belangeri. The sequence goes on from NW_006159849.1 coordinate 2,187,330, forward strand.
CCATGTTCACCACATCAGAGAAGAATTAGAAATAAAGAAATCTCTAATATATCAATATTCTGCTGGGCACAAAATACATGCCCACATAACTGTAAGTATCATTTTTATGTATGCAATATCCTCAGATATATCTCTCTGCCATTCCAAAGTGAGCTTACATTATCTCTGCCCAGATCCCAGAGCTTTCTCCTTATATTCTCTAATTGGGTTAACCAGGCACACAATGTTTGGCCGCTCTGATAAGACCCCTGACTCTGAGAATTGTGTGAGCTCTCTCACCCTTCCCCCACCCCCAAATAGCCTATGCCACTGTGCTACTCTTGGTTTGTAGAGATGCCCCTACCAGAGTACCTGGAACAAACTAGGCTCTCATAAATGTTACTGAGTGAGCGAACAAGTAATCTAGCTAACCTGTAAGTACACCCATAAGGCTACCTACAGATGTGTTACTGGTCCTAAGTATCTGCAACATATTTTAGGATGAGACTTCCAACACTATTGCAAATAACCAAAAAGAGGATCACTAATATAAGAATGGCAAAGTTTCTGAGAGAATTTCAAGGGCAAAAAATAGGGTAAATGTTTTTGGGAGGAGTACCTTAGAGTGTTCTTCAAATTGTCCTGAAAATGCACTCTTACACCCTCTATGAAGTACAGCTCTTCGCATTTATTCTAGGAAGCATAGGTGGTGGCTGGGTGGTTTTTGGATAATTACTAGAATGGCTTATAAGCTTTTTTTTTTTTTTTTTTTTGGAGAGGTTTTCGCTATAGGGCACGTGCGCTCACCAGACAGACAGAGAGAGACAGAGAGACAGAAAACGAGAAATC
>NW_006159849.1:2188321-2197464 GCF_000334495.1 Tupaia belangeri chinensis
TGCTGGTCCAATAAGTTTTTTTTTTTTTTTTTTTTTAAGAGTTGTTTAACTTTATTACTTACTTACTTGCTCATTTATTTTAATATGACAAGAGAAGGACAGAATGAAAGAGAGAGAGGGGTGGGAACCAGCAGTTAGCGTAATGGCTATGTCGCTGGACTCCCACGTAGTCAACCGCGGTTCGTGTCCCGGACCCGGTGGCTTAAAACTCACGCCAGGCGCGTGTGCGTGCGTGCCCAAGATCCCGAGAGGAGAATGGAGGAGAAGGGATTGCGGCGTGACCATCCCCCATGGGGGGTGATTTCTCGCTTTCTGTCTCTATGTCTCTCTCTGTCTGTCTGGTGAGCGCACGCGCCCTACAGTGAAAATCTCTCAAAAAAAAAAAAAAGAAAGAAAGAAAGAAAGAGAGAGAGGGGGAAAGCGAAAAAGCAAGCTGCCAGGTCTGGGACTCAAACCATGGTTGACCATGTAGGAGACCAGTGCCCTTAACCACCATGCCACCTGCAAGCCCCTGCTTATAGCTTTTAAAAGCATTTCATGGGGCCAGCAGATAGCATGGTGTTTAAGGTGCTGGACTCCCACATGGCCAATCATGGTTTGAGTCCCAGACTTGGCACCTTGCTTTCTCGCTTTCCCTTTCTCTCTCTGTGTGTCTCTCTGGTCAAATTAAAAAGTACTAATAACAAGTGGAATTAATCTTTTATAAAATTTTATAGAGTGTCTCGAATGCTCAAATATATGACCTCTAATATATGCATGTAATAGGACACACACTGCTGCAAGTTGTTAGGGGAACAGAGGTGACCGATGTGCTGTCCTTATAACAATGGCAAGACACCAGGCCAAAGCCAGGCTATAACTGACACCTACATGCCTGAGCTTATTAATGTGGCCTCATTAAAACCAGGTGCCAACCTAAAGAGTTATCTACCCAAAGACCTGAGAGAAATAATCCAGAGTTCCCCTATTTGTCTGAAGCAGCCTTTCTAGAAAAAAAATAAGCTGTTCAATATTGGTGTTTTCTGTTGATATTAAGTTTGGGAAATACTGGGGAGTTCTTTTTTTTTTGTATGTGTGTGTAAAATGCATGTATATATATCACTTTTCTATGCATTTTCCTCCCCACAAAAAATAATGATATGGCTTGCTGGTTGTTCTTCGTTTGCAGTCCCCTATTTGTCCTCTGCTCTTCACTTTGCTCTGTGTGAAGAGAAGGACGGTGCTAACTCTCCACATTGTATCACTCTGGTTCCTCATGCTATGACTTCTAGTTGTATTTCGCCAAAGGGATATACCAGCAAGAGATTGGAGGGCAGGAAAGAAAGCTTAGGGTTTTTCTTTGCCCCCTTGCCACTTTGCACTTTGCACTGGCAGTGACTGCATCTCCAAACCCACACTCTTCTCAGGAGGTCTCTCTTTAGAATGTCAGTTCTAACCAGGCTCAAGTAACACCGTTTTCTCCACTTGACCCATGGGGCTGGGTGGTAATATCTTCTCACTGTTGCTAGTTTCTAAATGCCCTGACATTCCCTACTGGCTTCCTCAATCCTTCTCATGCCTGCATAAAGACTTCAATATTTAACATTCTTCAAAGCCCTAGCTGAGTACACCTTCTGCTTCTTATCTGGATCCTTATTGTTTTGTAGTTAAAGTGGCATGATCAGAAAGGCTTGCACCAGAAAACCTGACTTATAATGTAGAGGAGCCAGGAATGAGCCTCGAAATTTCAAACTCTATTCACTTATCATGTCACCTCGTGGTCTATAGAAAATGTCTTGGAGTAACAATGTCTTCTTGTGCCTTAGAGGATCTCTCTCTCTCTTTCTTTCAGAGAGATGTTTTTGATATAGGCCATATGCGCTCCCCAGGCAGACAGAGAGACAGAAAGTGAGAAATTACGCCCCAAAGGGGATGTTCATGCCACACTCCCATCTCCTCCATTCTTCTCTCAGGATCTTGGGCACACACACACACACCCCTGGTGCAAGTTTCAAGCCACCAGGTCCAGAACTCAAACCACAGTCGACTACGTGGGAGTCCAGCCACGTAACCATTATGCCATCTGCTGGTCCTGGATTAGCCATTTCTTAGATACCCGAAAGGACCACATTCTCATAGCTTTGTACCAAGATGGCATACATTTATCAAAATTATCCATTTATCCAAGAGTCCACATATACTTATTTAATATCTACTTTGGGACAGAATTTGAAAATTCAAGACACATAAGATACAGTTTCAGTCTTTGAGGAACTTTTCCATTCTAAGAGTTAGAGATGAAAACAAATGCATATAGAGCCTTGAATTTAATGTTGAGGAGTGAGTAGGTGATATCCAGGAATCAGAGACAGAATTTCATGCAGAGGGAGTAGTTTAATAATGATTGAAAGAGAGGAATTAATCCAATTGTTGAGTGAACTTCAAATGATCTCTTGGGCCTAAATACAAATGAAAGAGAGAGAAAAAGAGGACAAGAAATTTTGTTGGAGTTAAGGAGCCTGAGCAGTGACATGGTTAGAGGTATTGGAAGGGACATGATTAGGTTTTTATTGGGCAGTGGCATGATTAGATTAATAGCATTTTTGGGAGAGGGATCTGAGGAAATTATAAAGGATATATCACAGGAGGACTAATATAGAGATGTAAAGGTGAACAAGATGTTGCAAGAATATTGCAGCAATTCACACTTGATAAGATGTAGAATGCAGAAAGCTTAAAGCTAAGTAATGGAAAGAAGAAAACAGATCCAGATGTCAAATGTATTGGGCTAATAAGGAGACAGAAATCACACAATAATCTGAATGGAAAAGTTTAATATACAGAATTATCTAGGAAAAAATACTGGAGCCAGGCATGGTGGCTCACACCATAATTTCAGCTACTCAGGAGGCTGAGGCAAGAGGAGTCCAAGTCTAGGAAATATCGTGAGACCCTGTTTCTTCAGAATCAACAATTTGTATAATGGCTATGTCGCTGGACTCCCATGTAGTTGACTGCAGTTTGAGTCTCGAGCCCGGTGGCTTAAACTCACGCTGGGAGTGTATGCATGTGTGCCCAAGATCCCGAGAGGAGAATGGAAGAAAAGGGATTGTGGTGTGGCCATCCCCCTGGGAGATGATTCCTCACTTTCTTTGTCTCTCTCTGTCCTTCTGGCAAGCACATGCACCCTATAGCAAAAACCACTCCAAAAATAAATAAATAAGATTAAAACCCCAACCTATGGCATTGTGGCTAAGTAGGTTGGATCCCAAATGCCAGCTGAGCAGTTCAAGTCCTGGATCCACTAGCTTGAAAACACCCTAATTGTCCCAATATCTTTTTTTTTTTTTTTTTTTGGAGAGGTTTTCGCTATAGGGCGTATGCGTTCACCAGACAGACAGAGAGAGACATGGAGACAGAAAGCGAGAAATCACCCCCCCCCCAGGGGAGATGGTCACGCCGCAATCCCTTCTCCTCTATTCTCCTCTCGGGATCTTGGGCACGCACGCACACGTGCCTGGCGTGAGTTTTAAGCCACCAGGTCCGGGACGTGAACCACGGTCAACTACGTGGGAGTCCAGCGACATAGCCATTACGCTGACTGTTGGTTCCCTGTCCCAATATCTTGAAAGGAGAAATAGAAAAAAAGTTATTGAAACATGACCATCCTCCATGGTAGTGGTGGGGGAGATGCTTTCTCACTTCCCCTGTCTTTGTCTGTCTCTCTTCTGGCAAGTACATGAACACTCTAGCAAATTTAAAAAAGAAAAACATTTAAAAAGAGAATGAGGTAATGAGGAATTGGATTCTATAAAGTAAGGTGAACTTGGGGCCACCAGGTGGCATGGTGGTTAAGGTGCTAGACTCCCACATGGCTGACCAGTTTGAGTCCTGGACCTGGTAGTTTGCTTTCTCTCTCTCTCTCTCTCTCTGTCTCTCTCTCTCTCTGTCTCTCTCTCTCTCTGTCTCTCCTCTCCTCTCCTCTTCTCTTCTCTCCTCTCTCTCTTTCTCTGTCTCTCTCTGATAAGTGCACATGCCCTGTAGCAAAAAATAATAATGAATAAACAGTTCTCAGAAAAAATAAAGTAAGGAGAACTCTACAGAGTATAGTTTAGCAGATATAAGGAGACACTACATCCCCAGGACTGAGAAGAAGTGTCCAAGAAAGAGAAAACCAATAATCTAATTTACCAAATTAATATTAGTAGTGCTTTTTAAAAAAATTATTTTATTTAACTTTACTTATTTATTTATTTAAATTTGACCAAAGAGAGCAAGCGGGCCGGGGGCAGGGAGAAGGAGTGAGAATGCAAGCCACCAAGTCTGGAACTCAAACTGCAGTTGGTCATGTGGGAGTCCAGTGCCCTTGACCACCATGCCACCTGCCAGCCCCCAAAATGATATTTTTTTAAGGAAAAAGTCAACAAAATAAACCACTAACTTGACCAATGGAAGAAGGAATAAGCACAATTATGCCAACTGAGAAACAGCAAGGGAGATATAACTGTTGAAGCAGAATAAATTAAAAATTGTTGTAAGAGACTGCTTTGCAAATTTCTATGCAAATACATTTGAAGCCTAGATGAAATAAATAATTTTTTAGGGAAATACAGACTACCAAGCTGACACCATTAGAGTGAAAATGCTTGAACAGCCCAATTTCTATAAAAGAGCTAATAAGGAACTAGCTTATACAAACACATACACACACATACATACACACACACACAGTATCCTACTATGCTCAGTTCATTTCACAAGTGATTTATACTATGTCTTCAAAGATCAGATTGTCCCCATGCTCTTATTTTTTTTCTTTAATGTCTTTATCAATCAGAGAACATGCTAAATACTTACTTGTGGAATATACAGACAAAACTTACATACTATGATATTTATATAATATCTGTAATTTGCCCTAAATTATTCCAGGAAAACAAACCAATAAAAAGGAACTATAGCAATGTTCTAATGGGTTGTTGATAAAGTCATGACAGATACATGCATTGAAAAATACATCATGACTTTTCCAACAGCCTAATATAAATTATCCTAGAACACTGAAAAGGAAGAGACAATTTCGAAGTCCTTTATGAAGCAAGTATAATTGATGCATGTACTAGATAAAGACTGTAAAAGGAAAAAAGAAACTTCAGACATATTTCATGAGTGTTAATTAAAAAATTCAAAGAGAAGTTTCCATTCCAAAATCCCAGCTGAGATTTTGAAGAAAATTTATTGAATGCAGTCCTTCTGGAGACACGGCAAAAGCTAAAGGAACCAAAAAACAAACAAACAAACAAACAAAAAACAATATTGACAAATAGAATTCAACACCATATTAAATAAAATAGTACAGTAAGACTAAATAGTAAATAAAATAGTAAGACCAAATAAGATACAATCAAGGAATGCAAGGTTGGTTCAACAATAGAAAATTTACATAATAAAGTTAGCCCTCTGTACTATGGATTCAGAACTGGTGGATTCAACAGAGTGCAAATAGAAAATATTTAGGGGAAAAAAAGTTGGTTGCATCTGTATTGAATATATGCAGGTTTTTGGCCCTGTCATTTGTTCCTAAACAATACAGTATAGTAACTATATAGCATTCATACTGTATTACATATTATGATAAGTAATCTAGAAGTGACTTAAAGTATAAGGGAGTATGTACATAGGTTAAATGGGACTTCAACATCTGTGGATTTTGGTATCTATGGAGGGGTCCTGAAACTAATCCCCCTATAGATACCAAGAGAAAGCTGTATATTATATTAATAAAACTAACAAAAAAATCCTATTTTTATTTCTAGACAAGATGAGAAAGACTGACTAAATTCATTACTCATTCATGATTTTTTTAAAAAAAAAGAAAGACTAAAGGAAGCTAGAATTGAGAGATACTTTCTCAATCTGATAAAATATGTATACATACTAAAACTATTACTGTATTTGATGGAGAAACACTAGAGGTATTTTCATTAAGGTCAGAAACTAGCAAGTACTAAACATTGTATTATATATGTTAGCCAATGTAATTAAATAGGAGAGATAAATTTGAGGCATAAGAATGGGAAAAGAGGGGTCAATAGGTGGCATGGTGATTAAGTTCCCACATGACCCACTGTAGTTTGAGTCCTGGACCCAGTGGCTTTAAACTCACACAAGGCATGTGTGGGTGCATGCCCCAAATCCCAACAGGAAAGTAGAGGAGAAGGGATTACAGTGTGACATCTCCCCTCAGACATGATTTCTCACTTTTCCTCTCTCTGTTTCTGTCTGTCTGTCTGTCTGTCTCTGGTGTGTGCATGCACCCTATGGAAAAAAATCTTTTTTTTAATTTAAAAAAGGAAAAGAAGTAGTAAAACTATCTGTTTGCAGATAATATGATTGTACACGTAAAAACCCAGAGACTCAATGACAAAACCAACTTGAACAATAATTTAATGAAGTAGCAAGATGTAAAAATAAACATACAGAATCAATAAACTTAATATATAAAACAATAGTTACAGGATATAATGGTAAGGGATACCCATTTACAATAGCAGCAAAAAAAATAACAAATGCTTAAAAATATATTTAGCCAGAGATAGGCAAAACATGAGCACAATTTTGAATTACCCTTAAGAGACACAAAAGCAGTCTTTAAAAATCAGGTCAATTTCCTGTTCTTAGTTATGATGACTACAATTAAAAGATGTCAGTTTATCCTTAGTTGATTTATAATTCAGTGAAGAATATCTCTGGTAACTTGATGAGGATTGCATTAAATCTGTAAATTAATTTGGGTAGGATTAGCATTTTGATTATTTTTTTCCAATCCAGGAACATGGGATGTCATTCTACTTTTTTGTGTCATTTTCTATTTCTTTTTTTGAAATTTTCCCATAGAGATCTTTGCTTCTTTGATAAGGTTTATTCCTAGATATCTTACTGTTTCTGCAGCTATTCTAAATGGGATTGCTTTCTTCAATTCTACCTCAATCTGTTCATTGTTGCTATATAGAAATGCTACAGATTTTTGTATGTTAAGTTTGTATCCTGCCATTTTACTGTATGCATTTATGACTTTCAGGAGGTTTTGTTTTTTGTTTTTTGTTTTTTGTTTTTTGTTTTTTTTAGGATTCTTTTGCGTTTTCTATGTACACAATCATGTCATTTACAAATAGCGATAATTTTGATAATTTCACTTCTTCTTTCACTATTAGAATGCCTTTTATTTTATTCTCTTGTCTTACTGCATTGGCCAGGATTTCTAGTACTAAATTGCAAAAAGAGACAAGAGACTTGTCTTATTCCAGTTTTCAGTGGAAAAGTTTTTAGCTTTTCTCCATTCAATATGATGTTAGCTATGGAACTGGCATTTATTATGTTGAGAAATGTCCCTTGTATGCTAATTTTGCTGAGTCTTAAGAAAGGATGTCATATTTTATCAAGTACTTTTCTGCATAGATTTATAAATTCAATGCAGTTTCAATAAAAAATACCAAGAAGCTATCTTTAAAAAAGATTGCCAAAGGCAAATGTGCTTGCCAGAGAGAGACAGAGACAGAGGTAGAGAAAGAAAGCACACCCAATGGCACATGATTATGCCACAATCTCTTCTCCTCCATTTCTCCATTCTGTTGGGATTCTGGAAACTCATAAACATAGGCCTGAAGTCTTTTGCCAGTCATGGGGGCCAGGACTCAGCATGACAGCTATGTGGGATATGGCACCCTTAACTACCAGGCCAAAAGACTGGTCCCCAAGAATCTGTCTTGTAGACAAGTTGATACTGTAGTTCATATGGAAAAGCAAACATAAAAATTACTAGGAATCATTTAAAAAGAACTTCTACAAGGGAGGACTAGCACTACTAGACATTGAAACATAGCATAGGGATAGCCCTGTAGTATAGTAGTCCAGAAAGATAGATCCCTCAGGGCTGACCATGATTCAAATCTCAGCCATGAAAGCTTAAAAAACACCCCCAGCACATGTGCATGCATGCTCTAACTTCCCAGCAAGATGGAGAAATAGAGAACAAACTGTGGCATGGCTACACTATGGACAAGTTGCAATCCCTTCTCCTTGTTACTTTTCCCCCCTCTTTCTCCCTCTGGTGAACACACATGCCCTCTGGCTATTAAAAAATAATATAAAGATTATTTCAAATAATGTGGTACTGACATACAAATAAACCAATACTGCAGAAAGATTGTAGGCCAGTGGAATGGAGTGGAAAGTTCAGAATTTGACCCAAATACAGATGGAATCTCTCTGTACTTCATTTTCTGCCATTTGAAGATACAAGGAGCAATGGGCAGCCCACAATTTGAAAGAGGCCCTCATTCGTACCCCATCCTTCTGACACTGTGATCTTGTACTTTCAGCTTCCAGAACTGTAAGAAATAAATTGTTGTTTAAGCCACAAAGTCTCTGCTAATTTGTTACAGAAGCTCAAACTGAAATAAAAACGCTCATACCTTGTTAGTCAGAATACAAAATGGTGTAACCAATTGCTCTGGAAGACAGTCTGGTAGTTTATTAAAAATTTAATTTTGACCCCAAAGTTATACTCCTGGTTATATATGTAAGAGAATCAAAAACTGGAGCCAACAGGTGGCATGGTGGTTGGGGATGCTGGACTTCCACATGGCTGACCACAGTTTAAGTCCTGGACCTAGTGGCTTGCTTTCTCACTTTCCCTCCTTCTCTCACTTACTCGCTCTGGTCAAATTAAAATAAAGTTAAATAAAATAATTCCTTTAAAAAAGAGAATTTTAAAAAATCAACAGAATTTGTACATGTATTGATATGTTCATAGCATCATTATTTATAATGGTCAAAAAGTGAGAACAATTCAAATGTCCATCAACTGATTAAACAAAAATTTAGACAAAATATAATAGAACTTAAATAAGGAATATTATTCATCAAAAAAGAGAGAGAGAGAGAAAGAAATGAAGTACAAGTACATGCTATAGCATGAAACTTGAAAATGTTAGCTGGGCCAGTGTAGACCCAGCAGTTTGAGGAACAAGCCTGATGCATGAGCATGCATGCCCAAACTCTTGGGGGGAAAAAAAGGAGAGATTGTTGATTGTTGCATGGCCATTCCCTTGGAGTGGTGGTGGAGGGAGTTACTTCCTCTCTCTTTCTCTCTCTCTCTCTCT
>NW_006159849.1:2202219-2205662 GCF_000334495.1 Tupaia belangeri chinensis
TTTTTTGTTTTTTTTAGGATTCTTTTGCGTTTTCTATGTACACAATCATGTCATTTACAAATAGCGATAATTTTGATAATTTCACTTCTTCTTTCACTATTAGAATGCCTTTTATTTTATTCTCTTGTCTTACTGCATTGGCCAGGATTTCTAGTACTAAATTGCAAAAAGAGACAAGAGACTTGTCTTATTCCAGTTTTCAGTGGAAAAGTTTTTAGCTTTTCTCCATTCAATATGATGTTAGCTATGGAACTGGCATTTATTATGTTGAGAAATGTCCCTTGTATGCTAATTTTGCTGAGTCTTAAGAAAGGATGTCATATTTTATCAAGTACTTTTCTGCATAGATTTATAAATTCAATGCAGTTTCAATAAAAAATACCAAGAAGCTATCTTTAAAAAAGATTGCCAAAGGCAAATGTGCTTGCCAGAGAGAGACAGAGACAGAGGTAGAGAAAGAAAGCACACCCAATGGCACATGATTATGCCACAATCTCTTCTCCTCCATTTCTCCATTCTGTTGGGATTCTGGAAACTCATAAACATAGGCCTGAAGTCTTTTGCCAGTCATGGGGGCCAGGACTCAGCATGACAGCTATGTGGGATATGGCACCCTTAACTACCAGGCCAAAAGACTGGTCCCCAAGAATCTGTCTTGTAGACAAGTTGATACTGTAGTTCATATGGAAAAGCAAACATAAAAATTACTAGGAATCATTTAAAAAGAACTTCTACAAGGGAGGACTAGCACTACTAGACATTGAAACATAGCATAGGGATAGCCCTGTAGTATAGTAGTCCAGAAAGATAGATCCCTCAGGGCTGACCATGATTCAAATCTCAGCCATGAAAGCTTAAAAAACACCCCCAGCACATGTGCATGCATGCTCTAACTTCCCAGCAAGATGGAGAAATAGAGAACAAACTGTGGCATGGCTACACTATGGACAAGTTGCAATCCCTTCTCCTTGTTACTTTTCCCCCCTCTTTCTCCCTCTGGTGAACACACATGCCCTCTGGCTATTAAAAAATAATATAAAGATTATTTCAAATAATGTGGTACTGACATACAAATAAACCAATACTGCAGAAAGATTGTAGGCCAGTGGAATGGAGTGGAAAGTTCAGAATTTGACCCAAATACAGATGGAATCTCTCTGTACTTCATTTTCTGCCATTTGAAGATACAAGGAGCAATGGGCAGCCCACAATTTGAAAGAGGCCCTCATTCGTACCCCATCCTTCTGACACTGTGATCTTGTACTTTCAGCTTCCAGAACTGTAAGAAATAAATTGTTGTTTAAGCCACAAAGTCTCTGCTAATTTGTTACAGAAGCTCAAACTGAAATAAAAACGCTCATACCTTGTTAGTCAGAATACAAAATGGTGTAACCAATTGCTCTGGAAGACAGTCTGGTAGTTTATTAAAAATTTAATTTTGACCCCAAAGTTATACTCCTGGTTATATATGTAAGAGAATCAAAAACTGGAGCCAACAGGTGGCATGGTGGTTGGGGATGCTGGACTTCCACATGGCTGACCACAGTTTAAGTCCTGGACCTAGTGGCTTGCTTTCTCACTTTCCCTCCTTCTCTCACTTACTCGCTCTGGTCAAATTAAAATAAAGTTAAATAAAATAATTCCTTTAAAAAAGAGAATTTTAAAAAATCAACAGAATTTGTACATGTATTGATATGTTCATAGCATCATTATTTATAATGGTCAAAAAGTGAGAACAATTCAAATGTCCATCAACTGATTAAACAAAAATTTAGACAAAATATAATAGAACTTAAATAAGGAATATTATTCATCAAAAAAGAGAGAGAGAGAGAAAGAAATGAAGTACAAGTACATGCTATAGCATGAAACTTGAAAATGTTAGCTGGGCCAGTGTAGACCCAGCAGTTTGAGGAACAAGCCTGATGCATGAGCATGCATGCCCAAACTCTTGGGGGGAAAAAAAGGAGAGATTGTTGATTGTTGCATGGCCATTCCCTTGGAGTGGTGGTGGAGGGAGTTACTTCCTCTCTCTTTCTCTCTCTCTCTCTCTCTTTTCCCCCTTCCTTCCCTCCTCCCCTTCCCCTCCCTCCTTACCCTTTTCTCTCCCTGTCCCCTCCTTCTTCCCCCTCTCTGTCTCTCTCCCTTTCCTTCTCAAATGTACACATTTATAGCAAATTAGAAAGAAATACTATGCTAAGTAAAAAAAGACAGAAGGAAGGTAACCTGCTGTATGAAGAACAAGACTATAGAGATAGAAAGTAGATTAGAGGTTGCCAGGGAGCAGAAGGAGGAGGGAAGCTTCAGGAGTAATGGCTAACACAGAGTGTCTTTTGGGGGTGAAGAAGTAGATAGTAGTTATGGTTGTACAACTTTGTGAATGTACTAAAAAAATGATAGAACTGTATATTTTAAAATAATTACCTTTATGTTAAGTTGGTCTCAATAAATAAAATTGAAAATAAAACCCCACACAAACAAGAAACATTGGACCATCTAGCAAAGGGAAAATATTTAAAAGGCCAGGCTGCATTTTCACAGAAGCTGAATTTGAAGGAGAGAGGCAATAATGAACTGATCTATGGTACAGTGCACCCCTTTGGCTACTTAGCTTCTGTGTTCATTCTTTACATATTTGAACTCCAGTGCACTTTGAAAACAGAAAGTTCTATATAAATGTGAATTATTTCACAGGATCTCCTTAAGTCTTCTATCTTTTTCTCTTCCTTTTCTCTCTGAAAACAACTCTATTTGAATTCCAAATTCTTTTGGATCCTGAGGGTGATTTTGCATCACTGCCACCACACAAGAGGAAGGGAATAAAGGTTATATGTGGCTTTTCTATCTTTAGTAAAGCTAGAGACAAACATAGATGAAACCAAATGAAATAGGTAGTGTGGGTGAGATAGCCTGGGAAAGTCCTGAATTTTTTTCCCCTATATTCAGGATAAAAAGGGATCTTGAACTCCAGTACCCTGGGTTCTGAGTAAAAAGGAAAAGTAGAAATTAAAGGGCTGCTTATTTTTCTCCCTTTTTTATCCCCTCTGGACCACCAACCTTTTTCTGCAAGGCCAGACTGTGGAGGAGTGGGAACCCCAGAGCAATGACTATCTTTTTCTTTCCTGTAAGAGAGAGACTTTTGCTACAGGGCACGTGCACTCACCAGAGAGACAGAGAGAAACAGAAAGACAGAAAGTGAGAAATCACTCCCAGGGAGGGATGGCCACTCTGCAATCTCTTCTCCATTTTCCTTGGGATTTTGGGCATGAACACACATGTGCCTGGTGTGAGTTCAAACCACCAGGTCTGGAACTTGAACCACAGTTGACCACATGGGAAACTTGTGACATAACCATTATTCTATCTGTTGGTCCCCCCAGAGCAGTGACATTCAATGGGAACTGGAAATTTCTAGCATGAAATTTTATATATATATATATATA
>NW_006159849.1:2205693-2214313 GCF_000334495.1 Tupaia belangeri chinensis
TATATATATATAATATATATCTTGTAAATCTTCCTCTGCATGCTCAGTGCTGCCATTTTCCTGAGAAGCACATTCGTACATAGGCCTGAGTGAATTCCTTCTGTGAATAATTCTCAATTGTCAGAGGACACAGTAATGTCTGCTGTCTAACTCCACATGATGCCTTTAAAAGATTTGTATGCTTTTTAGGGTATATCAAGTCATGAGCATTCCCTGTGAAGGGTCTTCCTCTTTCCTCTGGCGAGGTAACAAAACAGATGGTTTTAGTTCGCAGGTCTCTCACCTAAACTGTCAGTGAACCAGCCATCTTGTTTGGATTCCACAAACAGTCCAGTCTTTGCAAAATGAAAAACAACAGATCTTCACTCAGCATTAGCTTTAGTTGTGTAGAAATGAAAGCATTTCACCATTTTGCACAATAACCAGGCAAGTGCAGTATTTTTGTATAAGTAGATTTAACTGATTTTGTTCTCAGTGAGCCCTTGTTTATGGGAATGCAGTCTATTTGAATATCCTGAAGTAAAATTTTCATTTACATTTCTATGTAGAGAAGAACTGGGGGGAGGGAGCGGGCACTGAGAGAGTATGAAATTATAAGGACCTTCAATAACTAGAATTTCCCTTGGGAAGGGAAAGGGTGAAAGTTTAAAAACTCTCATCAAGGATCTTTAAATAATTTCAAAGTACTTCCTGGTATCAATTTACCTTTTAGCTCTCTCTTTCTACCATTTAGAACTAGACCTGATGCCAGAAGATAAACCTAAGTTGGGACCAGCTGATAGTGTAATGGCTTTGTCACTGGACTCCCACGTAGTTGACTATATTTCAAGTCCTGGACCCAGAGACTTAACGCTCACACTGGACATGTATGCATGCCCAGAATCGTAAGTGAATAGAGGGAAAAGGATTGTGGCGTGGCCATTGCCCCTTGTGGGGGTGAATTCTCACTTTCCATCTCCCTGTCTCTTCCTGTCTCTCTGACCAGTGCACGTTCCCTATAACAAAAATCTCTCCAAAAAAAGAAAAAGATTAAACCTAAGTTATCAGATCCCCAATTATCAAAAGAAAGCATTCAAGTGTCGTCATTCTACGACCATGCTGAGTAAGACATGAAAGAAAGTGAATGCGTTCATAAAAACTCTTTGTAATAGAGGTTTCCATGAGGGGGGGAAATATGTTACTGTTGAATTCCTTACACAATTCAGTTGATTTGGACTATGGCTTTGTGAGTAACTGAAACTTTATGAGGATTCCTCTATAAAGCTGTGAATATACATGCCCTCTTTAAGAATTCCTAGAAATGTTTATTTGACTGTAAGATCCTTGCCGTAAAAATGTGGTATGTAATTGAGTTGCTTTTCTTTTTTTCTTCAGTGAAAACACTCATTCAAACACAGCGCTCTGCTTCAGTCTGGAAGTATTATTTGGCCCTTCCTTTGTTTGAGAGAATCCTGCCCTGGCATCCCTTAATAAGCCTCCATTTGACTTCCACTGGCCAAAATCCATCGATTAGGAGGCCCCTCTGGGAGCTAATGGGGCAAGTGTGGGGGCAAGAGGGAAATAAAAGATGCAATATCCAATTCCCACCACCAAATCTCAGGTCCAGGCTTGTCTCACCAGCGCTGTGATTAATCACGCGCCTTCACCTACTTTCTGTTTACATTTGACAGTCTCACTGAACAAAAAAATAGCTGAAGTAGCAAGGAGAAGCAAATTTGGCAGAGCCCTTCAATTAGAAGCTAATGATTAAATTCATTTGGTATTCTTTGTACCATAATGACATTATTTATAAGGAATTCTTTTGGTGGGAATGTGACTGCCTTTTACACTTCCAGCAACATTTCTCATCCTTTATCACTAAATCATCTTTAGTTCTTGTAAATCCCTTAGCAAAGGCTTCCTATAAAAGAACTTAAAAAGAAATAAATCCTCTGAGATATTACAGGATTCTTGCTGTGTGCCTCCCATAGACTTGGATGAGAACTGCTCAGCTTAAACCCCGTGCATTGCTTTGAAGATGCAATCCATGTGTCTTTGATGCAGAAGAAAAGGGGGGGGGGCAGGCAGCCATAAATATTTGGAACAGAGCTAACATCTGCATTGGTTTGTGATATTTTGGGTGTGGAAAAGGAGGGGAGAGTAAAATGCTGATGTTTGTTTGTAGCCCCTTTTTTAGGGAGAACTAACGTCCATATCTTGGGTGCAAGGAAGTGTAACTTACTATGGTGAGCATGGATTTGGTAGAACTAGAGGCTGGGATGGGGATGGAACGAGAAAAAAAGAAATTAAATAATGGTTGACTCCTACCTTTCACTATTGAGATACTACTTATATATTTGCCCATTTAAGCTTATGAAATGTAGCCTTTTTCCCCCCAAAGGGCGAGTGAGAACACCTGCCACACACCGCTCTCTGCAGCTGCCAGCGATTTCAGCTTCCCAAGGTTGGCCTTGCAGCTGCCAGATGAGCGACTTTCATGATTGCAGAGTTCCTATTTTTAATCAGACTTGCAGGAAATTGCGGGCATCTCTGTTTTATTTACTTGGTTTTAAAATGTTTCCTGCATGAGATTCTTTTTTCGGCAGAGAAAATAAATTGTAGATGACATTATCTGTGTACTTCAAAAACATTCTTCACTAGGCAGTAGGCTCCTCTTTTTACAGTCTCTCCTGTGGGCCTTGACTATTTCACAGAAGTCCTGGGTCTTTTGCCTCTAGTCTCTACCTGTAAACCTTTTTTCATTATTTCAGAGGTCACATAAATAGCCTAATAAATGGAATTTTACTGGGTGTTAAATAGTCTCAAGGAGCTTTCTACTACAGCACCAGTGTGGTCAGAAAAGAGCAAGGCCACTTCCTCCATTCCGCCCCGCTGAGTAAATTCTCACAATACCAAGTTGCCAGATGAAGAGTCAAGGTCAAGATTTTTAATTACTATATTTTATCAAATCTATGAGGCTGCTAGAAAGAAAGAGAGAAAGAAAGAAACCACTACCAATTAGCCCTGACACACCAACAATTGAATGACTGATTTCAGAGACGTTAAATGTAACAAAAAATGTACGCCTTTGAACTGATGAAGAGTCGTCATTAGCCCACAGTGATTTCCTGAGCACTTTGTGGTCCAGCTCCTTTGGATGCTACAATGGAAGCGTGGCACATGGCCCTGGATCAGGAAACAAATGGCCTTGAAGGGGAGATAGGACTATCACACACATAGGGGCCAGCTGGTAGTGTAAAGGTTAAGGCAGCTAGATCCCACGTGGCCAACTGTGCGGTTTGAGTCCTAGACCTGGTGGCTTGAAAAACACTGGGCGTGTGTGTGTGTGTATGTGTGTGTGTGTCTATCCCCTTGAGAGGGGTGCTTTCTCACTTTCCATTTCTCTCTCTCTCTCTCAGGCAAGCACACACACCCTATCCAAAACATATGGAGCTAGAGGACAAAGAGCCACCTAAACATCACGGACAGGGCTAAATGCCATCAGGATGCAGAGAAGAGGGAGGTGGAGCTGGGACAATTTAGAAGAAAAACAATAAAAAAGCTGAATCTGAGGCACAGTCCTATGGCTAGAGGAGAGCCTTCTTCTGGGGAAAGACAAAGTCTTGGATGTCTGTGGAGGATAGGCCATGATACAGTGTGGACAGGATCTGGGATCAAACTGCCCGGATCCAAACCTCAGCTCGACCTTGCTTTACCTCTCCCTGCTTTAGTCTGCCCATTTAGTGAAGAGAATGAAACTTGTCTCTGTGGTTTGAATGTTACTTAACACACAACATGCGAACAATGAGAGTTAATTTTGAAAACTAATAATGACAGGTATAGGGGAGGACAAATGCTTTTTTTGCTACTCTTTTCAGTTCAGTGCCTAGGGCTTGTGAATTAAATGAACAAAAGACAGATTAACAAGCTAAAAGACATACACTTTTATTGATGCTAATATTTTTGCATGAACAGTGGCTTCATAGAAAAGAAAACTCCAAGAAACAGACTCAGGCTTACATGTCATTTTAACAAAGTACGATAAATTGTGAAAAGGTAACTAGACAAAGAAAAGAGGGTTTGGCCTTCTAAATTGTGGAAAAGAGACTAGAAAATATATTGATTGAAGGGTTATTTTAGGAAGGTCTGTTAACACAGACATCAGTGCTGGTTCTGCATCTCTGATGATGAGGGTCATTCTGCTTATCCTGGTACAGGAAAAGCAGTGACAGTTATTGCTGTCTTTACAAAGGGACATTTATGCTTTCATTTAGCATATTTTTTTGCCTGCATGCATTGATTTTCAATTGCCTTCAGGCAAAATAATCAATATACTGACTGGCATATTTTGAAGGGGCTTATCTGGATCCCCTTCCCATGGGAGGGACTGAGTTGACTGGAACAAGAGGGGAGCTGTAGAGAGTTGTGGGTTACCAGGGAGGGTGAAACTACACTGACCTCTCCCCTGTCCCTTAAACTAGGAATGTGTTGAAGTTCCAGGGACTTGGTGGGAGCAAACTCCCTGGCCTAGAATACTCTTCGCCTAGCCATCTGACCTGCTCAGTTATATTTCCTTCTGATCTTTGCCGAAATGCAACCTGATCAGAGTCCTTCTCTGACCAAGATACAGAACATGATGCCACCACCTCTGCTCTGCTATATTCTATTTTATTTTCTTTTAAAGAAATAACTCTTGGGGCCAGCAAGCAGGTGGCATAGTGGTTAAGACGCTAGACTCCCACATAGTCAACCATGGTTTGAGTCCCAGACCTGGCAGCTTGAAACTCACACTGGGTGTGTGTGCACGTGTGTCCCAAATCCTGAAAGGAGACTGGCGGAGAAGGGATTGTGGCATGGCCATCCTCCTTAAGGGGTGATGATTTTTTGCTTTCTGTCAGTCTGGCAAGCACACACACCCCATAGCAAAAATCTCTCTCAAAAACACCCCTCTTAATATACATTTTATGTGTACATTTATTTGGTTAAAGGCATATCTCTGTGTGTGCACATGTGTGTGTGTTCTCCAACAATAAAAATGGAATTTCTAGAAGCACAGGGCTTAGATAAGAATAATAGAGAAGAATAAATCTTCATGACTAAAAGACCTGAGACATCTGGAT
This sequence comes from Tupaia belangeri chinensis, assembly GCF_000334495.1. Classification (NCBI taxonomy): domain Eukaryota; kingdom Metazoa; phylum Chordata; class Mammalia; order Scandentia; family Tupaiidae; genus Tupaia; species Tupaia belangeri. The sequence goes on from NW_006159849.1 coordinate 2,210,793, forward strand.
AAATAACACCACCAATGGAATCCACTGCCCCAAGTATATGAGAGGTCTTCTAAGATTCATAGGAAATGCATATTATCAAAAAACTATGCATGGATTCCAAAATTTTTGCAAATAAACTTATAGTTTTTTTAAAAAAATAATTATCTATTTAATTTTATTTGTTCATTCATTTATTTTAATTTGACCAGAGAGAAGTACAGAGAGAGAGAGAAGGAAAGTGAGAAAGCAAGCCACCAAGTCCAGGACTTGAACGGTAGTTGGCCATGTGGGAGTGTTCAGCACCTTAACCACTATGCCACCTGCTGGCCCCATAAACTCATAGTTTAATGTTTCCTCAAACTTTTTGAAGTATCCGTATATAATCTACTTTTAAATAACCACAACAAAAACCTGTGAGCTCCTTGAAGGTAGAGGCCATACCGTTTTTATAATCTCAGTACCTGCTCACACCCTGTTCTATGAATGATTGCAGAAGTATCTCCCTGGGTGGAGATGACTGCTTTGGAGAACTGTATTTCTCCAGCCTCATTCTTTGAAGCCCATGACTCAGAGGGCTTGAAATCACTGATTATGGTAGACTGACCTATGGCCAACAAGATATTCAGGTTTACCTTTTATGGCAAAAGGAATTGTGCAGGCATAAATTAAAGCTTTTGGTACAAGGAGATCATACTAGATTATCTGGAATGGGTTCTGAACAAGTGTCTTTATGAGATGCAGGCAGAGTTGACTACAGAAGCAGCAGCCAGTGTGATAGAAGCAAGATGCTGCCCTCCTGGTTCTGAAGACAGAGGGACATCTTCAAAAAAAAAAAAAAAAGGGACCAGCAGTTAGCGTAATGGTTATGTCGCTGAACTCCCATGTAGTCAACCACGGTTCAAGTCCCAGACCCGGTGGCTTAAACTCACGCTGGGTGCATGTGTGTGCGTGCCCAAGATCCTGAGAGGAGAATGGAGGAGAAGGAATTGCAGCGTGGCCATCCCCCCTAGGGGGTGATTTCTTGCTTTCTTTCTCTATGTCTCTGTCTTTCGGGCAAGCGGGCAAGCGCATGCGCCCTATAGCAAAAAACTCTTAAAAAAAAAAAAAAAAAAGAGGGAAAGATTGGAAGGTAAGAAATGCAAGGAATGCAGCTCTGGCCAAAGGAAGAAAGGCAGGCAAATGGATTTTCCCCTAGAGCCTAAGTAGGATGTGAGTCGCTCAATTTCAGCCTAGTTAAACTGATAGCAGACTTTCAATCTCCAGAACTCAAATGGGAATAAATGCATATTGTTTTTAGCCACTAAATTGGTGGTCATTTGTTACAACAGCCATAGGAAGCTAATACCCTCCACACGGTACCTCACAGTTCCAGATTGTAGAGCTACTAGCCTGAGTTAGGAGGGTCCCAATTTTGTTCAGACTTAGGATAGAAATTTTTTTATATGGTTCACTCCTTCAAAATGTCAAGTCACTGACAATAATTAGTGTTATCGTTGTTTTCATCTTGTCTTACCTGAGTAGGACAAACCAGTGAGAAGTCTCATAAGACCTATGATGTACTGGTGTTTGAAGGATAAAGGAAGTTTGACCGTTTAGTCCAAGAAATCTTAGTTGGGTTATGAGTGGAAAAACAATAATAAAATAAATTAGTACAAGAATACAAGTTAATTTTCTTTTGGCGTTCAAAAAATGTTCTTAAAAACATTACACAAAGAGAAATGTCATAATTTTTTTTTAAGAGAGATTTTTGCTGTAGGACATGTGCACTTGCCAGAGAGACAGAGGCAGAGAGACATAAAGTGACAAATCCCTCCCCCCTCCCCCCAGGTATGCTGCCATTCCTTCTCCTCCATTCTCCTCTTGGAATCTTGGGCACACACGCACATGTGCCCAGCGTGAGTTTTAAGTTACCCAGACCAGGACTTGAGCTATAGTTAACTATGTGGGAGTCCAGTGATGTAACCATTATGCCATCTGCTGGTCCCTAGATGCCATAAATTTTTAAATTCTAAAGTTTACTTACAAAAATCTTTCAATTTAAATTTAAAGGTATGTGATTTATGCCTTAATAAATTACATATTTAAAAGATAAAGAACTTGAAAAATAGTGTGAAAATATTTAGCTATATGTGCAGAGTGTGCGTGTGTGTGTGTGTACCCCTAGATCTGGATATAAACATGTGTCAGTGTGTATAAAAATGTGGAAGGAAACCTCCAATATATTAACCGTAGCTATATTCTATTAGGATTATTAGAGTCTGTGTATCTGTCTATCTGTTGGGAGATTCGATTTACTTGTTTATTTGGCAGTTTAACTTCTGGTAAACTGCCACTATACTAGCTCATTTAATTTTCAGAGCAACAAACATCTCTCTTAACATGGAGTAAAGTTGTAGGTTTAGTAAAATAGAGTGGAATAAGAGGGCTAGACAGTGGCACGGTGGTAATACACCCACCACTCTGTGAGGCTGACCCACATAAAAAGTTCTGGGTTTGAGACCTGAAACCTCCCTGAACATACCAAGTGCACATATGCCCATGATCCAGGGCTAGCTGAAGCTGGGGATGGCCGGTGGCATAAAGACCTAGTTGGGGGTGCTGTCTCTCTGTCTCTCTCATTCATGGAATAAATGGGTGAATAAATAAACTTAAAAAAATTAAAGCCCTAAAGGAGAGGGTAACCAGCTTTGCTACTGCTAGTGATTCTGTCTGAAGATTTAATGATAGTAAAATAATCAGTTTCTTTGCTTAGAATGTGAAGTGGAAATTTGAATATAGAGGATCGAGGGGGGGGGGGAAGAACAAGCAAGAGAATCACCTGACAGGTTCCTATGACTCTGGGCTTTGATCCTGAGAGGGCAGTTCTTAAAATAGGAGAAGGCATGTGGACCTGGAAAAGGGCCTCTTCAATGAGTCATTCAAATGGCTAGGAGAGCCTCAGGTTCATGACCCAATTGCCTAGACCCGCCAAGGGAAAGTTTTCTGTTGCCAGGATCCAGGGGCCATGCCAGAGGGTTCTCCAGCAGGTGCCCTCGGAAATTAGCCCCTTCTGGACCTCACTGGTTATCTGACCACCAGCAGTTGTCCCTGTCTGTGTCATGAGACTAATCTTAATCCCTGTAACACTACTTGGTATAGACATCCCACCCCACAATGTCACAAGATGATTTTTAGCTCAGAAACTGTGTTTGGGAAGGTGGGGAGATTTTATACCTACACTGGGACTGATGAGCGCACTAAACGGAGTAGTTGGAGACATCTGGGACAGGTATCGTTAGAAACACCCTTGACATATGCAATTTCTAACTGGTGTGAAAACTAAGTAAGAAAAATCTTAAGCAATGGCATACATTTCTAAGGATAATCTCTATACATTTAATTCTACCTACCTTAAAAACAAATGAACAAGCAAAAACTCCTACTTCAAAAAAAAAAAATTAACTATAATAGAGTAAAAGGCACACAATCTAATGGATGCAATGTTTTCAATAAATGTATCTTTCTTTACCCCAGACAACAGTAAGTACCTATAAGGATCAGGA
>NW_006159849.1:2214324-2226120 GCF_000334495.1 Tupaia belangeri chinensis
GCTGAAGTGGGAGGTCGTTTGGGAGGTTTTGGTTAATTCTGGAGAGATTAAAATTGGCCTGTATTTTCTGAACACATGAATCCAGGGGCCTAAAAACTGGGAAGTATTGCCAGAGTTTTGTGCATTTCAACAGAAGACAGAGACCGACTAGGAGACAACCCGATGGGGCTCTCACTTTACCAGGCCTAAAATGAGATTGCAATCGCTGAGGCCAAGAAGAATGAGAAATTGAGGAGGGGGAATATTATAGGCTGATTGATTCATGACTAGTATGAAATAGATCACATATTTCATTTCTAGACTCTCTTTGAATTTTATAATGGGCTGAGTTAACGTGTCTGAATTTGGACATACTGCAATGTTCCATTTAGGCATATTTTGAAACAGTGAAACACATTAGACAAGGTAAATGACCATAATTTGAAAAAGAAAATAGTAAGTATTATGAGGGGCAGTGTACCACAATATGAGGTGGCTATCTGGGTAGTAAGATTGTGAGCGATTTTTTTTTTTAAAGAGATTTTGTTATAAGGTATGCACACCCGCCAGAGTGACAGAGACAGAGAGAAAGAGAGAAGTCACTTCTCAGGGAGATGGCTATGCTACATACAATCCCTTCTCCTCCATTTTCCTCTCAGGATTTTGGGTATGCACACACACATGCCCTGAGTGAGATTCAAGTCCAGGATTCAAACTACAGTCAGCTAGGTGGGAGAGTCCAGCACCTTAACCACTACACCACCTGCTGAACCCAGGGTGATTTTTTAAATTCTCACATGTGCTTCTTTTTCTTTGTATATTTTTCAAATTTCTCATTGGGCATACATGTTTTTATAACACAAGCAAACAATAAAAGTACTTTAAATGCCTACTAACCCACATTGCTGTAATACATCTATTTCTCCTGTAATAATACTTGTCATCATTGAAAAATTGTTATGCTATTCCATGCTTAAACTGTACCTATTTTCTCAATGAGAGATATTATTTGTTGAAAAATTGTATGTATTCTGTGATACAATCTGAAAAACATAAGCCTCATAAACTGCCAACCTTTTATAGTCTTCCAATCACATTCCTTCTAAATGGGGTAATGACCTTGTTGCGGTGTTAATTCATTTGTACTGCCAGATTGCTAGAAAAAGTGAAATGATTAAAAACTTTTAAGAAGGGCATGAACAAATCTTCATGTCATTTGAGGGCTTTTCAATCGATGCTATCATTTTCCTTGTAACAGAATCTATGGAAGGAGAAGCTTCCAGTCTCCCATACCTCAACCTACACCAAAAGTTGTAATGACAGGAATTCAGTTTCTTTCTGTTTTGCTTCCAGGAAGTGCACTTGCACTAGATGATTGTAACATAACAAAGGTTATCCTAAGAGCTGGTCAATAATTTATACGAAAGTATTTGTGGAATTTTGTTGTTCCCTGATTCACTTGTTGAAAAAGAGAACAAAATACACAACAGGCCTAAAGCTTTTGAAACGGATGTTACAGAAGGTTCTGACTTTCAAAACAACCACCATCATAATCACGTGTGTTATAAGGCGCTGTGCTCCTGTGGTTTGGTCTATGGCAAAGTTGCCAAAACTCACCGGCCTGTGGCTTCATTGTTCTGTGCTAAAAAGGGACAAAAAGAATGAAAGGTTTCTTTCTTTCTTTTTTAATTTTTAATTTTCTTGCTTCTTTTCACAGTTGCTTTCCAGTCAGTGCGTTCTTCCAACTTGGCCACAACCAAGTTGTTTCTAGAAATGGGGTTAACCTGCCATAATAGCTTACCGTAACGTAGATCACAACACATCTTTGGCCTTTCTAGGTTGCCATTACAAATAAAATCCTCCATGTCCCGTGCATGGCTTTTGGAATTTCATGGAAATTCTAGATCCTCTTCTCTAAGGTTATAATGAGGATATAAACTGTGTTACCCACCCTCCTGCTATTTAACAGGTTAAAATGAATCTGAAAGTTCTAGAACTTCTACACAATATCATTGCTTTGGGACTTACTGGCATTCATAAACCCCTTCCTTTCCATATTTCAATGTGCCTTTTTTTTTGGGGGGGGGGGGGGGTTTTTTTGCTATAGGGCACGTGGGCTCGCCAGAAAGACAGAGAGATAGAAAGCGAGAAATCACCCCCGCCCGGGGGGATGGCCACACTGCAATCCCTTCTCCTCCATTCTCCTCTCAGGATCTTGGGCACACACGCACACGCGCCCGTCGTGAGTTTAAGCCACTGGGTCTGGGACTCAAACCGTGGTTGGCTACATGGGAGTCCAGTGACATAGCCATTACACTAACTGCTGGTCCCTCAATGTGCCTTCTTGAAGGGCTCCATACTGTGACCCAGACCCTCCCTCTCCGTGTTCTACCACGGTTTCTGTCACATGGGGTAGTCTCACCCAATAGGATGCTGTCTCCTGGGACTTTGTATCTTGAAGCTGACTCAAAGATAGAACAAGAGATGTCTTATGTTGTACCCAATTCCTCTCCTTCCAGTCTCTCTCTTGCCATCTGTCTCTTGATGTCTCTCTCTGAGCACTCTTTCATTTATCTTTTTAAAAATATATTATTATAGGTCCAGCAGATGATATAACAATTACATCACTGGGCTCCCACACAGCCAACCATGGTTCAAGTCCCAGACCCAGCAGCTTGAAATTCATGCCAGGCACATGTGCATACATACCCAAAATACTGAGAGAAAAATGGAGAAGGAATTGCAGCATGGCCATCCTCCCTCGTGGGGGTAGGAGTGATTTCTCCCTTTCTGTCTCTCTCTCTCTGTCTCTCCAGTGAGCACACACACCCTATAGCAAAGATCTCTGTCAAAAAGAAAATATATAAACACACACACACACACACACACACACATATATATATACGCATATATATATATATATATATATAATTGAAGATTAGATGATGTGGGACAAATTCTATACTGAAAGTTTAACCAATTATTTTCAAGTGAACACATGTATAACACCACCCGGATGAAGACATAATCCTTGGCTGGTTTCTAGCATACCTTCTGGACCTCAGTTCTCTCCTCCAGATGAACATTTGCATGACATAACCATTCTTTTGCTAATTTTCAAATTTAAAAAAAAATTATTTATTAATATTTTTATAATTTGACCATACAGAGAGAGCAAGAGTGTGTGTGAGAAAGCTGCCAGGTCTGGGACTTGAACTACAGTTGTCCACACGGGAGTCCAGTGCCTTAACCACTATGCCACCTACTGGCCCTGCTAATTTTTAATTTTACCATCCAAAGATGAATCTATAGACAATCGAGTGTAGATTTACTAATTTTTTAGTTTTTATAAATGAAATCTAATACTATATTCATTTATATCTTCTCTCAGCCCTTTTCTTAATTTACAGGAGGGCACATGTGCTCCCCAGAGACAGACAAATAGACAGAGAAGGAAAGGGAAATAACACCTCCCACAGGGAAGTAGTCACATTGCAATCCCTTCTTCATTTCTCCATCTGGTTGAGATTTGTGGCATGCACACACGTCCCTGGCCTATTTTTCATGTCACAAGGGCCATTCAAACCACAGTTGATCATGTGGACACAGTTTCCTTAACAGCAAGGCTCCTTGGCCAGCCCTCTCACTCAGGCCTTTAATGTGAATTTCATCTGTGTGGTTGGATAAACTGTAGTTAATGTCCTTTCTTTGCTATGTAGTATTCCATTGTATGGATCCAACAAGATGTGTCCTTCTTCTCTGTCACTCCTCCATTTTCCTCTCACTGGGATGTTTGGGCTGTTACGAACAGTGCTAATAACACTATCACCGGCAGTAAATGAACATTCCTGTCACTGTGTGTTCTCACCAATGCTTGGAATTGTCAGACTTTTTTAGAAAATGGCATTATCAAGTGATTTGTACATTTGTAACTGTTTTGCCTGGAATGAAAGTGAGCCAGGATATCTTCCTCATAGCCTCACAAGTGTAGCATCGCATAGTGGGAGGGGTGCTGACTTTGATCTTAGTCTGCTTGAATTCAAATCTCAGCTTATTGCTCAGTTGCGTGACCATGGGAAAGCTACTTAACTTCTCTGGACTTCATTTTTCATATCTGTCAAATTCGACAATAGTAATGCCCAACGTCATAGTGTTATTATGAAAACGAAATGATTTGATAAACAGAAAGTATTTAGAACAGCGCTTGGCACATAGTAAGTACTTTATAAATGTTCATCACTGTTGTTGTTATGGTAAAAACAAAACATTGAGTGTTGCTAAAGATTGAATGTATTAGAAGAAAAATATTATTTATTTAGCAATTTATTAATTCAACAAATATTTAAAAGACTGTGGAGTGTGAAAGGTTAACAAAGTTCATTCTCTCAATAAATTTATCATTTAGTGGGAAAGGAGGGACCACAAACAACTAACAGTCTCAACATGATAAATGCCAGACTGGTTTTTGTACACAGAGGAGGATGCTGTTATTTAAGCCTGGGAACAAAGAGTTAGAACAAAGGAAGGCTTTACATTTGTAACAGCCATTGAGATGGGCTTTACAGTTTCAATAGGAGTTCAGCAAACAGAAATATGGGAGAAGGAGCATTACGAATAGAGATAAAAGCCTGAGGGGGAAATACAGAAGTACCAGAGTAAAAAGCCTATTTGGAGGACTTATATTGGTAGGAAATACTTAAAATTTATTTAAAAATCTATTTTAGAATCCCCTTAGAAAGTGAGGGGACCAGATGGTAGCACAGCCACAGGACAACCCTCAGTAAGACTGAGCCAGATGGGAAGTGTCCAGGCTTGATTTTGGGGGTCTCCCTTGTGGAGTATGCACAAGCACATGACTGGAGCTGACTGAGGACACAGGTGGATCATGGTGTGGGGACTCTGCTGAGGGTGAGGTCTCTCTTACCCTTGCACTCTCTCTTACTCGTGGAGGGAAGAAAGACATAACTTTAAAATATTAGAAAGTGGCAGAAAATTAGACTATGGATTGTAAAGAGCTTTTATGTCAAACATTTTAAAATTTATTCTTTACTGATAGGGAGTTACCACAAATTTTAATGAGGCATGGCCTGGATCCATATGGTAATAACAATAAATTTTGATATACTGATTACCTTGGAAGAGGAGATGAAAAAGTAGATTTCCTACGTTTGAGTCCTTACCAGGGAGTGAGGAGCAAGTGCATTTCTCTGTGCTAGCTCTGCTTTCAGACAAGCTTTTCTGTTAGCGCTACATCTCGCATCCTCTCAGAGTTGAACCCATGAGAGCAGAAAGAGTTCCACTTTCCAGAAGCTAAACTTCTACTGATTTAAGAGGGCAGAGAGATGATAGTCAACAACAACAAAATTTGCCCCTCTACCATGGGGAGATCATTTAAGAGGTTATTGAAGAGATCAAGCAAGAAGTTGCTTTTAAAAATTAAACAAAAGAAGGGGACAAATAAGAAATATGATAGGATTTGACATACGTGGGGAGCTGTGAGGGAGGGAGGAGAAGGCTTAAGATGATTCTGAGGGCGGGGGGCCTAGACCATTTGGGAGAATGGTGATGTCATCTACAGAGATAAGAAACAGGCGGAGGAACAGGTTTGGGGGCCAGATGAGTTTCGTATTGGACATGCTGAGCTTGCAGTCCTGGCACTCGGTCTCTGTGGAAAGGTTGACCAGGCAGATGGATGAGCAGGTCTGTAGGAGGCACAATACCCTGCACACAGCTTCCCCATAAATGTTTATTAAATACAAAATAAACAAAGATGAAACCAGTTTCCATGTTAGCGTTCCCACAGTGATATTTACTGGTTGGGTCCCTGCCGAAGTGAGGCTTGAATATATCCAACTTAAAAATAATTGCTTACCACTTCTGTGCCCTCCCATATGTTTCTCCTTCCAGTTCCTAATATGATTTTTTTTTTAAATTAAGATTTTTGAGGAAGAAAAAAAAAAGCACTGAATAGTCATCCTTGCCCTAATATTGTTAATTTTTGGAGGATGACTTACTGAACGCATTTTGAACTACATGCAGTGGCACACAGGTTGACACGGGTCCTGCACTGAGCCTGGAAGTGAGCATATTTCCCAGTCTCACTGGGCTATGGCTACTACAGCTCTCTGGCTTATACTGCAGACATTTCGTTGCATTGGCAGTATATGTAAAACAATGGGTCCTCATTCTGTGCTCCAGAAATCTGTATAGTGTTTGTCCAAATGTAAAAAGGAAGCTTGCATTCTTTTTCCTGAACCTTGAGAGTCTCAGAGTAAGGGATAAAGACTCTCCAGCAGAAGAAGTCTCATTTAAATTAGGAGTTTTAAAAATTATTTATTCAATTATATTTATTATTATTATTCCATTTGACCAGAGAGACAGAAAGAGAGGAGAGTGAGAAAGCAAGTTGCCAGGTCTAAGACTTGAACCACGGTTGGCCATGTGGGAGTCCTGCACCTTAACCACCACACCACCTAATTTGCTGGCCCCTAAATTCAGGCATATTTTGAGGCTGGAAAATTCTATCCTCAGACTACATTCTAGAAATGTATACCATCACCCCACCCTACGCCCATTATTCTCACTGTCATGTTATCTGTATGTTCATCTCCTCCACGGACCTATCAGCCCCTCACCAGGCAAGCTAAGTTTTGCTCATCATGGGCTTTCTTACCCTAGCTGAGTTCTTTGCCCAGAAGAGTTTCTCAAACAAAGAACATGGGAACTATCCTGGTAAAAACCATTGTTTATCTGGCCAAGTCTGCTACAAGATGTCCATGCTGAATGCTTATGTTGATTCTGCTTGCTTTGTGTAGTGGCTTTGCCCACACCACTTAGAAAGTGGGATGATTTACTGGATAAGGGAAAACAATGTCATACATTTTCCCATAAAGTAGAACCCAAGTCTGACTATAGTTTGTTTTTTTTCTCAATTGGCCTCTGTGTGAAATACTCTGTGTTAGAGTTCCCTTTTAAATTTTCAAGAAAGAGTTTCTCTGTCACCTCCAACCCTACTCATCCTAGCCAGGTGCCCAGAATACCACAACACGGGAATCTCTGACTCATCCTCGCAAAAGTACAACTGTATAATAGGATACATTCTTCTCTGACTAATTTCTTCTCAACACATGTTGACTCATTAGAAATTGTGAGAAGAAATTTAGCAAAAGTCATTGGCTTTTATGGCTTCCTTTGCAAAAAAATTTTTTTCTTTACAACAAATTAATTGCATAGTGGGTGCCATAGAATTCCACACCCATTTCAAGAGTACCTACTAGGAAAAAGGCACTGGAAAGTGCCTCCTTTGGAAGTCATAAAAATTAACAAACTAGGGGGAAAATCTTAGCAGGGTTTTATGACTGCAAATAAAAGAACTTAGTGAAATCGAGGGGGACTTTTGAAGAGAAAAACAGGGCAGACCTCAATGTAGTGGACGGCTTAAAAATGAACATTGAGTTAAGGAGTAGAGAACAACAGCAGTTTTTTGAAGACATGAATGGAATATAAGGCCGTTTACTCCTCAGGGATCTCTTTCTGATGATCACAGAACAGAGGAATTCTTTATCATCTTCAGCAAAAATTCTGGTCATTGAGCTTTCAGGGGGGTCATTTTTGATAATTTGGTTTTTGTTGTGTTTTGCTTCTAAGGTAGAACACGTGCTCCTGGTAGGGAGTAGGAGGGAGGAATAGAGGAAGGAGACTGTGGAAACTTCACTCAGGGTCCACTCATCCCTTTACGGTTCAGCTCACATTCTCCTCCTCTGAAACCCTCTCAGATTACTCCAAATAATCTCTGTCTCCTCTAGGTATTCCTGTGATAGCTCTGATATCTATTGTGATGTTAAGACCATAATAAAAATAATGGCATAAGGCAAAGCACATTTTTTTTTTCAACATTCTTTGGGTCAGGAATTTAAGCATGGCTCAGCAGGAGTGGTTTATCTCTGTTCCATGTGGTACTAGCTGGAGGCAGCTCCGCAGGGGTTGGAGGATCCAAAACAGTTGCAACCCTTGTCCCTCAGCTGGAGGGGCTAGGAAATCTGAAAGATAACCAAGTCTCACTTTACAGAAATGTGGTCGACTTCCCAGAGCTTCAACTGGATAAAATGGAAAGTTCTCAGGTCTCTTACAGCCTAGCTACTGTGCTGATAAAGTGGCACTTTCACTGCATCCTATGGGCCAAAATAAGTCACAAGAGTAGTATAGATTAAGGAGAGGGAAGAAGGAATTCACCTCTTTTTTTTTTCTTCTTTTTTTGCTATAGGGCACGTGTGCTCGCCAGAAAGACAGAGAGAGACAGAGAGACAGAAAGTGAGAAATCACCCCCCAGGGGGGATGGCCACACCACTATCCCTTCTCCTCCATTCTCCTCTCGGGATCTTGGGCATGCATGCACACGCACCTGGAGTGAGTTTAAGCCACTGGGTCTGGGACTCAAGCTGCTGTCGACTATATGGGTATTCAGCGACATAGCCATTACGCCAACTGCTGGTCCCAGGAATTCACCTCTTGATGGAAGGAGTGGCACACCCAGAAAGGAAAGAGGGAATCAATGGAGCCATCTTCACAGTCAGTCTGCTTACAGACTCTATTTTAGCTCTGTGGTTCTGTCAGTCCCAGTACACTCTTGCCAGCTTATAACTGTGAGCTTCTCAGAAGACAAAACCAAGATTGTATCCATTTATGTCTTTTTCACAGAAGGGGCTCAAGGATTCTTTAGATAAGATTTGTGAAGGTGGAGGACAGAAAGTAGAGAAATATCTTGGAGAGAGCATTGGGTTTAGAATCAGATGATGTGGGTTTGAGTCCCAAATTTTGCACCTATCTGTGAGATCTGAATGTGCCCCTTACTCTTTATTTCCCTTTCCTCAAGTATAAATTGGGTAGTAATTCACAGTTCATAAAGTTATTGTTAAGAGTAAACAAGTTATTGATTGTGAAACTGCCTAGTGCATGGAGTAAGGTGGGGAAAATTAATTTCATTCTTGACTTTTGATTTAAGTCCTATTTGCTCTCCTCAAATGTTCAGACACATTTTGACATAGTTATTGACACATTTGAGGGAAAAAGCTTTCTCGGTAAGTGGATTAAAGTAGAATAATATTTTAAACACAGCCTAGGCTATAACTACATTAGAATAAATACTGTAATTGGCACTTAGCAGACAGAGTTGCTGACAAAAGACACTGCAGCAGTCTCATTAAGGCCCCAGGCACAAATGCACACGTGGATATCAAATTAAGGGTCCAGTCGTGCCAGCCATTGTTCCTTAGGATAACCTCTCGTACCCATAGCTGACATCTTTCAGAAAACTGTCTGTGTTCTGCCCATAGACTCCCCAAGCATACCATAACTAAATGGCACAGATCAGAGCACAAGGGAAGCCAGTAGGGAGATGCTTAATATAATGGCCTCGACCTCACAGAGAGCAGAGTCACGCATCCCTCGCTAATTCTAGTTCAATCTCCTGTGCAAAACTGAGGACAAATAGCAATAGCTCACACTTATTTCGTTGAATACTAATTCAACATTCTCCTTCCCAGTTCTCCCGTAGAAAGTATATATTTTGCATTGCTCCTTTCAGTAATTTGAAGTTAACTTTATAGATAACATAGCTTATCTACAAGCATAATTTCAAAAGCATCAGTATAATGTTTCAACTGTAGTATAAAGGGCAATGAGGAGAAAGGTGATTTATGACTGAATAATGTGCTTCAGTATGTAAAGATTCAGGTACAACCGCATTTAAAATAATGCAGCGGAATGCTCGCATACACTTGAAATTCCTAAGTTTAATTTTCCAATAGTGAGACTCCACTTAAAGTTTTTCACAATTTAGAGATGAGAGTAATGGAAACAAATGTATATGTGTATTTAGAAAGATATATATGTAAATGCATACCTGATAAATATGAAGAGGCATTTGTATGTATGCCTACCTCTGTATCAAGAGAAATCATTATAAACACTGTAGTTACAAAAGCAAACTAAAACAAGTAGGTTGTATTTGTGACTCAGATACCACAAGAAACATCAATGATACAAAATTTGTGTGGTTGATTTCTATTTATTTACTTATTTATTTATTTGGTTTTTACCATAGGGCATTTGCACTCACCAAAGAGAGACAGACAAAGGGAGAGTGAGAAATCACTCTCCAGGGGAATGGCCCTGTAACAGTCCCTTCTCCCCCATTCTCCTCTCAAGATTTTGGTCACTCATGTATACATACACAGCATGATTTTTAAGCTGCTGGATCCAGGACTCAAACTGTGGTCACCCATGTGGGGGCCCAGTGCCTTAATTGCCATGCCACCTGCTTGCCCCTGTGTGGTTAATTTCTAAAATGACTCTCTTGGGACCAGCAGATGGTGTAATGGCTATGTTGCTGGACTCCCATGTAGTCAGCCGTGGTTTCAATCCCAGACCTGGTGGCTTAAACTCACGCTGGGTGTGTGGCGTGCATGCCCAAGATCCCGAGAGGAGAATGGAGGAGAAGGGATTGCGGCGTGACCGTCCCCCTGGGGGCAGGGGGTGATTTCTCGCTTTCTGTCTCTCTGTCGATCTCTTTCTGGCGAGCGCACGCTCCCTATAGCAAAAACCTCTCAAAAATAAAGAAATAAAATAAAATGGGTTTATTTAAAGTGACACTGTTCCATTGGATAATCACTATAACAGAAACTATTATTTTCTGTTAAATAAGTTTTTGCCAGTGAAGAAGCAGGCCAGCAGGTGGTGTGGTGGTTAAGGCACTGGACTTCCACATGACCTCCCGCAGTGTAAGTCCCGAACCTGGCAGCTTGCTCTCTCACTTTCTCTCTCTCTCTCTCCCCCTCTCTCTGGTAAGCACACATGCCCTACAGTAAATTAAATAATAATAATAACAAGTTAAGTGAATAATTCTAAAAAAAGAAAGACAGAAATAGGCTCACAGGGGTTAAGTGATACACATTGTAATTAGTGGTGGTGACCCATATCTTCTTTTTCTTTCTTTGTAGAATAACAAAAAATATTTCACTAAAACGTGAGATTTACAGGAGTTTCCAGACAAGCCATACAAAATGGTCACAAGCTTCTTTGCTGAATAATGTGCTTCAGTATGTAAAGATTCAGGTACAACCGCATTTAAAATAATGCAGCGGAATGCTCGCATACACTTGAAATTCCTAAGTTTAATTTTCCAATAGTGAGACTCCACTTAAAGTTTTTCACAATTTAGAGATGAGAGTAATGGAAACAAATGTATATGTGTATTTAGAAAGATATATATGTAAATGCATACCTGATAAATATGAAGAGGCATTTGTATGTATGCCTACCTCTGTATCAAGAGAAATCATTATAAACACTGTAGTTACAAAAGCAAACTAAAACAAGTAGGTTGTATTTGTGACTCAGATACCACAAGAAACATCAATGATACAAAATTTGTGTGGTTGATTTCTATTTATTTACTTATTTATTTATTTGGTTTTTACCATAGGGCATTTGCACTCACCAAAGAGAGACAGACAAAGGGAGAGTGAGAAATCACTCTCCAGGGGAATGGCCCTGTAACAGTCCCTTCTCCCCCATTCTCCTCTCAAGATTTTGGTCACTCATGTATACATACACAGCATGATTTTTAAGCTGCTGGATCCAGGACTCAAACTGTGGTCACCCATGTGGGGGCCCAGTGCCTTAATTGCCATGCCACCTGCTTGCCCCTGTGTGGTTAATTTCTAAAATGGCTCTCTTGGGACCAGCAGATGGTGTAATGGCTATGTTGCTGGACTCCCATGTAGTCAGCCGTGGTTTCAATCCCAAATCTGGTGGCTT